>NC_143024.1:65444482-65796982 GCF_057628025.1 Oncorhynchus mykiss
ACAGATTTGGGAGAACTGTGTGCATGTCTCACTGCAAGAAAAGAAAAACATAAAATGCATCACATTTGTTAGCATTTCCATTTTGATAGTGCTGTACAGAAAGTGTACATCATATCCACAAAAGTGTAGGAGGATTCCATTATAAAGGCTACCTCTTGGAATCAACCTTGATTGCAACACAGCAGTTATAGGAGGCCTCAGCCACTCTGTCGTCCTCCCAACTGGACATCATTTGTCCTGACACCTCATCGTCGCCTAGTAGAGAATAAGAATGTCAGATTCAGAAGTGGTGAATCACTCGTCCTACGACACTCAATGCCCAGTTCCCACAATAAAAGTCTGTGCTGTTGGTGTAGCGGACTAAACTCCATTACATGGTGAAGGAAGGAGTTTAGTCCGCTAGTGTTGGTGGTGACAGTCGCCATCCAGAATAATTGCGACTCGTCATCTAACGATTAACACACTAACGTTAGTAGGAAGCTAGCCAGAGCGAACTAACGTTAGTTAGCTGCGATTTGACAGCTGTCATTCCTTTTCGTTTTTACAAGTTAGCATTGGCTACATCGACACTTCGAGTTTCATGTTGTTGACATGCATAGCTAGCTAAATAGCTGACTGACAATGACAGGGCTCGTTTGCTCTCCCGAGCTTGACACAGTTTTATTCGCTACTATGGCGAATCTTTCGACTGGTTAAGGTTAGCTTTGCTAGCATTCAAAACTGCGCTAGCTAATCTACAAAACAATACCTGTTATTACGACGACGAAGATGGAGCTCTGTTGTTTTGCGGAGATGATGGCTGCTGGAATAGAGCCTTCAAACCAAATCATTTTTATAAAATGTGTTGGCTTTTCCTGTTTAATCGTTTCAATCCTGTAAATGCCTAGAACGTTCAAGCTCGTCACAGGAACTAACGGAGAATGATGGAAGTTGTAGTCCATAGATACGTATCGTGCTTATGGGACTTGAAGTCTGTTCATTATGTTACCAAATGAACAGTAGATGGCGCTGTGGTACTGAAAGTAATTGGTGCAGATAACTAACTGTCCACCACGATGAACTCTGAGGGGGGGAGACTGGATCTCGCTCAGTCCGTTTGTACATAGTTAGTCACACGAGATCTCAGTCACCACAGGTACGATTTTGACAAAATGTTGGTGAATGATGCGTCTTGCCATAGAGATCCGGCATTTACAAAATGAAAGACTATATATTATGACACTAAAACAATGGAAATAAAGTACCACAGTATTAGTCATAATACCCTTAAAACCTAGAGGTCAAACAAGGAAATGGTTCCAATCGTTTTGCACCATTCATTCTTCCCATAGGGGTTCTTAAATACACTTAAAATAAGGGCTGTGTTTCGTGTAGGCTTACTCTGGCGTGACGTTTTGATAACTGTGTAAATCTCTCTAGGACTTTTATCAATATATTCACCTTTATTTATGCCACAAAAAATAAACGCTAATCTGCTGATAATGAGGCTATCCTAAAGAACTAGAAATACCATGATAATCTGGACAAGACTGCCGAATCGAGGCAAAGGTAAGAATCTCTGAAATTAACTAATGTTAGATAAATGTAGTAATTAATAAATTGGCTACATCTCTTTAAATGGGCAATTCTGTGAACTGTGTCTTGTGCAATTTTTAAATGGACAAAATACCTGTTAGCAAAGGTGTCAATTAGAGATGATGCGCAGGAGCCTGCAGGCATTTGCATGATGTTTGTTTTGATGCTATTTCATATTTTCGAATCAGAGTAAATATAGCCGAATATATTGATGTCACCTTGTCCGACATAAATGTACATGGTTATCAAAACGTCACACCAGGGTAAGCCTACACGAAACAAAGCCCTTATTTTAAGTGTTTCTAAAAATAAAAAAAAATGGGTAGAATGAATGTTGGAAAAATGATTGAAACCATTTCCCTGTTTGACCGCTGGGTTTTATGGGTATTATGACACCTCCACTGTGGTGCTCTATACATGTCCTCAAAGATGGAAGGCAGGCGGGAGGCGAGATCAGGTGGGACCATTCTAGCCCATGAGAGGGCAGATACGTGTGTGAACATACCATAGCGATAGATAGACTCATTTTTGTATCTGTGCCATTATAGCGTCTGTAACACATGGGCAGTGCCATTAAGGCTATCTCCATTTTAAAGTAGTACATTTTCTTCTTCATTGGCTGATTGCTCCCAACTTGTAGATATCCCCATCGAGTCGACTACTTTAAAATGGTGGAAGCCCTCAATGGCATTGTCCATTTGGATTTGAAATCAAATATGAGGTTAAAGTGCAGACTGTCAGCTTTAATTTAAGGGTATTTCCATCCATTTCGGGCAAACTGTTTAGAATTTACAGCACGTTTTGTACATAGTCCCCCACATTTTAGGGGAGCAAAAGTATTGGAACAAATTCACTTATGTGTATTTAAGTATTCAAAAGTTAGGTATTTGTTCCGGTAGCATGCAATGACTACATCAAGCTTGTGACTCAACAAATTTGTTGGATGCATTTGCTGTTTGTTTTGGTTGAGTTTCAGATTATTTTGTGTCCAGTAGAAATGAATGGTAAATAATGTACTGTCATTTCGGATGAAAAATCCAAACTTGGAGTATAGACCCAAAAGAAGAACAAATGCTTCACTGTCCCAGTAATTACGGAGGGCACTGTATATCAGTGGTGGAAAAATACCCAATGGTCATACTTGAGTAAAGATACCTAGAAATACTGTGACTCAAGTAAGAGAAAGTCCTCCAGTAAAAGTACTACTTGAATAAAAGTCTAAAAGTATTTGGTTTTAAATATACTTAAGTATAAAGTATAAATTATTTCAATGTGCTTATATTAAGCAAACCAGACAGCACCATTTAATATATACATACACACTGCTCAAAAAAATAAAGGGAACACTAAAATAACACATCCTAGATCTGAATGAATGAAATATTCTTATTAAATACTTTTTTCTTTACGTAGTTGAATATGCTGACAACAAAATCACACAAAAATGATCAATGGAAATCAAATTTATCAACCCATGGAGGTCTGGATTTGGAGTCACACTCAAAATTAGTGGAAATCCACACTACAGGCTGACCCAACTTTGACGTAATGTCCTTTAAACAAGTCAAAATGAGGTTCAGTAGTGTGTGTGGCCTCCACGTGCCTGTATGACCTCCCTACAACGCCTGGGCATGCTCCTGATGAGGTGGCGGATGGTCTCCTGAGGGATCTCCTCCCAGACCTGGACTAAAGCATCCGCCAACTCCTGGACAGTCTGTGGTGCAACGTGGCGTTGGTGGATGGAGCGAGACATGATGTCCCAGATGTGCTCAATTGGATTCAGGTCTGGGGAACTCTTGCAGAAACTGCTGACACACTCCAGCCACATGAGGTCTAGCATTGTCTTGCATTAGGAGGAACCCAGGGCCAACCGCACCAGCATATGGTCTCACAAGGGGTCTGAGGATATCATCTCGGTACCTAATGGCAGTCAGGCTACCTCTGGCGAGCACATGGAGGGCTGTGCAGCCCCCCAAAGAAATGCCACCCCACACCATGAGCTGCACTACCTGAGCCACTTGTGTGGGTTGTAGACTCCGTCTCATGCTACCACTCGAGTGAAAGCACCGCCAGCATTCAAAAATGACCAAAACATCAGCCAGGAAGCATAGGAACTGAGAAGTGGCCTGCAGAACCACTCCTTTATTAGGGGTGTCTTGCTAATTGCCTATAATTTCCACCTGTTGTCTATGCCATTTGCACAACAGCATGTGAAATGTATTGTCAATCAGTGTTGCTTCCTAAGTGGACAGTTTGATTTCACAGAAGTGTGATTGACCTGGAGTTACATTGTGTTGTTTAAGTGTTCCCTTTATTTTTTTGAGCAGTGTATATAACAGATAGCCAGGGGCACACTACATGTAACAGTACTTTTGGGTGTCAGGGAAAATGTATCGAGTAAAAAGTACATTATTTTCTTTCGGAATGTTGTGAAGTAAAAGTTGTCAAAAATATCAACCATAAAGTACAGATACTACTTAAGTAGCAGCCCCTCATGAGCTACATGTTTCCCATAAGGACATAAACTACGCCCATTAGATGTTCAGCAAATTACTAGTTTTGTCCCGCAAGAAACATATTATTTTTCGGTGAACATTTTTTTTTATTATAATATTTTTTTCACACTGTCGGATCAAGCATAAATAGTATTTCATGGTCAATATGGCTTCTGTATTGGCCCTACAGCATTTACGGAGATGCATCCTTTGCAGTAGTCCGGTAAATCATACTTATTGCGACTCGTGGAGGTATTTTCAGCATACCCCTATCTGTCGTGAAGGAAGTTATCAAGGAAGGGATTTTCTGTTTATACAGGACGTATCGCCTCCACCTACGGTCAAACAATTATCTCAATGCGGAGCTACATGTATATAGAGCCCTCCGCATCATTTGTGGGGGACGACATGTTTACTGTTGCATTGTAACTATGGAGCTTTGATTAATAACAAGACCCTCTAAAAAATACACGGGTGTGGTAGCTCACCAAACTCAACACATAATAGAACATTGCATTTTATTAGTGCTAATAGATCAGCCTCCACTACATTACTTTGTAATGCCATATTAAGATAGTATGGGTTAAAATACGTGCACTATTTGTATTCTTACTCTTTACGGGAAGAAAAAAAATTCACATAAGGCAAATAGTCACAAAATGTCTGTTTTAGCATGTCAAACATCCCAGTGCTTTTCCTATTGATCATTTCCCCACACTCTAGAAGGCTCTGTATGGTTACTGTGATGGTCTCTGCAGAAGTCAACGCATTCATACTTCTTGCAATTCGTGGAGCAGAGCAGCGCTGTTGTCAATAAAGTGAGTTTGTGTTTATGCTGGACCTCCCGCCCCCACCTAGCGTCACCCACTCATGTCAATGCGGGGCTAATGATAACAATTCACTAGCTTCGATTGCAGTCCGAGACCAATGTGTCGCAGGGGGGAGACTATACATTTTCACCACTAGTTTGCTTTCTCTATCAATAAGATTAGCATTTCAGTGACATGCATTCTTTATCAGGTTGATAAAGAAAATCTTATTTGATAGTCACCATGTCTTTATTACTTTCAAAACGACAGATGAGAATTCAATCTAACCTTGTTCTTCCTTAGGTTGGTTGTGGTCCCCAGATGCCAGATACTCAAACAAGTAAATCCTGAACAAACATTTACCCACATCAACCTAGATTCAGCATACCCCTCTCTATCCAAGCACCTATTCCTATGGTCACAATGCTTTCCCTATCTTATTGCTGAACCATCAGTTTTAAAACAATCAAAACGACCACCTGTACTGTCAGGGCCTTAGGGCCAGTTTCCTGTCCCAAAAGCCTAGTCCTGGACTTAAAAAGCTTGTTCAATGGCAATTCTCCATTTAAAGTGCTTTTTAGCCCAGGACTAGGACTCATCTGTCAAGGAAACAAGCCCTCTGTGTTTATAGTTTAATAAAGGCGTGAAAACCTCCACCACCCCATTTTAATAGTAGGAATACAACCGAATTGGCACAGCTATTAAAGCTGTCTGTAACCTTATCTACTGTCTATGGAGCCCTTTCCAACCTGCCCTAATTTTAGCTTTACTCCTACTGTGTCTGAGCTGACCAAGTCATACAACAGTGGAGAGGGTAATGGCAGCAGGTTGTCACCCGTCTAACAGTGGGAAGGGCTGTTTCATAGCACCGGGTGCTTCACTACACATCAGAGAAAAGGACCATTCTCAGTAAGAACTATGAGCACCTTTCACAGAGAACAGGGTTGTATGTAATTTCCTTTCATGGAAAACATACCCCTGCTCACAGCTTTCATTCAATGATTTATGCATGTCTGGGACTATACTGGAGGTGCTAGTGAGTGCAGCTTTGTTCAATTGGTTTTGTACAGACTTACCATCAATTCTCCATGGTCTTCAGTGCATGTATACATTATAGAGCAACATTTATTAATATTACATTTGCTGCTTGAAATAACTTCACAATGCATTAATATGCTTGATATCAATCCCTGTGCTAGACGTCAACCCCTGGGCAGAAAAAGAGGGTAATTTATTGCTGAGAGAATTTCCTCAATAAGGCTCCATTTCACCAGCCTTGGCTGCAACACTGAGCTAGGTCCTCCAGATGTTGGCTTAATTATCTGTTAATAATCTCACTGTCAGTATGGAGATCCTTAATGCCATGACCGGACACCTAACAGGCTCCTTCACATAACAGATAACGCAGATATTAAGCCATCCATTTAAAACGGTTTCTGGCTTCACTAGCTTCCCCAGGCTCTAGATGAGACATGGGGCAGGTGGTTAGATTTTTCTTGCGGTAAATTGCTTTATTGTTATTGGAAAGGAAAAATATGACAGTGGAGGAAGGAACTGTGTGGCATTGGGTGAGATGAGGTTGGTGGGAGGTTAATGTAGCAGACAAATTACCCTATAAAACCTGGATTGAGATGAATAGCACCAACCAAAGACCAAATTAGATAATGCCAAGTATAAAACCCACATCCCCACCAATAGCAAAATAAACCACTATCTGCTTACACTGACATCTGAGGTAGGACTATACTTAGTGTTGATGAAAAATAATGATTTTATCATAAGTTTAAACATCATGAGAGGCCATCCAAAGCGGTTCGGTGATGGACAGAGAAAGAGAAACCCAGAGGACCCTCATCCATTTCAAAGGACTTCTTGTGATCTGAAAAAGCACATATTTTGGTGTAAACATTTATTGGTTTCAAACTGAAATAAAAATGACTTGCACCAGCACTGAACAGCCTTTCAGAATCCACACATTTTTATCTTTCGAGAGAAATAAAAAGGAAATATATATATCTCGTACCAGTCAAAAGATATGGTACCAGTCAAAAGTTTGGACACACTCATTCCAATGTTTTTCTTTATTTTTGTTATTTTCTACATAGTAGAATAATAGTGAAGACAAACTATGAAATAACACATGGAATCATGTAACCAAAAAAAGCATTAAACAAATCAAAATATATTTTATGAGATTATTCAAAGTAGCGACACTTTGCCTTGACAGCTTTGAACATTCTCTCAACCAGCTTCATGAGTTAGGTACCTGGAATGCATTTCAATTAACAGGTGTGCCTCAATTTGTGGAATTTCTTTCCCTCGTAATGCTTCTGAGCCAATCAGTTGTGTTGTGACAGGTCAGGGGTAGTATACAGAAGATAACCCTCTTTGGTAAAAGACCAAGTCCATATTATGTCAAGAACAACTCAAATAAGCAAAGAGAAACGACACTCCATTACTTTAAGACATGAAAGTCAGTCAATACAGAACATTTCCTTCAAGTGCAGTCGCAAAAATCATCAAGCGCTATGATGAAACTGGCTCTCATGAAGACTGCCACAGGAAAGGAAGACCCACAGTTACCTCTACTGCAGGAGATACGTTCACTAGAGTTACCAGCCTCAGAAATTGCAGCCCAAATAAATGCGTCAGAGTTCAAGTAACAGACATCTCAACATCAACTGTTCAGAGGAGACTGTATGAATCAGGCCTTCATGGTTGAATTGCTGCAAAGAAACCACTACTAAAGGACACCAATAAGAAGAGACTCGCTTGGGCCAAGAAACACAAGCAATGAACATTAGACTGATGGAAAGCTGTCCTTTGGTCTGGAGTCAAAAGTTGAGATTTTTGGTTCCAAACGCCGTGTCTTTGTGAAACACAAAGTAGGTGAACGAATGACCTCCGCATGTGTGGTTCCCACCGTGATGCATGGAGTTGGTGTGATGGTGCTTTGCTGGTGACACTGTTGGTGATTTATTTAGAATTCAAGGCACACTTAACCAGCATGGCTACCACAGCATTCTGCAGCAATACGCCATCCCATCTGGTTTTGTGCTTAATGGAACTATCATTTGTTTTTCAACAGGACAATGACCCAACACACCTCCCGGCTGTGTAAGGGCTAATTGACCAAGGAGAGTGATGGATTGCTGCATCAGATGACCTGGCCTCCACAATCACCCGACCTCAACCCAATTGAGATGGTTTGGGATGAGTTGGACCACAGAACCACAGGTGAAACTCGTTGAGAGAATGCAACGCTGTCATCAAGGCAAAGGTTGGCTACTTTGAAGAAACTAAAATATATTTTGATTTGTTTAACACTTTTTTGGTTACTACATGATTCCATGTATTATTTCATAGTTTTGATGTCTTCAATATTATTCTACAATGTAGAAAATATTTTTAAAAATAAATGAAAGTAAAACCCTTGAATGAGTAGGTGTCCAAACTTTTGACGGGTACTGTGTATTCAGTTGTATAAATGTGCAAACTGTCTTTTTTCCCCAGTGACCCAGTAGGTATATCATTTAAAAATACCTAATGAAAGATTTTAAACCATTGGCCTTGTAGGAGGAGAGGAGAAAGAGGGAGAACAGTGTGGTGGAGAGAGGCCCTCCAAGCAGAGGATTGCTAAAATATGCAGTTGCAGTGGAGGAGTGTCATTTTTATCTCGACTTTTAAATTAAGTTAAAAACTAGGTGTGTCAAACAAAAGCCTTTCTTTGCTGCACTCATCTGTGCCCGCCTGTGACCAACACATACAGACCATTCACTGTGAAATGACAAGTGATTGAGATATTTAATTACCAATCCTATATAAATTATTTACAAGGTGCAGGCAGGTCTTTTCATTTAACAATAGACTGACTGGGGTGTCATTTTGTGTTTCTTGGAGAATAAATCAGTAGACTCTCAAGAGAAAGGCACAAGAGACCCATTGTGTAGCTAAGGGCGACTCCATGATGTACTGGCCACAATATGGGGCAAGTGGCTGGTGGCAGGGTGGCCGATAATCAGCTACCCTGGGGTGTGGGGAGGCTTTGGTTGAGTTAAACGGAACCAGGACAGACACTGCAACTGGGCTGGGGAATAATAATGAGCTTTGGGTCTGACTCAAGATTTCAACTATTCAACTATAAAACAAATTAAAAAATAAAACAAAAATACAGACTGCCCTTTTGATATGTTCCGGCCGGTTCTCAAAACAGAGAGCAGACGGGTTTATAATATTTGGAACTCCAATAATCGTGGTTTTTAAATGTTTGTTCACGTCAGATCAGTGTTACGTTTCGCTCTTTTGTTCCTTTTCATCAAATCGTTAGTAAGAACATTACAAAGTACAACACAATCCCCCTAAGCAAGTCTCTAGTGGAAAAACAACCCTTAACAACAAGCCAACTTAGTGAGGAGTGGGGCTGGGGGGAGTGATGGCAACAGGAAGTGACTGGCGGTGCTGGTGAGGGGTGAAAGGTCAAGCCAGGGGTCCTTAGCGCCCTCTACTGGGAGCTGGCCCTCTCCAGGGGGTGTCTGTGGCCCCTGCTCACTGTGAGTCTGAAGGAGGCTTGGGGGCCATTGTGGTGGAGGAGGGCGTCCTGCGCAGTGTATCCGGAAGGGAACATGGCCAGGATGGTGTAGACGAAGGCTGGGTCAGCAGGGGCTTGACCATGGGTTTGGGTGGGGGACACCGTTAGCCCCCCGACTGCCAATCTCGGAGGCTGTGGTGCTCTGGGAGCCATCCGACTACAGCCCGGGCTCTGGAGAGCTCACCTAGCAGAGAGTCCGCCTCGGTCCTGCTGATCTCTCCCGGCAGGTCAGTCACCTCCAGGACTTGCCCACTCACTGTCACAGACAGAGCAGCGAGACAGAGCAGCGAGAGACAGAGCAGCCAGAGGGGGGGAGCAAGAGAGAAACTGTCAAAACCAACTTGGAGACAACCTTAGGCCCATGACCCAATTAGTGTTAATGGTACAGACTAACCCTAGCGTCATTTGCAATCAGTTTTGTTCAATGTACAAATCTGTGGGAATTCAAATCAAAGAAAAATATAAGATAGATCTAAGAGTGAGATATGAGGGTTTTTTTAGGCTTGGAGGTCCACATCTCTGTCCTCTAACAGACAGAGGGTGTTCCCTACCATTACCTGGATCACCTACACTGAGATCTGTAGACAGAGCTTTCCTTGTCTGCTTCCTCCCTCTGCCCCCTCCACCGCTGTGCCGCATCCCCATGGGTACCTGGGTGCAGAAAGAAGGACAAAAGCATGTTCAGATTACCATCTCTCGCAACTATACTTTCTTTGGACTCCAGCTTAAGGTATCGGAATGATAATGATTCAATTGGAAGACCAATGAGGAACAAAAGAATCAGAGACCAATGTTTGACTTCATCTTTTGTTTTATTTGCACAGTACTAAAGATATGTTTCCAGGCTTTGCCAAGCATTTCAGAAGGGTATATCGAAATCCCCACATAATTCCTCCTATAAACAATAGGTAGCTTCAACTTAAGTGGATGATCTGTATTGTGTAGACTCACCTGATGGTTGGGGACCATGGGTGGAGCGTGGAGAGGAGGACGGATCTGGGGGTTGTACTGGAGGGGCTGCCCTAGTAACGGGTACCGCACATCTCCTGGGAAACACAGAGATGACAACACACTTAGTTTGACTCAATTTCATTAGGGTTAAAATTTTCCATAAAGATGGAGCAACTGAGCTGTCCTCAGGGACCCTGAGCATTCCACACATTTGTTGAATTTAGTACTAGCACACCTGATTCTTCTAGTCAACTAATGACTGCAAGCCCTTGGGATATCATATTCCTATATAATTGGAATAGATTAAATATGTAGAAATATCTGGTTGAAGGTCCACCAGGACTGGGTAGAAAAACACTGGGTGTCTCCCTCACCTTGCCCTGGCATAAAGGGTCTGGAGAACTGGGGCATCATGGGTACGGGGGCGAGGCCTGGACGGATGCTCTTCACATTGGTTAGGTGGTGTGGGTGGGAGGGAGTTGGCGACTGGGCGGGGGAAGTTGAGGGACTGCCCAGCTGGGGAATGCTCTGTACGGACAGTTGGAGAGG
This sequence comes from Oncorhynchus mykiss, assembly GCF_057628025.1. Classification (NCBI taxonomy): domain Eukaryota; kingdom Metazoa; phylum Chordata; class Actinopteri; order Salmoniformes; family Salmonidae; genus Oncorhynchus; species Oncorhynchus mykiss. Next base: position 65,455,450 of record NC_143024.1, read on the forward strand.
ACAGGGGATAGTTAGTGCGTGAACACGGAGCTCACAGACACCATTACATTTCGTCTCAGGGATACTCCCTTCTTAGAAAATTACAGACCATGGTCACGACTGTCCACATCATCAAGCCAAACCTCATTACTACATTTACACTCAGCATGTGATACTGATAAATATATATTTTTTTTTAATTAAATTGTTTTTGTTCATATATATATATATATTTTGATCTGCAGGTTCTCTCTAGGCTCAGCTGGGTCCCTGCACTCACCTGTGAGGTGTCTAGGGTGGAGAGCTCTGTGGACTTCTGTCCTCTCGTGTGGTCCAGACTGTAGTACTTGCTGTGTTTCCACTGCGGGGGCGAGTGAGGCCGTGGTTGCTGGCCGGGGGGCAACGTCAGCTGCATCATCACCATCCCACCGCCTGGGGGAGGGGGAACGCCTAGGGGGGCACAAAGACATCAAGGACAGACATTAGAATCTCATATTAAATAAACGTTTATTCATCCCCTCAGGGGCAATTAAAGATTTAATGTGTATAAACATCTTGTCCGCCTGTTAACGTGGGAATTCCATTATGTTCATCCTGTGTGTAGCAGGTTTACCTTAAAGATATTTATCAAGTTCAATAGGATCAGCATACGTCAGTGTGACTTAAATTATTTCCTTCTGTTTGTATTTCATTAGTGCATTAGAAAAAATAAAAATGTCCACGTTCACTGTCTCACCGTTAGAATCCTTTGTAATCTATTTGTGTGACGTTAACCTCCACTCATTTGATATGTAATATGTTATTAGTAACTAAATTCCATGTTTGAACAAAGTGTTTGTTGATATGCGTATTATTCTTGTCTGGTCGCGACTTTCAGCGTGTCTTCTTTCCAAGGACAGCGCCAACCACTAATACATAATCATATCTAAAACCTTCAGCCGTCAAGCATCCATTTAAAGTTGTTTGCCCAACAATGAAGGCTTAGGGAATTTACTAGACCTGCACTTGGCCTTATTAAAAGAAGAGTTCTGACTGCACTTAGCCTGTCTAATGATTTTTGGCAGTGGTTTAAAAGTAAACAGTGTCTATATAATGCTCTTATCCTGACAGGGTGTAAACCACTGTATATGGCTAACTCATGCTTGAAGAAAAAAAGTCTTCAAACAAAGTGTGCCAAAAAATCTGTACTTGTAATAGAAAACCAGGCAAAATATTAAATATTTAGGCCCGTCTTGGTGCAATATGATGCAGTTTATTGGGATTTAAATTGCAAATTAAGAAGCTTAAGGACCAAAACACAATTCCACATTTAAAGAAAGAGAATGCCATTATAATTTTGTACTAAGGACTTATCTAACTCCTCGTAAGCTGTTTAATATAAACATTTTGAATGATGCATCCTGTACACTGTGCCCTCTTAATGAACCAGTTACCTTTATACACATGGTTTAGGAATTCCCTCGTATCTCTACTGAACAAAAATATAAACACAACATGTAACAATTTAAGATTTTACTGAGTTTGTTCATTGAAGGAAATAATTCAATTGAAATAAATAAATTAGGCCCTAATATATGAATTTCACATGATTGTGCGGGCATCACCCACCAGGCCCAGTCAATCAGAATGAGTTTGTTTTTACAAACAAAAAAACTCCTCAGCAGAACTTTCCCCCCTTAGATGATCCCGCAGGTGAAGGAGCCGGATGTGGAGGTCTTGGGCTGGCCTGTTTACACGTGGTCTGCAGTTGTGCCAAATTCTCTAAAACAACATTGGAGGCGGCTTATGGTAGCGAAATGAACATTACATTCTCTGGCAACAGCTTTAGTGGACATTCCTGCCTGCAGTCAGCATGCCAAATTGTACACTCCCTAAAAAATGGACACATCTGTGGTATTGTGTTGTGTTACAAAATTGCACATTTTAGAGTTGCCTTAATGTCCACAACACGAGGTGCACCTGTGTAGCCAGCATGCTGTTTAATCAGCTTCTTGATATGACACACCTGTCAGGTGGATGGATTATCTCGGCAAAGGAGAAATGCTCACTAACAGGGATCTAAACAAATTTGTGCCCAAATTTGAGAGAAATTTCCGGGATCTTTTATTTCAGTTCATTGAACATGGGACCAACACTTTACATGTTGCGTTTTATATTTTGATTTAGTATATATTCTGAGATGAAGTAGCTTTGATCTTGTCCACTGATGTCCGAAAATATTCCTGCATCTCCTTTCGTTTTACTTTTAAATTATTTCTCTGTACTTCATTTCTTTGTCAGTGGCACATTCTTCTTGCTGGCCTAACGGCTGCAAAGAAAATGATTGCCGTATGATGGAAGCCTCCACACACTATCTGGCAATGGATCCTCACTTTTTTGGATGTAATTTATATGGAGCTGTCTACCTCTCGCATTCATGGAGCTAAAGAAGTCACTTTGAACCAATGGTTCTTGCCGCTGAAACACTTTGTGATGTGTTGCTTTGAGTTTCTCTTTTCCTATCATTTATTTTGATCCATGTATGTTTATTTAATTTGATACCTTAGGTCCTCGGATGGGATTCGGATGGGGGAGGTGTAACTTAATTTTGTATGTATGTATTCATGTTTGCTGACTATTATTACTAAATTTAAAAAACATTTGATAAAAAAAATAAACAGAACGCAACAAAATACATATTTTAATTTGATAGTATTTGCCACAAAAAAAAATGAAGGGAATTATTTTTCACTTGGTAATCCCTGCATGAAATTAAAACATTTACCACCTCACTTCTGAACGGAGCAAAATCTAATTTCAGGATTTGAAAGAACATTTCCCTTTCCATTTTAATTAGATATTCAAGGAGAAAAGACAAAAAGAGAGGGAGAGATGGAAAGGAGAGAGAGAGAGATGGGGTGACTGACGATGGCTATACTGATTCACAGGGGCTTCGCCACAGAGAGGAAATTCACATTAACTGAAATTAGAACACCCATGAAAGCCCTTACTTTTTTAAGATGGCCATAACTGGGAACAAAGCAGCAGAGGAATTACTTTTTAATTACCAGCCTATATCTGTTCAATAATTAGATCGTTAAGACTTGGAGTGTCATTTCAATTAGCACCTTAACGCTTCACAGCTAACAATCGAGGGGGGGGCTGGCAGGGTGTTAAGGCGTCTACATGACTACCTTTCTTTTGTTGTTGCCACGCCGTATAATTATAGCTTTGGCCCTGGGAGATGAGAATGCTGCCTGCCTGTCTGTGCCCCCTCACCCTTTTAGAATCGATTCAATCCATTTTGAATTGCCAGAGAATTCAGTCTGAAGTAATTTCTCCTGATGACACCTGCCTCTGTTAAGTGGGGTTCTAATTCCAGGGTTTGGTGAAAGGTTATTTTAGGCTATTACACTCCAGTGTTTCGCACAGGGGGGATTGGATTGAAGAGAGTATTAAAGAACAAAAAAGTACAGGTAGCAGAAAGGTTTAAAACAGGGTGCGAAGAGAAAGTCGTACAGGGAAGCTAGTGATCTGTGGGTTTTGTTCCAGAGACGACCTATACGGCAGCTAATTTTATTGACGGTGATTGATATTTCATTCCTAGTTGAGACCTGGTTGTAATGGATGCTGTGGCTCAGGCTGGATCTGTGCTGTGACTGGGCTGTGTACCTGAGCACTGCTGTGCCTGATGGAGGGGCTGCTGGGAGCTGCAGGGAGAGGACGGCCGAGGGAACTGCATCTGCTCTGTTCCAGGAGGCAAGAACCCAACAGAAGAGCTGCAGAGAGAGAAACACACACACATACTTTTTAAAGCTGAGCAGCAGAGAGGCAAAGCTCTGGCAGCGCTTCACTCAATGTAATCAGAATTTGGCTCATCAGTTTAAAATGGGCTAAATTACTGAAGTGGAACAATGTACACAGGGGCATTAGAACTACCACTAATATCCTCAATCGGAAACGAGTAAAGGCTGGCAATCGCTACGGACCTCATTTTCTACCAAATCAAAACAAATCAAGGGCAATCATCATTTTTTACTGTGTCTCCGTAACCAAATTGTGGTTGCAGTGTGGAACTTTGGGTTTTCTGCTTTCCAGGCTCTTCTTTCGCTCATTTCAGTTGTGATTTAATAAGGATAAAAGCAAAGCGAAGGCAGGCAGGAGGCAGGGTGATGCGTCAGCCCAAAGCACAGAGGCAGGCAGCTGCTGCTGGAGACAGTCGGCTCTTCGCTCCGCTCGGCACCCTGAGGAATAGTGTGCGTCTGCACAGCGGACCAGAGGGCTGGGCATGAAGGATGGTGTAGAGAGAGCAGCTCACCACATGGGACCAGCAATGTTATATTAAGACTCAGTAGATATCTGGCCTTATAAATCATCTTGAACATGGCCTACTAAAGAAGAGGCCCCATGAGGGGGAGGGAAGAGGGGGGTGGAAAGTGACCCCTTTCTTTGCCATGCATAGCCCAGTGTGAAGCATCACAGAGACGGGCTAGTTATCGGTTAAAACTAAAAACGTCTCACTGTAAAATAAGGAATATATTAACGGTCTGTAATATTGTAATTCGTCTATAATCAGAGTATGTTCACATTAAAACATTGTGATTTCCTACATGGTGTTTTGTTAAACTGGGAATACATTTAGAACCGGAATTCAACAATGTAATGGGTCTACAATAAGCGTAATAATTGGTATAGGTATTTCCATGTTAAAACAGTGTGGTGATGATGTCCAACCTCATAGTGTTCTGTTGATTGGGTGTGATAACACTGTAGTAGACCTGGACACCAGAGCCAGGCATGGGCCCCTGGTTGGACTGGTTGTGGTTGGGGATGATGATAGGCTGCTGATATGTCTGCTGTGGCACACCCTGTGAGCCTTGGGGCTGCATGGATACCTGCCAAGACAGACCCAAATTACACATGGTCAACATGGGATGCCAAAAAATATACAATATCGTTATTGTAAAAGTGAATGGTTCTTAACTTCCAAGATACTTGGCTAAATAAAGGTTTAAATAAATATACTTTTTTTTAACGTCTTAATAATGTTCATCATTGACAATTGTGTTTTGACATTATAGACTTACACTGACTTAGTGTTGGTGAAATGCCAAGTACCCACCTGATAAGATGGCATGGAGGGATACTGGACCATCATGCCTTGCATCTGATTTCCCATATTGCTATGCAGGCCACTGACAGTGTTCTGACTCTGTGGCACTCCAATCATACTCTGATAGCTCTGTGGCTGATTTGGCATCACAGTTTGGTAACCTGGAGAAATAAAGAGAGCAAGTTGAAGTTGATACAATCAAAAAGTGGACACAAATGACTTGAGGATCTTAGATTTCAGCAGACTTGCATTGAAATTAAATGCAAAGTTCCTTGGCACAGGACAGGCTGTGTGCTTATTTATTTGAAAAATGATCAATGATTCAATGAAGTCAACATTAAAATGGCTCGGTGAATAAACAACCTTTAAGAGCCCAAGTCATTTCAATAGGATTTATCCTCTGCTGGTAAGATTATGGGAGACGAGAAGAGAGAGAGAAAAAAAACTTCATAGAGTTTGTTAGAGAAATTATCCTCTTTTTTTTCACTGGGTAAAATACATCAGTGTCAAGGTTACCAGAGTGTGTGTAAAGCTCTGAGAACGCCATTGAAAAACCCTCCAAAGCAGGCGCCCTGAGGAGAGGTATGGGGGGATGGAGGGGAGAAAACTGCAGGAGGTAAAAAGGAGGAAGGGAGTGAGGTGGGGGGCTGGGCAATTTTCAATTTCTCCTGGCTTTTGGCCAGAGCGACAGCAATCAATTTGGTCCAGATGAGAAGAGAAGTGGGACAAAAGGAATGGATGGCCCCCGGCAGGGAATGAAGGAGAGGCAAGCGATGAGAGAGGCTGGTCGCTATTTTTAGTGCCATTCTCTCGCCTCCACTTACAAACTGAGCATGAAGCGAATATAATATTAAACACTCTCTGCTTCAGCTGACTGAGCAGAGGAAGGTGAGGAGAAAGGAGACGCATTGCACTATGGTACCACCCAGACTCTGAACCTGGACATAGGGACTCAAAAGGATTGAATCGCTTGCTGCTTGCAGACAGTTTTGCCTGCCTGGTTAAAAAGGTACTGACTGTCAGGCGGCTATAGCAGATAAGATGAAACGGGCACGCCACCCCTCTCCTTGTTACAGCAGATAAACTGAGGCTTCCGCTGCCTTTCTCAAGTTCAAAAGCTTAATCTTTGCTTACAAGAATAAGGGAAAGGACTAGGCTTTCTCAGACGCCTGGGGAAAGGAGTTTTCAGACGGTACTGGTGTCCTTCAACTCAGATCTACCACAACATTTTTCTTCCTCCCTCTTTTCACCAAAAAACATTTTCCTTCAGCTTTATTTGACCACATGTGGAGAAGTAATAGTACATGTTCACAGACAATGTCCAGTTTCAGCTGACATTAAGAATTCTGCTAATATTTTATGATTACAACAATTATGAATATAATACTTTGTCTTCATAATTGCAGTTGAGACTCTTGCACAAGCCTTTTATAGTTAACAGAATCAGCTAATATTGAGCAGTATAATATATGTTAACAGAATCTGATTTTATTATGAAATAATTATAGAAGTGGAGCACACAAAAAAGTCGAAGCCTGATGTAGAAGTCAAAACCAAAATGGAGGGCACTTTTTATGGCAAGAACATTGAGGATAAAAACCTAAATACACAGAGTCTTCACAAATATTCACAGCGAGATGCATTTAAAGTCTCAGTCAAGTCAGAAGGCCTTCTGATTTGATAGTCAATAATCAAGAATGCCCAGAAGACAGGAGGGCTTTAACGTGCGAGTTTTACAGCAGTTTGATTTATTGCGTAATCGTTCGTGCCGAGCGATTAAACAACATTTCTGTTATTTTTCATTTTTTAAAACAACTATTGTCCAACATTGGTTCAATTATTTGGATTCCATTTCATTCAGGGTTTTTTTGCGAGCTCAATGCAAATTATATCATTGCAGATTCTCTAAAGACAAATCAGATCAACCCTGAACTGTGCGATGTAGTAGGGAGTTATAGTTTCAACAGGCCAATATTCTATAGTTTAGCGCAGTGTTTCCCAATCCTGGTCCTCGAGTACCCCTGTTGTAACCCTTGACAGACACACCTCATTCAACTCATTAAGGGCCTTACTTTTTATTTTATTTAACTAGGCAAGTCAGGTAAGAACAAATTCTTATTTACAATGACGGCCTACCCTGACCAAACCCTAACCTGGATGACACTGGGCCAATTGTGCACCGCCCTATGGGACTCCCAATCACGGGCAGTTACGATACAGCTTGGAATCGAACGAGGGTCTGTAGTGACGCCTCTAGCACTGAGATGCAGTGCCTTAGACCATTGTGCCACTTGGGAGCCTGATGATTAGTTGACAAGTTGAATCAGGTGTGCTTGAGGACCAGGGTTGAGAAACACTGGTTTAGCGCAGAAAACACAGCAATTAACTACAATGACCATAATCCATTGCACGCCTACTTGTCCGGAGACAACGCATGATGGAGAGGGATAAAGAGCAGTTGCTTTGCGAGGCACTGTATCTCTACCTGAAAATACATGATCTAACGGATTAATAGTTGGTATTCAGCAGTCAAAAGTATGCCTTATTTACTTTGATGAACAAATCAAATTTAGATTTTGTCAGACAGCATAGACAGCCACTCTAGAGATGAGATGACTAGGAATTAAATAAAGTAATCAAATAAAACAAATGTAATATACACAACTGAAATATTAAATTAAATTAAAGTAATGTGAATAAAAGATGGGTAATAAGTGATAAGCAGTAATTGGTAGTCACTACCATCATGGGACTTTTATTAATTATTTTATTCTGTGTTACAGCATAATGCAGTGTGCTTCTGCTGCCTTTCATTAAAAATGTCTACAAAAATTCTGTAAACTGAAACCGACCTCAAAAAGCACTGATTGCTCAGCACTACTAGCGGTAGGATGTGGTTGGCGAACAGTTCTGTCTGAAGAGGTGAGAGTGAGGGGCTGGAAAAGAGACCGGTTCACTGTGAGAATCATAGGCCTCTCAGACAGTGCCCCGGCCCCGTATCCTGAGCCTCTGGTTTTACCATGGAGGGCCAATACCTGGTTCCACCCATGGAGGGTCTAGATCCACCAGTATCCAGGACAGGCCTTTCGGTTCTAACCCAGTCTGGAGGGCTGATATCCAGGTAGGAAACCCATCTAAACACCTGACTTTGGACCCACAGGCATATAAACGTTCTGACATTTCCCTGCTGGAATTCACCATCATTTAATCATTTTCCCATTTGAAATCCCCATCCTTTTCTCCACTGCCAACCTGCATGACAGATGCATGTACAAAGGCTGGCAGGTAATTAAAACAAAATTCCCCATTTCCTTTCAGAGATCAGATTGGCTTCTGGATTTCAGTGGTGCAGCGGAGCATCTGTTTCTCTAGACAGGCCAGTGAATAATGCCTCAGCGATACACAGAGGGGGGAGGGAAACAATGCTAATAGTGTATTTGATTGGGAATTGTTATTATGGGGTAAAAGGGTAAGGCAAAACAATGGCCAAAACTGCAGAGAAAAGCATTCCAACACAGTAGCTTTTCGCTCTGCCCCAGGGGCACTGTCTAATTTCCCCTCTGCAGTTTACTTAAATTAGCCTATTGTGTACCCGCCATAAAAGCAGATAACCGGAGAGAAGAAAGTGCTGAGTGTAATAGAAAAGAAGTGTGAAAAGGGAGGGAGGAGCGGTAACAGCCATCTCCCCGCAGCTTGATATTAACTGTATTAAAATAAACACACAAGGAGGTGTGGTATGGGGTATTTTACCCCCCATGTAGATACCTTCAATGCAAACCACTCCACTGATGGTATTACATATATTACACCAGAGAAATAACACACCTGAAAGTAACACCTGTTTTTAATAGAAGAACTTGGCAGCTGAGATGGATGGTTGAGTTACTGGTTCAGCCTGTGCTAGATACCTACCTGTCTGTTGTGTGGGCGGGGGCATTGGCTGACTCTGTGGGGCGCTGAACTGCACTGTGCCCACAGGCCTGTACTGCTGGTTGGACAGGGGGTACTGGCCTGGCGCACAGTAACATGCTGGCATCTGTAGGCAGAGATAGAGCAGTCTAAAATGGCATACCATTAATACCAACACAGCTATCCATCTCTCTGAGGTCTCTGAACATACAGTACAGTACCTCTGCTGGTGTGAGGTATATAGTTACCAAGTGCCATTTAAATGCTATTTTAAGTAGAGAGAGAAACTATTTATGAACAAATGTATTGTACATGTCTCTCTCAGATAGTATTGATGGAACATTACAATCATGTAGTTGAGGGAACAAAGATACTGGCCAGGCATTGATTAAGATAGTCAGTTAGATGGAACAAAAGTATATTAGTACTAATGTAACAGAATAGTGTAAAGACTAAGAGGAGTAAACCAGGTTAGGCTCGGATGTACAGAAACTACCTGCTGCTGCATGTAGCCCTGTTGCTGCAAGACCGGCTGGTTGACAGGCGGAGGGGCGGGGGTGTTGTAGGCCTGGGGTGCCGGGACGGGCTGGACTGGAGGGGCCACCATGTAGCCCTGCTGCTGAGGGGGGGTCTGGAGCACGACGGAGGAGGGGTACATGGCAATGTGGGTGTCCCGACCTGGGCCCTCTCCAGAGACCTGCCGGGCCAAGCTCATGTGGCTGAACTGGGCTCCCAGGTTATTTTGCTGTGGGAGCATACAGAAACGTGTTAAATTGCTACATTACATTATTACATGTCTTTTATATATTTATTAATATAATGGGAGTTCAGTAATGGCTCTACTTGAACTACAACAGAACATTGTATATAATTAATAATACATCATACTTTTATATAGCGATTTTCTGAAACCCAAAGACTTCTATAGAAAACTATAGGCTAGTACTAACGAATGACTACTGCTGGATACAGCCACCCATGCAAATCAAAAATCTGAAGGCCCTAAAACTGAATTCCTCCTGACCTGTTTAAGTGTGGTTTGGTTTACTTTACAGGGTGGCGGGTGGTTAGGGACTTTCAGCATTGCTAGTCATAGAACATAAAATTCCATCATCTGCTGTGAAATTAATTATTCAAAGCAGCCTTCCACAAATGTAAAAAATGTAATTAGTTATTAAGGGATGTTTATTGGTAGAGGGAGGTCAGGAAAGAGGTTAACGGAACACATGATTTGCATCAATGGATGGAGTGGGGTAGAAATACATAACACATGAAAATAAAACTGATTCCATTTAGCATTAATTGGCATATTAAGTCTTACTAAGGGGGAAAAACACTAACCATTGACTAACTGCATTCGATTAGCTTCGAGAAGTAACGCTAAGCAATGCCTGACACTAGTGAATATAAGTTCATTAAGGAACTTTTGCAAGTCTTGTTTGAAATTCTGTCCTTGTGTGTATTATTTCATGAATATTAGCCTACATGTTACATTCAGAACTTAATGTGGGCATATAGCAAGAACAGAACATTAGCTCCATTCATTTTGCTGTAGAGAATTTCTATATTTTATTAATCACAGTCATCTATCATATAGCTGGAAAATGACCCTATAATATTCCCATTTAGCAGTCTCAGGCACCTACAGTAGCAAACACCAGTTTGGCTCTGTACTAAGTTCACTATGTATTTACAAAAAGTATCAACAGATTCTATGGCTTTGTACTAAGTTCACTATGTATTTACAAAAAGTATCAACAGATTCTATGGCTTTGTACTAAGTTCACTACACATTTACAGATTTTTTTAAACAAGCCATAAGAGGGAAGATGGGATAGAACCCAAATATTGAGGTTGAAGGAGGAGGTGAATGAAGGAAGAGTAAAGAGATGAAAGTCAAGTACCACAGTGTATTGTTGGTTAGGGGAGACGGAGAGCAGCTGAGGTGGGTAAGAGACAGATGAGTACTGGACAGGCTGAGCAGAAGGCTGGAGGGGCCGGACCGGCTGAGGAAGGGATAGAACAGACTGAGAAGAGGAGGAGAGGAAAAGAGGTAGAGGAGAAGAAGAGGTAGAGGAGGAGAGAAGAAGAGGTAAAAAGGCAGAAAAGACAAGAGGAAGATTAAAGGAGAGAAGTAGGTGTAGAAGGTGAAGAGGAGAGGTAGGAGGAGAGAAGTACAGGAGAGGAGAAGAGGAGGAGAAGCGGTAGAGGGCAATGGGTTTAGTCAAAGACATTAGGCAGAAGATGCAAACACTGCAAGAGGAGAAAGCATTGCCATCTCATAAACAAAATAATTACAGTAGGGGAAAAGGATATTAGTTTAGTGCTAGCTCCTGGGGAAATACAACTAAACAGTAATGAAGTTAATTAAGACAAAGAGCTCAGTCAATAGATGACCATGGATATGAATATCCTCTATCTTCTACCAAGGTTGACTGGTGGAAATCAATTACAAGACATAAATATGAACACCATGGGACAGCTCTTAGTTCAAAATAAATATCCTCCAATTTGCAAACCCCTCATCAGCCTTATCCCCTGTGTCTATAATGATGTCTTTATTAGAAAGGGACATTGCTGCTTCGCGTCATTGGAAAGGCATCCTTGTCCTGCCCCTGGGTTGTGCACCCACACTATCAGAGGTCAACTCATTTTCCTGCCCTGGTATTTTCACTAATGAAGCTCAACCCCTCTGGCTCCGGTTTATTTTTTTAAAGGACCTCTCCATGACAGGTTGTGTTGATGGGGATCTTGCTATTAGAGATTGCTATTCCTACCACCGAGGGCCTGTATAAATTCTAATGATTACCGTTTGGGCTGTGTGCTGCACTAGGGTCACAGTGTTTAGCCGACACTCTGAACTCAATTCATTTACTCTGACAGGGGTGGCGACTAAGGAGAACGGCAGGTTGCAAAATTTCCTCAATGAATTACACCGTACCAATGTCAAGCACCGCCATGGTAATGTTTTGAAATGGGGGCCATGTCAATCACCAGGGTGTTTTAGGATGACTGAGTAAGAATTGAACATGTACATCAGTTGTTTTCCTACTTTCCCTTGCCCTGCTAGGAATTAAACAAGCACGTTAATGGTTTGTAATGTGTAAATGTTATGAATAAGCCGGTGACATCTACATTTTCTCCTATGCTTCAATTGAATTGAATTAAATCTCAAATTAAATTCAGTGCCCTGCTAAAGGGTGTTAGCGGACCTGTGAGAGTACGTGGTTGTGATTGGTGGGCTGGTGTTGGTGGCGGCCAGGAGGGTGTGGAGGAGGGAGCATGGGCTGCTGGGTCCTGCCCTGCTGATTATGATGCTGATGATGTTGATGCTGAGGAGCCATGCTGTGGTTGGGGTTGTATACCACAGCACTGCCATCCGGGTTCACAAAGGGCTGGCCTGTAGGTAGAGAGGAAGGGCTGAAACGCACTGGAAAACCACCAGCACTGGTATCTCTATTAACACATTAATGATCAGAATTTTCAGCATTATAATCAACACGAACCATCTTTTTAAATCACATCAACCATTATTGTCAACATTCTCTTCATCCCTATTGATATTGGCCCCATTATCAACATTAAACATATTCTTCAACGCTTTGATATGAATTTGCCAAATTGTTAGGTATCCAGAAATGTAATTTGGCTAGCATTATCCTTACAGCAGTTGTAGACAGTATAGTGTCCAAAAGGCTTCATTTACATAGCCTATTTCTGAATTCACACAGTGAAGTGAGTAAATATTTATAATAAATGTGTACCTTTGCATGAGCAGGAAAAAGACGAAGAATATTGTGTGCGGAGGCACCTTGTGTAGAGAGAATATGAAAGAAACATCTAGGATAGATTTCTGCCCTCATTCTTTCCTAGGGCTCATTTCTCCTCTGAATCGCAGGTGAAAAATGCATTGATGGTTCTGAGGGTTCACTGTGAAATAGGCTGGCTCCGAATGCCGAATATCCTTTTGTGAAGGTATTTTTTAATGCAGAAAGGAGGTTATTGCCACGGAGCAGTGCAGACACTCAGCTCCAGTGTATGGCTTATATATCACATTACCTGGTAAAATCTTGGGTGTTTTTTCCTTACATTTGTATTCTACACACGTCTAATGAAGTGCCTGTTGGTAATATACATTGTCATAAGGACAAGGTTTCACACTCCACAGACATGTTTGCTTTGTGAGCTCTACAGTTACTCATATACTACGAGGATTAGAGAGGGTTTGGCCATGCTCTTATTTTACTAAATCTAATATCGGTGAGTATCTACTATATTAGCATTTTTTTTTTTTTTTTTTCTCCTACACATTTGGAGTCATAATAAATTATTGAGAAGAAAATATATAGGCTATACATTTGCACTCTGGGCTCATTTGCCAGTGGTGAGAGGATGGGTTTTCCTCAACTTTTTGCACGTGTGACGCACACATGGACCTGAAAATAACTCCTCTTGAGTTTTGAACTATCAGGTGGCTAAATTAATTCATGGGTGCTACACAAGACATTTCCAAGTCCTTAAGAAAGGTCAATAAGCAATTACACACCCCTGACTGGCTCTTGAAAAACATATTAGTGCCAGCTCCATATACCCGGGCTTATCAGCCAGACCCATGCATATTTAAGAACTAACCTTCTCTATGTCGGCCGCTGAACGAGCAGACTGAAGAAGAATGCATTATACATCAGAGCGCCGACTTACTCTCTAGTTTTTCTATATTCAACACCGTACAGTATGGCTCCATTATCCCTTGTCTCAGCAACACTTTAGGGAATTTGTTTTGACCAACGTCGGGAAATATTGATCTTGCGAGCGTGCTATCGTTTTTCAAAGTGCTTCTGTTCTGACCTCATCTGCGGGCAGCAGAGAGACGGATCCTCATTTGAATGCAAGCCGCCTCAGACAGCAACTCCCGTGTCAAATCTAAATAATTTGAGGAAAGTGATACACATTCTGTCGGTTGGGTTTACTATTTAAAAGGACAATCAAAGCGAGTTCTAATTTTCACCTCCCCCAAAATACTCAGAACTCAAATACATCATAAATAATGCATGAAGAAATGCCTTGTGTTCTGCTGTGGCGTTCCACCACTTTTCTTCCAGATACCCACCCCACCCGAGATACATCACCCTCCCCAGCTGGCTCCAACGTTACAAACTACAGTACGCTGTCTGTCTCTCTATGCACCACAAGAAGAAGAAAGCAGTCAAGGAATAAGCAGCAAGTTGTGAGAGTTTGTGAGTCGTGTTAGTTTGAAGAAGAAGATATCGGTTTGTGAAAGAAACCCAATGGCAGGACACAAGACACATTTTACATCCCCCACGCAAGCCCCCGTACTGTACAACTAACTTATTCCTAACCAACCTGGTCCAATGGTAGGGTTAGAGGGTACCAACCTGTGTGTGGGTTGACCAGGATACTCCCTGGCGGTATCCCTGTGGCTTCCAGGGGAAGCAAATAGTAGCTAGTGTTAGCTGTATTTGCTGGTGGTGGCGGCACCGGGCCGCTCCTGCCTCCCGCCTCATAAGTCACAGTACTACTAGTGCAGGTGGCTGGGTAAGCCACTGGGCAGGGGGGCACGGTGTGGTTGTGAGGGTGGCCAGCCTGGGTTAGAGCTGGGACGGTGAGGGGCAGCTGGGAGCGAGAGAGCGAACCCGTGGAGGACCCTACACTACTAGAAGACTCTAGTGAACCTAGGGAAGGAAGGAAGGAAGGAAGGAAGGAAGGAAGGAAGGAAGGAAGGAAGGAAGGAAGGAAGGAAGGAAGGAAGGAAGGAAGGAAGGAAGGAAGGAAGGAAGGAAAAGGAAAGCCTTAACCTACAGACACAGCAGAGTTAACACACCATGCTTAGAGTTGTTATATGGGGATGGAAAGGGAGTCAGTCGTAAGATGCATGCCAAGGGTCAAAGGAGATACTGATGGTATCTACTGGAGAAGCTGCTTGAATTCATTGGATATTTATATTAGTCTGGCTTAGACAATCACCTTTAACTGTATAATGCATCAATGGTTGAGGCCATTGCCATAATAATCTTTAGTTGACCCAAGTAGAAATCTAATGTTTTTCATTAAGAAACGCACTACTTTGAAAGGTCAATTTTGAAATTCCAAACCTACACAACCAATGATCTATTCTAATTACCTGTGGGACTGATGCGGTCATAAAATAGAAAGAGGATGATGATATCGTCAGCAGCTCTAAATGACAATTCAATAAATTTCTTGATTAACGTCTTCATTTAGCTATTCACTTTGTGTGTCCAAGCACCACCACCATGTCCATGGTGGGCAGAACAGAACACAACACTTAATGAAACTAATAGATTCTTGAACTGTACATAATTAGATCATTAAGACTAGAATCTAATCACTGTCAGGTAAACAAAATAAAACATGATTGACTAAGACATTCTACTACAATTCTAAAAGAATGGCAAACCACTGATAGCATATTACCATAACATTTGTAGAACTATGGTTCAAAGAAAGGAAGAGAAAATGCATAAATGCTAAAATAATGCTTTGTTGAATTGGCTAGCTACTTCACCTATTAAACTGACCATTGTATGTTTGAGATGGGGCTCTTCTTTTTGTGAACGTAATAACCAATGAATTCACACTCCAGATACCAAATGGTTGTAATAAAATGAGAGAGGAGGAGCGGCAAATGTAATAAGAGGAGAAAGTATGCTGGAAAGGCACGCATTAGAAAGCACACTGTCAAAAATGTACACACTGTCAATATGTGAGTGGTATGTTAAATGCCAGCAAGGTGTGACAATGCACTAAGACCTGCATCACTGTTGCCAAAAAGAAAAATGCTCCGTCAATATCTTGATCAAATCAAATGGGGGGGGCACACAAAAAGCATCCTATATCAACGCAAGGAGACAGGAGATGAAATGTGCATGGTTTGGTTTTCCTCATCTGCCGACATCTGTTTGAGAATACACCTACAGCACAAGACCACACAGTGAAGCACCCATTTCACATGGCAGGAGTCGTCATAGGGAATTTGTCTCTTTAAAGACTGAAAGCATTCAAACCCTTTGATAGAATGATGGGCATTATTCTAGAATCTGCCTTTGTCATGTCACATGGCTTCTCTAATTGGACGCTCCTCTAATGGACAGGCCGTTTTGACAGGTGCTGCACTGCTGATTGGCCAATATAAAAGGTGGAGATTTAGAGTGAAGTGAACTGTGGTTGGTGGTTAGTTTGGTTAAACCAGACTGAACACTGCACTCACCATGGAGGGTGGCATTCAGTCTGGTTTAACCAGGCTAGTTGATAGTGGAAGTAGTGGTTATTTATTTACCAGTCTTAGAGAGGCGACCCATGCTCTTGCTGCTGCCCGAGCTGTCTCCCCTGATGAGGACAGAGATGCCGCTGAAGCTGCTGGCCTTGGTCATGGCTGGCCTCAGGTTACGGTTGGAGCTGTCAGAGTCTGTGCTGCTCCACGGCCGAGGGTCAGAGTACTTGGGTTCGTTCTCAGAGCTGCTCTGGCGACTGTTGGCCGGGCGGCCATCTTTTAACCTGAGGAAGGAGCCATTTTAAACCATTATGGGATTATACATTTATTAGCTATTATAAGAGATATAAACTAATTAATCGCATAACCATTTCCTAAGCAGAGAGTAAGAGATTGGTGAATTTGTCATGGCTATGTTATGGTGAGAGATAATTACCTAAACATTTGCCGCCTTTGCTGAGTACTGTTACAAGCATCATCCTCCTGTTTCCTTTTTTCAAGAGCCAAGCCATCTGGACCCTGGAATAAAATAAGCTCTGTTCGCTACTTGTATTTACTGACTCAAACTATATATTAAGGGAATTCTATGGGATGGTTCTTACATCTTGAGCAAATATCCTGTCTCTGGCCCTCTGGTACTCCTCCTCTCGTTCCTCTATAGACTTACTCCTCCGGTCGTCCTTCAGCCGCATCCGCATCTAGACACGTCAACACAATGCTTTAGCACTAACATCTGACACATACATCCAATGTCTCCTTTAGCAATGGTTTGTTAGTTAACAGTAACAAAGGGCTAAGGGAATATACTCTAAGAAACGCTGAACAAATCACCATTAATACCATTTGTCCATTGACTACTGCTTTTACTTTGTGCATGGAGGAAAAACATTCTGAGCTGTGCTAGTAGTGAAGACACCATTAATACCATTTGGCCATTGACTACGCTTGGCGCATCAAGGAAATACACTCTTCAAAATGGGGTTTTGTCTTTTTAAAACTTTACTGGCTTTCATGGAGAAAAGCAAATAATTTATTTTCACATTTTAACTTTCTTTCTTGGAAGCTAATTGATCATAATGAGGTCTAGTATTGGGGAGCCTCACATCAAATGACTATCTTACCATGTTGTCATCTTTGTCTGAGCCGGAGTTGTCCCTTTTGAGAATGTAGCGCTTTTGGAAGTCGTCAGTTTTGTCGTCTTTGATGTGTTCTGAAAACTTTTGATCAGGGCTACAGAGAGAGAGATATGGGGGGGAAGAGAAAAAAAAAAATGGAAACTTGAGTTGTAGTACTAATTCGTTCCAAGAAACCTGAGATGTTTACACCATCTCCCTTCCGCCTCAAACGCTGTTGCTCTCCTCCTAACTTTCATCACCCAATATTGAAAACGCAGATAATTACGTTTCCCCAAAAACTCATTTCGAGGGCTGCAAAGGAAAATCTCTTTTGCCTTGGCAGAACATTTCTGCAGGCTTAGCCATTTGAATTAAGAGTAGGGATGAACATTTAAATTATTGGTTGTGGCAGAGAGGGACGAGAGAGATTACTCACATTCTTGTATTGCTAGTTTTGTTGATGATTACAGATTTCCCGGTTTGGTCGACGTTGTGGTCTAGGCCGAAGTAGGCGGCGACGCGGTGCAGCAGCATTCTGTGGTAGGAGGTCATTGGAGGGAACTTTCTCTTCTGGCTTCTGAGGAGGCGGATGAGGAGAGGACAGGACAGGGAGGAGAGAGGATAGAGGACAGGGGGAGAGGACAGGAAGTGGGAGAGGATGGGAAAAGAGTAGGAGAGGACAGGGAGAGAGGAGGATGGAGGAGAGGACAGGGAGAGAGGAGGATGGAGGAGAGGACAGGGAGAGAGGAGTATGGAGGAGAGGACAGAGAGAAGAGGGCGAGGGGCGAGTACAGGGGACCAAATCAATAATTCAAAGAGGGACTACAGGACAATTAGGAACAGTCGTTCTGTGCAAAACGGTCCAACATAGCCTGGAGTGAAATCTCATTAGTTCTCCCCAGGCAGAGAGAGACATCACACGAAATTATGCATGAGGCTTAATAAATGAACAGAAACAGCTTATTCTGTTTAAATGAACCACCCCCCCCCCCCCCAAAATCCTCAACAAATCGAGACACAAGAGACTCGTAAATTCAGTTGAAATGCACCCAGAAAAAACTTGACTCAGCTGAGCTACTCACTCGTTATTACTGATAAAGTCGAGAATGTCCTGTTCCAACTTCAGCAGCATCATTCTGTCCCTGTGAATATAATGGATTGAACATGGAGAGAATTAGTTTGGAGTCTGTTTAGTCATTTGAGCATCCATCTCATTACCTCAGGGTATGAAAAAAACTGCAACTGATGACTGATGAAGATGCCAAGTGTTCAAACCTTTTAGAGAATGAGTCTTTGCTTATTCACCAGTGAAAGAGAACAACAGCTGGGCTTGTGGGAACAGACTAAATATTTTCAAATGACTAGCATGGGTACACACCTGGGGTTGTTTTTCAATGTGTTTACTAAGAATTCATGGATATCGATCCCGGTAGAATCTGTGTACTCCTGACTGGAATCTGGAGGGGAAAAATAGGCATTAAAGAAAAACTTTTCTATTGTGTCTCCTCATTTCGCAGAAACTTCGCAAAAGTTAGAGCATTAATGAGCAAGAAATATTTTTTTTTTTAAAGTAAGCTGAACTTGTAGGACATAAGACCATCCATTGCTTTTTCACTTAATTTTACAGAAATGTTGAAGGTTCATTGAGTGCTGACTGAGAAAGCTGTTATTGTGGTTTATTTTAAATCAACTTTACAACGTCTGAGAAACCTCTGATTCCAGACAATAGCCGGTGCTTACCCACACAGGATGATGTGTGTCCCAAATGGAAACCTATTTTGTATTTAGTGCACTTATTTGGACCAGGGCCCATAGGGGACGCAGACAATGCCTACCTCTGGACAGCATCTTCCTGGGCATCCTCTCAGTCTTCTCTAGCAGCTTCTCCACACCTTTGTCCTCCTCATCCTTGATGGGTGGCACCTCCTCTTTGTCAAATGACTGGGAGACCTGGATCTCAACTTCATCCTTCAAAATAAAAGACTGTTGGAGTCACCTTTTATAATGAAACAAATGGGATTAGGTGATTTATCTTCCTTAAGGAGCTATCCATCAGGATAATGATAACGACCCCACCAACTTTCCAAATGTACAGATTAGGTAGCTAGTAGGGTGGCATGGTAGGAAAGCCCATGTGTCCTAAAGGTTATCAGTTTAATGCTATGATCTTGAGCATTCACACCCTACAGAGTAGCCCAGCCTACTCTTTCTCTGATTAAGAATCTGAAGCACCCAGAAAGGCTTTCATTTAATCTTTTGGTCAATACAAAAGTAGAAGTAAAACAAGCACACAACGAGGCCGAGGGACAGCAAATGTTTTTATTTTTTATTTAATTTTTTTAAATGGGGAAATCTGCTATGTTTACATTGGAAGAAGAAAAAAAATGCCCCTGTAAAAAGTACTAGCCTAGGGGAGTTACAGCTTGCTAACAACGCTTTGATGCTGCACAGACTGAGTGAAAGCGAGAGAGCGAAGGATAGTGAATAGAGTGGGGGGAAAAACTCCTGGGAAAGGAAATCTCAATCACACACCAGTTCAAGGGCATAAATCTGACTGAATGAGTCTTCGTGACACCCTGCCAAGCGTATTCTTTCACAGGTGGGAGATAATTTGACAAGCATTTGTTTAATTCACTCACACAGTCAGGGAGTTTCCATACTGCTCCTGATTTAGGGTTTTTATACAGTAAACCAGTTAAACGAGACACTATTTCTATTATGGAATGGGTGGAATGAAAGAAAGTTGGCCTAACACCTAATAAAACAAACGTGTTCTACAGAAGCTTGCATTCAAATAATTCAACAGATTTGAACCCCTGCTGTCAGATTAAAACCAATTATTTTAATAGGCTAATTCTAGTATGACCTTTTGGGTCTTAAAAAAAAAATCTGATTTCATGTTGAACAAAAAAATGTGAGAATCTAGACCACAGCTAACACGGAACCCAAACCGGCTGCGCACGTGCGCCATCGTGCACTATCGTGCATAAATTTATTTTGTACCCCTACACCAAACGCGATCACGACACGCAGGTTAAAATATCAAAACAAACTCTGAACCAATGACATTAATTTGGGGACAGGTCAAAAAGCATTAAACATGTATGGCAATTTAGCTAGTTAGCTTGCACTTGCTAGCTAATTTGTCCTATTTAGCTAGCTTGCTGTTGCTAGCTAATTTGTCCAGGGATATAAACATTGAGTTGTTATTTTACCTGAAATGCACAAGGTCCTCTACTCCGACAATTAATCCACACATAAAACGGCCAACCGAATCGTTTCTAGTCATCTCTCCTCCTTCCAGGCTTTTTCATCTTTGAACTTAAATGGTGATTGGCATCTACACTTTCATAGAATTACCACGACAACCGGCAAAACATTTAGTCTTTCAATCACCCACGTGGGTATAGCCAATGAGGAGATGGCATGTGGGTACCTGCTTCTATAAACCAATGAGGAAATGGGAGAGGCAGGACTTGCAGCACGATCTGCGTCAGAAATAGAAAGGAGTTCTATTTTAGCCCTTGGCAACACAGACGCTCGTTGGCGCGCCCGAGCAGTGTGGGTGCAATAATTGAATAACATTGATTTCTACATTTATTTTGCGACGCTTGCGCACGCGACGTGTCCGGTCTGGTCAGCATGTAAAGCTAAATATGAATCATGTGATGAGTGACCTGAAACAAGGTAGGTGCTTCAATAGTCAAAAATCATTTCAAGCAACTGGAAACGTCGTGTTATTCAAACAAATTCCTTTCTGAAGCTTTTGTTGCGGGGAAAATGTTGTTCTGGAAGCTGAAGATAACCAAAGAGGGGAACTGTTGGTGAGGTGTGGAAACTACAGGAATTTCTTGTGAACCTCTTTCTTGACGTTTCACTATTAAAAGAGATGCACTTGTGGGGTATAAATATGCAATGAAATTATGGTTGACACCAGCTGATGGTTTGGGGAGGGGCAGTGAATTGTCATAGGAGGGGCGTGGGGGATTTGCAGTTTACCTTGTGTTCTCGAGGCAGATCAGTGGTAATAGGGGGAGGAGGAGAGGACTCTTCGCAAACAGCCAGGCTCCGAACTAACTTTAACTTTGAGTTAGACAGGGGATTGGAGAGTGGTGAGGGTTAAGAAGAGAGTCAGGATGGGACAAATACGGTGCAGGCAGAGTTTGAAAACACACCACAAACCAAGCGCATGGAGGGAGGGGTATCAGAAGGAACATTTTTAAAAGAATCCAGAATTCCCATGCAAGCACGGCACACACTGGCATGGCAACCCAAGCTCAAGACAACACCATGCACACGGTCACCTAGGTTAGATTGACCATTAACTGGTCACTGGTTAGATCACTCGTCATGATTCTAATGCATTAGAATTTACACTTGAATAACTGAAAATCACAAGCTTAAAAAAAGCGTAAAAAATATATACTACACAAAATGGGGGGGGGTGCAGGCAGTGTAAATTAAAAGGGAAAAACAACTCATTGTCAGCTATTAGATGGTGGGGTTCATCAAGCAAACACTGTTACAGACATGCCTCTTGCCACTGTACCTTGGGCCTTTTTCCCATCTGTCCCGGTGTTTGCCGCTGTACGGTAGGCAATGAGACAAAATGGATCACATGAGACAAGGGTCTCATTGTCTGTAAGCCCTGGGATGAGTCCCCTTAATAACAAAATGACTGAGGACAATTACATAGTAAAGATGAGAATCTGCTCTTGAAACCATTTAATCCATCTCTACAAAAACAGATCCATTAAATGTTTTTGTAATGAAGAAATATTAAGATGCAACCTTTTCTTTTGCCTAAATATCCAACAGATTCTAACCCTTATTTATTAATGGTTGATGCACAATAACATTTTAATTTGTTTGCCCTAATGCATCAGGCTAAATTATACCCAAGTCTAAATAAGTCACTGTGGTAGAGGATTTGGAAAGAAAGTGTTCCTTGCCCTCCATGCTACTCTGAATTCTAGACTTGGAAGAACGGCCGCGGGGAATTGTAAAATAACTGTTCTCTCCTGCACACACATCTAAAACAGCACCTTGTGTGCAGTGAGGCGCCTCGATCTGCAAAGTGGAGGAGACAGATGGCAGTAAAGGCATTTGTTCCGCCTCCCCATCCCCCTAGGGGTGATACAGGAGAAGTTTGTGGATAAACTGGGATTTGAGATCGAGATTATCTGCTTTTCCGCTCTTGCATGGATCTCCTCAGCAGACTGACTGCATGGCTCCTGGCCTTTCCATTCCCTTACAGGTATATCCCCCCCTCCCCCTTATCTCAACTGCCTTTAGTACTATACAACCACCTTTACAAGGGGGGGGGGCAGCCAGGCTAAGATACAACTGAAGTGGCAATCTTTTCCATATAAAGTGCACTACTTTTGACCAGAGCCCTATAGGCCCTAATCGAAAATAGTGCACTATATAGTAAATAGGGTGCCATTTCAAACACAGCTCTCCTCTGACTGCTGTAATACCATATATAACCACCTATACACATGGAGACAGGTTGAGAGAAGACTGGTGGTGCTGAGATATGAAAAGGGTCAAGGCTTTTCAGAAAGGGGGATAGCATGAGGGAAATGTTACAGCATGAAAGGAGACTAGCCTAGCTGTTCAAATCTTTCACGCACTACCTGTCAGAGGATGGGAGAGAAAAAACGATATAGGCCGCCTGCCATATAAAACCTCCACAAGGTTAACCTTCAAGCGTATGATAACTGAGTAGTGGTTTTGCGGTACACCGCTTCTGCGGGTTCTCACAACTCAATTATCTGACAATTGATTGGTTGTGCTTTGCCAGGGACTCCCCAGGGCCCCTGAGCCTGTGCTGTATCAGAAAGCAATTATTTCTCCCCGCTCTGCTAACCATTACAAAGCCCACCGATACCCCCAACCCTCACACGTCTGTCTCACTAGTCCCCTACCATTTCTCGCTGCATATACATTTAGTGTAGTCCTCTGGTACATAACCCAACCCCGTCAACGGACATGCCATACTTTGATACGGAAATTGTGTTGGGAAGGATGGTTGATTTTGTGGGGAGGGGGGGTTGCAGGCATTGGTAAAAAAAAAAAATGTAAAAGGCTGACTGGTACGGGACGGTGTGGGGCCCAGGTGGTAAGATACAACCCTGCTCTGTGATGAGATTTACCTGAGTTTCGTTCTTGTCTTGGCAGCAGCTCTCTGGTTGAATCTCGGGTTGGAGCTGGGTTTGAGCTTTGGCCTGTGGCGGGGTCTCTGCCTGCTCCCTGCCGTTTGTCTTGGTCAGGCTTGGTTCTTCTCCCCCCGCTGGTGTCGGTGTGGCACTGGCATGGTGGCTCTCCTCCGTCTCCACACCTCTCATAGTGGCGCTAGTCTCCTTTACAGTGACAGTATCAGACATCCTCATTAGAGAAGGCTACTTGGAGCTTCGTCTACCAAGAGCTCGAGACCTAGAGAGCAGAAAGAGATGGACAACACACGACACGGTTCCTTCGGTCAGCCTCAGCCACTGCCTGTCCTCCCCGAGGCTACTGTTTCAGCAGCAGCTATTTGTACTAACAGATCAATGAAGTTTCCTCAATGACAAATCACCCAATATTATAGCCAACTGTGTAATAATGCATAATTTTAAACTCTTAACCTCTCCCCCTTTCCCTACACCCCTAAATTGATGAAAACCGTGTCCCTGAGAGTGTGAGCAGCACCTGGCCCTCAGGAGAGCCCAGCCAGCTCAAAGGTGCTAATGAGAATCAGTGGCTTCTGAAGCGCTTCCATTAACACTATAGAGGGTGAGATGTGCTCTACTCCTGTGTGTGTGACGCTCCTCTACTCACACCGTGGTCCTGCCTGACAGTGCGTGCCTGGTGCCAGGGCGGACGTCAGCATGGCCAGATGGTGCAGCGAGCTGTGACTGCTCTGCCTGCCAGGCTGCCTGCCTCGCAGGGAGGAAAGACACGGTGGTGGTGACACTCCCATATGTGGGCCTGTAGAGACTGCAAGCAGCACTGAGGCCTCCAGGGATCCCGATCTTCCTTATCGTGAAAACGGGAGAAGCAATCTCCCTGCGTTATCTCCTATCTGGCAACCTGTCACCACACTGGCATCCTATTCTCTCCCACCCAGTCTCTCTGGCTGTCACTGCCCGCTCTACCCTGCCTATCCAGTCTGCCATCTCTAGTCTGAAATGGACTGCCTTTTTAATGCTTTGTCCTGAGACATGGGCTGTGACTATTACTGCAGAGGCTGTAATGTCTGTGATGCGAGTGATGTCTGATTGTGTGTGTGTGTATTTACCGGCTGCGGTGCTTGGCCTGCAGGTCAGTGGCAGCGCCGAAGAGAAGGGCGAGACCCACTGAGGCGGGGTCCCTCTGCGTGCTGCTGCCGTTGGTGTCTGGGTGGTGCTGGACCAGTTGGTGGCTGAGGCTCTGACTTGTGTGGAGCTGGGTCGTGCTGGAAGCCCTGAGGAAGAGGCCCATGTCCCCGTCACCAGCACTGGGTCCGGCAAGCAACAGCGCTGGCCTCCGACAAGGCTCTCATGCCCCTCAGTGACCTGGGGAGCGGGAGAGAGACAGGTGGAGGGAGGAAGAGAGAGAATGGTTTGTTAGTATGTGTGTTCACTGGTGATTTATGTATTTAAATGTAAACTCATCTTTAACATATTTGTAGAACAGGGTGTTGAAGTTATCAGTTGCATACACACTCACAGAGTAGGAGTGATACTAAAACAATCATTTTAAATCAACTCTATTTGGCTGACCGAACGGCCACTGTCTAGCTGAGAAGACGTGGATTTGTTGCTTCTCTGATTCTTTACTCTCCTGTGGTTGGAGGCCAAACTGCAGTGCAGGAGGCTGTCACAGAGAGCTAACGTTTCCATCTCTCAGCTCCCTCAGAGCTCCGCCACGCTCTAACCCCGCTAAACTCTGCTCTCTTCTGGGTTAAGAAGCTGCGTGGAGGAAGTCCCAGTCAGAGGGGTTGGCCAGGAGGTCAAGTGGATTTCCAGCTCGCTCCATAATCCAGTTAACAATGGCTCCAACTCACCTCATAGCCCTACGGAGCCCCAGGTAACCGGGCACTGTGTCACCTCGTAGAGGTTGCCATGGGCACCAAGAAGCATGGCGTCATGGTAGCTAGTTCATCCTAAATCTAGTCTCTCTCTTCAGTCCAGTTTACTGAACAGTTATCTGATCTGCTCTACACTGGACAGATGACTCTGTTGGTGCTTCTCAATTCACATTTTTAGCAGAATTCAGCAGTGGAAATACCAGTCCAAATAGAGGCCTGAGATCATTGGGACGTGTTGACTTGAGAATGGCAGGGTACAGCTAAGCAAACACTTGCTGTGTACCTGACTGACAACGTAGCACATTTATCAGGCTAATGGAGGTAGCGCAGAGCTGAAGCAGAGGCTGCTGCATTATTTAATCCTCCGATGGCCTCGCCTGATTGGGATTCATGAGATCTGTAGCCCAGGGCTGGTGGGGGGCTGTCAGTAGAGAGGACAGGTGTGTGCGCGTGTCTGGTTGACTTTTAGTGTCTCACACACACACTTACGGTCACACAAATGCTTGTCAACACACACACACCCCCGTCTGTCGGTGTGCGGCAGCCTCCTGTCTGTCAACAGGGCGTGTGGTGTCTGTCACAAGTCCCTCTGCTCAGTCTCTTTCCCCAGGCCTCCTGCTGTCTGGGCTGCCTGCCCTGTGCTTTTTGGGAGTGACAGCCTGCCATAAGCCCTCCACATCTCAACTACGCAAGCTGCGCTGTGGGGGGGGTCACAGGGACCAGACGTCGGCGAGGGGCTGAACGAGACACTCTGCATATTTTCCCACCTCTTCTCTAAGCGGACTCACACTCAAGGACAATTATGCTTTTAATGCGACCAGACAAGAGCAGTTCTGGAATTCATGAGAGCTCAGTAGTTCACCACCCCACCCCCTCCCGTTTTTTCCGCAGCACATCCAGCGTCAGGAGAGCAAGGAGAGCATGCCTGGCCAACCTTTTCCCTCCCACGCCCCTGCTCTGGAGTGGCCACAGATGGAGGCTCCCCCGGGCTGAGAGAAGGGGTGGGCTGGTGGTGGAGGGCTGGTGGTAGAGAGGAGAGTACAGTACCGTCTCTTCTAGTGGGAGGACCAGTGCTGCCTGACTGAGGCCCCATGAGGATCAACCTCCATTAAACAAGTTTGTGGTGCGTGCAGTGGAACAGCTAAGAAGCAGGTCTTTCTTGACCCTGGATGTTGAGCCTTGTAGTCACATGACTCTTCTGGGACTTCTGGTCTCAGCCGGAGCAATGACTGGACGTTCCGTAGAATTTTCGGTGTCTGTCCATATGCTTGTGGTTTGTGTTTTCTTATGAATTTATGAGTGCATCATTTCTACGGCAGATGCTTGTTCACCTCACAAGGTGACTTGGTTCACACAAATGCTTTTGTGGATGACAGATGGACAATATTAAAGAGGCAAAGGGCATCCCCTCCCCCCCTCCCCCTTGGAGACGCAAAAGGTCCAATTCATGGAGCTTCATGGATCTTCCTCCAGGGGCTTGTATTTTGTTACTTTTCCTTCTTTCCTCTTCAATGGGGGGGTCTGAGTCCACATTTCACACTAATTGGCCAGGGTGTTCTATCCGAGCAGCTAGCCGGAGCCAGACAGAGACAGCACCGGCCATCTCTTCTCCTCACAGTTGACTCGAGGAATGCTTAGGTTGTTAAGGATTTACATCGAGCTGCTCAACCAACTGTGGCCGACCAGTGAGCAGAGGGAAAACTAAGAGTACAAATAAGGTTGGAAGTGGCGAGTTTGTGAGTGATTGTAACGTGCGTTTGTGTGTGTGCATGCCTCTCTCTTTCCGATCGGTCATCCAGTCGGCGAATGGATGTTGGAGATATAAATGAGATCTGTGTTGGTGTCAACAAGTGACAGCTAAGAGTGGAAACGGTATTGATTTTGTCAGGCTGGATAAATAAGCTGTTTGCTGCTTCCTCATCCCTGCTGTGTACAAAACAAGAGGCAGGGTAGCATCCCAAATGGCACCTTACTCCTGTATAGTGCACTACTTCTGACCAGGGCCTGTCCAAAGTAGTGCACTAATATAGGGAATAGGGTGCCATTTGGGACCCATGCAGGGAGGTGTCCTATAGACTTAAATAGTGACGAAGCATGGCACGAACATGGGCAGGAGGAGAGGAAAGCGGGAGCAGTCCGCTACGGTCGATCTGCAAGTTGACACCGTAATAAACCACAGAGACAAATGGACTGATCTGTCTGTGACAGTCCAATCATGTGTTAACTAACCATGAACATACAATTTTATTTTCCAGAATATAAACTAGGTAAACAATATTTCCTTCTTATGAAAGCATGTGACTCACCAAAAATACATTTTACCCTTTATCTGTGGGGAAAGCATTTATGACAATGCAACAAGGAAACATTTTTGGGGTCAAGAATAAAATAGTAAATTTATATAATTCTGCAAGATTAGAATACTTTGTGATATTGAAATAAGAACTGAGGGAGATGAAAACTTTAATTAAATTCCTTCCTTTCAACCTTTGTTATCTTTTAAGCACATAGACCTGGAGAGAGTTTCTCTTTTTTTTCTTTCTTTTTTTTAACCACCCACACACAGGGGGATGGCGTCCTTATTAATAATCCCCATCAGCACTGGGTGAACTATTTTTTCATAGCCAATTATATTTACGGATGATTGACAGTTGGCTGACGTCAGAACGAAATATAAATTGCAAGAAGAGGGGGGCAGGGGGGGTGCTCTGAAGCCTGACACAACTGTGCCTTAACTACACACACACATTTAAAACACAAAATTAAAAGAAAAATACCATAGTGATGCCAACTCCGTAACTGCCCCGTTTTACTCCCACCGTGACCCCTTCCCTTACATACAGCACCATCTGAAATATGTAATTCCCTGGCTTCCGTTTGGAACTGCGCCAAGAAGTACAACGTTCCATTGACAGACTCTAAGATTCCTGTGCATTCAACACTCAGAAGGCTCAAAAGACAGTCCACCTCTAGCCCCAGGGTGCTTTCTTTAATGACGCTCTCTGAGTTAGGGGAGTTTTTTTTTTTTAAATGCCCCCGAGGCGGGAGGTTCAACTCTCAGACCCCAGTGGTGCTGTTCATTTCCATCTGCTTAAACACAAAGCCGTGATCAAAAGCAGAGTCTTGCCGGCCAAACATTTTTTTTTATTGAATGCAGGAATAAAGAAGTCTATATCTATGTCCGAGCCAGGGCTATCAAAAATGAGATGGGAGAATTCCCAGTAGTGCGGGGCAATATGGACAAAAATCCATATCACCATAAATGCAATGAAATTACCACGATAACGATACATTGAACGATAAGTTTAACATTAATGTGCACCAATTACTTTTTATTATATTACCCTTAAAACTACTACTTTAAATGTGTCTATCATTGTCCCGTTAGCAATAGCCCCTTTTAGCAGACTTATTTTATTTCAAACTTCACATTCCTCTAGTAAAGGCTACTTATCGTTCTTATTAATATCAGTAAAAATGTCCTCGATAAATGGTCGGTATTGATACATTTTGATTGATCGTCCCAGCTCTAATTTACAGTACATCGAGCTACACTTATGACTTCAATAGCAAATCACAATATCCACTATCCATCATCTCATCCAGCAGAGAGAGGAGACATGGTGAATCTCTCACCTGCTGTGTGAGTTTCCTAATAGATGGGCCAGGTGACTTCAGGGCTGCCGTCAGAGGTGAGGCTACCTCTAGCTTCCTTTCAATTACCAACGGGGGAGAAAGAGGAGAAAGAATGAATGAAACATAAGGGAAGGAAGGATGGATAAGGATCAAAATCTTGGTGCAGTTCTTTCCTTTGCTGGACGGCAGCAGCCGACACTCAGCACACAAAGGAGCGCTACTTTTCACTAATGAGGACTTCCTGCGGAGGTTAGAGCGCAGTGCGCCGGGCTACGCTCCCTCCCCGGCTACATCCATATAGCAATTACACCACTTAATTGCCTTCATGAGCCAGATATTCCCCTGCCTTTTGCCCCAATCATAATGCAATTACGCCAGGTTTCTGGGCAATGTTAAACGCCATCTCTGGAGTGCATCTCTGGGGCATTGTGGCTTGCAGTAGCATTGGGTTCCGTTATGTTATTAATTTCAACCCCCTCTTAGAGTGAGGCTGGAGGAGACTGAACTGAATCATTAGCCAGACTCTGAAAACGACCCTTGTCGCCTCGCTCCGGCCGTCTGGGACTGTGATGGGAGCCAAAGCTCACTGATGGCAAGTGACATTTGGGCTAGGCATCAAATTAGAATCCTTCGCTTGTCCCCTTCATTAGATGTCCGATCAGTAGAGATAAAAGGATATGAGTTGAAGACTGGAGGGGAATTGATGAGAATGGCTGACTCAGAGTAGCCGTTAGGTGTGCGCTGCCAGTGGTGGTCTGACGGACTCCATTCCCATCGTAACCTTGTCCCACTTTACCAGAACTCTGATTGCCCCATTTAACAGAAATTAGATGCATAGTATTCAGGGAAACTAAATACAAGTGGCCCCACTCTACCAATTACGACACAGTTCGCACACACTTAGCATAAAAATAATTTGCTAACAGTCCCCTAAGGTATCATATGGGGAAATGGAATAAGAGCAATTACCAGTGAACTATTAGCAAATAAAGCCAAGCTCGTAACGCTATAGAATAATCTATGACAGGGATAATAACCAATTCATCAGCCAGCCAGAGGACGATTGAGGAAACAAACACACCTGGAGACACAGAAATGAGCATGAAAATGCTGACAGAGGCACAAGACAAAAACAGCAAACCTCTACACTTCTAAATGGCTTATGAGCTGATTGAGCACTTACTAGTAGAATTGCAAAAATTACAGAATAAAAATAGTAAGCGCACTCCTACCAGACAATGTAATAATATTCAGAGTTGCAAAAGATCTGCATATTCCACGCCCCATTAGACTCAACAACTTTTCCGGTGTGAAAAAAGCCACCGTGTCACAAATTGACAACGCCATTGAAGGAGAGAGATGGAGACTGTCTTACTGTTGCATGCATTTCCCTCCTGGTCCAAGCATGGCACAGCGAGTAAGGTTTTAGAGAGGGACTGAGCAGCTTGGGTCCGAGTGTCGTGGTGCTATTCAGCACACATCAAAAGATCTCAGCAGGGGTTCAAGCGCACCGCTTCCTTCCCCCTCTCCATCCTAAGGGAAAAAGCCCTTTGGGAAAGAAACAACGTCGCAGCAGCGCAAATAACAATATTTTCAAAGGGGAAGTTAATGGGACTATGGCCAAATACAACCTTGGTGCAAAAAACTCACAAAGCTCCAGACAGCTAATCATATTCCTCCTTTTTCGAACGCAAAGCTTGTGAACTTCTAGAAAAGCCGCAGCATTTCCCCGGCAAACTCTGCTCTCTCACTACAAATTGCTGAATACTACAGCCATGCTCAAACAGTCTCAGGTTTATTTCTCTATGTACAAAGACAATACCCACTTACACAGGGTGCTCATATATTGGACATTGTTCTGGTAGGTACTTGCACCTCTCGAGCGGAGCGTGCACAGCACATATCACTCACCTGCCACATTGTAGCCACCATTATTTCCATTGGTCAGGGGTTTAGTTTCCATAGTACCAGAGGCTGCATTGGCTGTGAAAGTTGCTGCTCAGAGAATTGTCCCCGAGACAGCCCCCTTCTTTCTTCCTTTCTTCCTCTCTTTGCAGCGCAATCTCGCTCTGTCTGTGCCGGGCTGCCTAAGTGCCAGAGCCCATGGTTGGGTTGAGACTCTCACTCCGAAGCCTCGGAGACAGAGCCAAATCAACGACTGGGCTGTATGATGTCAGAGCCGGGCTCAGCCACTCAGGTGGCTCGGCTGAGCTCGCGGCACGTCACTGGCTAAATTGAGCTCTTTATTAGCGATACAGCCCGAGCCCACGGCGTTGAGAGGAGCCAAGGGATGTTTACCTACCCCCCCCCATCCCTCCCACTTCATAACCAACCCCCCCCCCCCCCCCCCCCCCCCCCCCCGCAATAAAATCACAACCCAACCAGAGTGTGTGTGTAGGTGTTTGTGTAGGAGTGAGTGTGTGGGAAAGGTGGGGGTATGTTGGACCACAGTACATGCCTTACAGAGGAATAGTGTAAAGAGGTAGTGCGATGTAAAGAAAGCTTGAGAGAATTCTACTGTCTAGGTGTATTTGATTGATTGACCGTAGCAGTCAATTAAGGGGGAGAAACAAGGTTTTGACCCGTCTCTTCTGCAAGTCTTTTAGTGAACAAAATGTGTTTCTAAAGAGATAGTTACGACAAGATAAAATATTTGATGCATTATGCATTAGTGATGAAGAATTGTTTATCAAGGAATGCTTGGCCTAATCAACCAAATAGGACAACATACAGATAGATGCTCAAGCTTACGCATGGCTGCGCCCCTGCCCAGTCATGTGAAATCCAAAGATTAGGGCCTAATTAATTCATTTAAATGGACTTATTTCCTTATATGAACTGTAACGCAGTAAAATCATTGAAATTGTTGGCTATTGCGGTTATATTCCTGTTCAGTATAGTTCTGTACGATGGCGAGTGGTGGGGTCGATAAACCAGGACGATTCTCCAACGTTTAAATCTCCAGTTAGGGAACATTTTGGCTTCACAGTAGACTGCAACGGCGATGGAAAGAGTGGGTATGTTGCCACTTCTTAATGAGAATAGCCTACGCAGCTGCCAACACCTCAAACATGTTGACACATTTACACCAACACCACCCACGTGTACATTGTACCTCAATTACCTCAACATCGGTGCACCCCCCGCACATTGACTCTGTACCGGTACGCCCAGTATATAGCCCCGCTATTGATATTTACTGCTGTTCTTTAACTATTTGTTATTCTTATCTCTTACTTACATATTTTTTTTGGGGGGGGGGCTGCCTAAGTGCAAACTGCATTGTTGGTTAAAACTTCTTATGGCTGCAGGGGCAGTATTGAGTAGCTTGGATGAAAGGTGCCCAGAGGTGCCCAGAGTAAACGGCCTGCTCGTCAGTCTCAGTTGCTGATATATGCATATTATTATTAGTATTGGATAGAAAACACTCTGAAGTTTCTAAAACGGTTTGAATGATGTATGTGAGTATAACAGAACTCATATGGCAGGCAAAAACCTGAGAAGAAATCCAAACAGGAAGTGAGAAATCTGAGGTTGGTCGATTTTCAACCCAGGCCCTATTGAATTCACATTGGGATATGGATGAAGTTGCACTTTCTAGGGCTTCCACTAGATGTCAACCGTCTTTAGAAACTTGAATGAGGCTTCTACTGTGTTGTGGGCCTGAATAAGAGCTGAATGAGTCAGGTTACTGCCAGAGAGCCATTTCCTGGTCAGGCGCATTCCACATGATATCGACCTGCGTTCCATTGCTTCTCTAGACACAAAGGAATTCTCCGGTTGGAACTTTATTGAAGATTTATGATAACACCCTAAAGATTGATTCTATACTTAGTTTGAAATGTTTCTTCGACCTGTAATATAACTTTTTGACCGACGTTCGGCTGGACCTGCACGAGCGTTTGGATATGTGTACCTAACGCGCTAACAAAAGTAGCGACTTGGACATAAATAATGGACATTATCGAACATATCAAGCATTTACTGTGGAATATTTCTGTTGAATCGATGTGGCTATGCAAAATCACTGGATGTTTTTGGAACTAGTGAACGTAACGCGCCAATGTAAACTGAGATTATTTTCTATAAATATGAACTTTATCAAACAAAACATACATGTATTGTGTAAAACGAAGTCCTATGAGTGTCATCTGATGAAGATCATCAAAGGTTAGTGATTCATTTTCTCTATTTCTGCTTTTTGTGACTCCTCTCTTTGGCTGGAAAAATGGCTGTGTTTTTTAGTGGCTTGGTGGTGACCTAACAATCGTTTGTAGTGCTTTCGCTGTGGTGGGATTAACAACAAGATTACCTTTAAAACGGTATAAGATGTAAGTATGTAAGTAAGTAAGTATGTATGTAAATAAGTAAGTAAGTATGTTTGAGGAATTTAAATTATGATATTTCTGTTGTTTTGAATTTGGCGCCCTGCACTTTCACTGGCTGTTGTCATATCATTCCGTTAACGGGATTGCAGCCCTAAGAAGTTAAGGGCTTGTAAGTAAGCATTTCTGTTGTATTCGGCGCATGTGACGGCAGATAGCCTAGTGGTTAGAGTGTTGCACTAGTAACCGAAAGGTTGCAAGATTTAATCTGACAAGGTAAAAAAAATCTGTTGTTCTGCCCATGAACAAGGCAGTTAACCCACTATTCCTAGGCCATCATTGAAAATAAGAATTTGTTCTTAACTGACTTGCCTAGTTAAATAAAAAGGTTAAAAAAAATTAAAAGACCAAAAAAAATTGACAAATAAAATTAGATTTGAGTATTCCTACCAGCGAAGCAAGACGGTAAGGCAAAAAAAAAAAAAAACTCCCACACCTCTGCATTCAAGCAGCCGTTTGCAGGGGATTCTGACCAGGCCAAATAAATAACAAGAGCGATAGTTATGTTAATAGCTGGGGATATGCGCCCATTCTCAGTGGTTGAGAAGAATAACCGATTTCAGCACCTTGTGAAAGTGCTATAGCTACGTTATTAACTTTGCCCTCTCCAACCCATTTGAGAAAACGGTTAGTACCAGCTCTATATAAGCAAGCTAAAGCCAAAGTTGTCAATGAACTGGCCAACGCACCCTGTGTTGCAATGACAACAGATGGAAGGAGCTCAAGGGCTACAGAGATAGCCCATCACATTACCTCGGAGTGGGAAATTAGAAGTAACCTGCTACAGACATTGGTGCGCATGTTTTTCTCTTTGTAAGAAAACATGGCATAGGCCTATATAATGTCTGAGCCATTTTTACATATTGATTTCATACACATAATGCACTGTGTTTTAATGTTACAGAGTAATCGTGTATTAATTTCAGAAAATACAAAGTGATGTTATTCCTGATTGTGCTCTCATCAGGCATTATATGACTCATGATCATATATGGAATCAGGAATACCAACACTTTGTATTTTCTGAAATAAACAAAAATCAACTACAGTACCAAAACCGAACAGTTACCCCAAAACAACAATACTACTGAACCGTGAGTTTGGTGAACCTTTACATACCTACTAAACAAGTAATTAAAATCTATATGGTATTAAAATAAACAATAGCATTTCTCTCAAGGATAGGGCACAGGCAGCGAAATCCTTTCTTACCCCTCTGCCATTGATCTACGTGGGGTCCTCACAACCCCCCCGGGCAAACACACCGACACCTAAAAAAAACATCCAATAAACAATTACTGCACATGAGTGCGGCACCCTGCCTCTACTGTAAACAAATGTGATTCTCACACCTTCAGAATTATACAGTTCTAGCAGGGAATGAATGCTTACTTCCTCCATCCTCCTCCAATAACATACTACAGATCCATGTCATCAACCATCAGGAGTCTGTGTTCATTAAATGTGTTTACATTATACTGCAACGACATGGGGAGTTGAGCCCAAAGTGATGGTGTTTGGCAATAACAGACGCTTTGAATGCCTCAGTAAGAAGCAGATGAGAAAGTTTGAGACAATTGGAGGGAGAGGGAAAGTTAGTAAAAAAAAAATGTTACCAAGTGTTTGTTTTTGCAAGCATTTCCCTGAAACCTTGTTGCATTATCCCTGGCAGGCTCGAGTCCTAGATTAAAACATGTCCCTGGGTGTCCCTGACAATATTCATATTTGATGATGGCTCCTGAAATGATTGAAACTGCAAGTGCACACACCTTCCCTAAACTGTAGGAAAAATATAAATTTGGCTATGGCTTAAATTATCTTGAAAGATAAATTCTGCTGAAAGAGAGAAGAGGCTACTCCTGTATATCCAACCCATTAGACTTTACTCTGTAGTTGGAAGAAAACTGCACCCCTGAAACCTGTGCGGACAAACAATTATTTCAGAGAAATAATGACATAAGGTATAATTAACTAAATTGGTCAAAGAGCCTGTTTTTTTAAGCATCACACCATTGAGCTGCAAAGTTTCACCGTCACCTCTGGGTGGACGACTATAAGTGGAGGTGCGAGGGATATAGTTGTCATCACTCTTGAATGCTAGAGCAGGTCTGGTTGGGCGAACTGTGACAGGCTCACAGGGCTATTTGCATACACACCAACAGGCTACACAAGTACACACAAAAGCTATACTTACAGGCACACACGCTCACAGCATGGTGCGGTGGTGATGGAAACATCTAGGCACACAGGTGCTGGTGCCCTCAGCATTTCATACTTCACCAGTGATTGGAAGAAATTGAGTTACATACCGCAATATTATTTTTGGCAATATTATATTGATATTTTTTATACTATTTCCTCCTGCTCTCTCGTCTTTCTGTAGCCGACATATAGTGAGCAATATGTTTGTAATATCAAATCTTAATACATATAGAATCTCAACACATCGTTTTGGCACCTAAGAATTGTGATATCGTATTGTGAGTATCTGGCAATTCCCAGCCTTTCAGCTGAATAGATTGGTTAACAAAAGATAAAATCCACCCGGTGCACTACACAACACACCCCTGGCAAATAAGGTAGTTCCTTTCGCCGCTGTAATTGGAGAATATTCACTCATACTAATTAACTGAATGCATTGCAAAGCAAGCTGGGGTTGGAAATGGATTCAGATTAGGGCTGGCGATATGACCAAAATATCATATTACAATATTTCTCACATTTTTTTCAGTATTTTATGTTTTTGAATAATAAAAGTTGGACATTTGCTTTATGAGTAGCGCTTGTCCCTAGGGTGGCAACACATACATTCTAAGTGATTTCAAAATGGGGCTTTCTATTCTGATAGTTTTATACTGTTCAATTAAACTTCAACCAAAAATGTTTTTCAGCATTATCAATTTCCTGCACTCATTTCAGACCACACTGCCACTTAGGGCTGTACGGATGGGCAAAAAATCTAGACCTTATTTTAACTAAATATTGCAATTGACTTGTGATTTAGATCAAAACACTTAAGCTGTAAGAAACTGTTGGAATCATGGAAATAGAACAATTATTCTCATAAGTGGGCACCACCTAACGTGAGATTAGCATTAGCAGTTTACATAATTTGGCAACAAACTAGCTGTTTATAGACAGTAAGAAACAAACAGTGCAATTATAGAATGCTTGTGGATTTAAATTAAGGAGCAAAGTGGAAACAGCATCGTCGTCATCATTTTGTTGCATGTGCCCCATTGACCATGCAGACTGAACGCAAGTGTTCTCGTGGTCGAGTAACATCTGCGATCCTTGAGCTTGAGTGACAAGGGACGGGCAAGGTCTGTGTGGAAAGCGGCAGGGAGAGGAGAGAGACGACTCAAGTAGCAAAGTAAACTATAAAAATGGACATTACACGCGGCTGAGTAGCGCATCACATTTAAACAAACCAAACATTGAAATAAGGTTATAGAAGGTAAAGTAAAAACCTAAACCGGTCCTTGCATCAATACCGGTATATAGTAAAAAAATGTATACCTCCCAGCCCTAATTCAGATTAGCACTGATTTAGTTCAAACTGACAAGTGTGGTAGTGGAGACAATGTATTTACAAAGAGCAACCAACCCATGAGTGACTAATTCTAGTAGTGCAATACATCCTGCAGTCAATTTAACATGAGGAACATACAGGTAACTGTGAAATTTAAGGAAACACCAACATAAGTGTCTTAATAGGGCACTGGGCCTTCATGAGCCAGAACAGCATCAATGCACTTTGGCATAAATTCTACAAGTGTCTGCAACTCTATTGGAGGGATGGGACACCATATTTTCAAACAAGAAATTCCCTAATTTTATGTTTTGTTGATGGTGGTGGATGGGGGCATTGTCATCCTATGCAGGGATAGCCATGGGAGCCAAATCAATAGCCAAAATAATGGCCTGCTGTAAGGGTGGATGGTAGGCCCCTTACTTAATCTGGTGAGCAAGGAGAGGCAGGAAGCAGAAGATCCCGTGCACTGTATTTATTTAAGGCTCTTGGAGCAGGTGCAGGTATTTACAAAATCTATAAATCATCCAACAAGATGGTGGACCAGGCTCAAAGTAAATAATAAACTGAAACTAGCCAAATGAATATAAAGACGGAAGATCAAACAACTCTACAGTAACAGTTGAGATACTATAACCTGTACGATACAGAAATATATATAGAATATATAGAGCAGAAACTCTCCCCCCCAATTAGTAATGGAGTGCTCCTTCTTAATGAGCAGACCATGACCACGCCAAACATTTGTGGAGACAAATCTCACACAAAAAAATGTGTAAGTAATGCTTCAGACTAGCAACATAAAGTTTATTAGTTATCTAATTTAAAGTTTTGAAATTATTTGGACTAGATCAAAACACATGAAACTTGTAACTTAACCAAAACGAATGTTTGGTGATATGACGAAGCAATTATATATCACTGTGTATACTGTGAAATGGGACCAGTGAGAAAGCACAACTAGCTTTCTCACACCTGCCCAACATTTTTATACATGGCTATAAGCATGATGAGATGTTAATCGCTTAATTAACCACATCTGTGTTTAAGAAACTGCTTTCAGCATACTTTGTATCTCTTATTTATTCAAGGGGTTCCATTATGGAGGCCGTTACCTGTACATGTAGCGGTAGCAAATGAGAAAAATACGGTCTACAAGGCAACGTCACGTATACTCACTCCCTCTCTGGCACTCGAGGTCACCAGGCTGCTCATTATTACACACACCTGTCACCATCGTTACGCTCACCAGCGCCTCAGACTCCATCACCTGCCTGATTACGCTCTCATGATATATATATATATATATATATATAGATATATATATATATATATATATATATATATATATATATAGATATATATATATAGATATATATATATATAGATATATATATATATAGATATTATATAGATATATATATATAGATATATATATAGATATATATATATAGATATATATATATATAGATAGATATCTATATATATATATATAGATATATATATATATATATATAGATATATATCTATATATATATCTATATATATATATATATATATATATATCTATATATATATCTATATATATATATATATATATATCTATATATATATATAGATATATATATATATATATATATATATATCTATATATATATATAGATATATATCTATATATCTCTCTATATATATATATATATATATTATATATAGATATAGATATATATATATCTCTATATATATATATATATATCTCAAGTCAATCACACTTCTGTGAAATCAAACTGTCCACTTAGGAAGCAACACTGATTGACAATACATTTCACATGCTGTTGTGCAAATGGAATAGACAACAGGTGGAAGTGATAGGCAATTAGCAAGACACCCCCAATAAAGGAGTGGTTCTGCAGGTGATAACCACAGACCACTTCTCAGTTCCTATGCTTCCTGGCTTATGTTTTGGTCACTTTTGAATGCTGGCGGTGCTTTCACTCTAGTAGTAGCATGAGACGGAGTATACAACCCACACAAGTGGCTCAGGTAGTGCAGCTCATCCAGGATGGCACATCAATGCGAGCTGTGGCAAGAAGGTTTGCTGTGTCTGTCAGCGTAGTGTCCAGAGCATGGAGGCGCTACCAGGAGACAGGCCAGTACATCAGGAGACGTGGAGGAGGCTGTAGGAGGGCAACAACCCAGCAGCAGCACCGCTACCTCTGCCTTAGTGCAAGGGGGAGCACTGCCAGAGCCCTGCAAAATGACCTCCAGCAGGCCACAAATGTGCATGTGTTGCCTCAAACGGTCAGAAACAGACTCCATGAGGGTGGTATGAGGGCCCGACGTCCACAGGTGGGGGTTGTGCTTACAGCCCAACACCATGCAGGACGTTTGGCATTTGCCAGAGAACACCAAGATTGGAAAATTTGCCACTGGCGCCCTGTGCTCTTCACAAATGAAAGCAGGTTCACACTGAGCACTTGTGACAGACGTGACAGTCTGGAGAAGCCGTGGAGAACGTTCTGCTGCCTGCAACGTCCTCCAGCATGACCGGTTTGGTGGTGGGTTAGTCATGGTGTGGGGTGGCATTTCTTTGGGGGGCCGCACAGCCCTACATGTGCTCGCCAGAGGTAGCCTGACTGCCATTAGGTACCGAGATGAGATGATCCTCAGACCCCTTGTGAGACCATATGCTGGTGCGGTTGGCCCTGGGTTCCTCCTAATGCAAGACAATGTGGCTGGAGTGTGTCAGCAGTTCCTGCAAGAGGAAGGCATTGATGCTATGGACTGGCCCGCCCGTTCCCCAGACCTGAATCCAATTGAGCACATCTGGGACATCATGTCTCGCTCCATCCACCAACGCCACGTTGCACGCCACGATGCTTTAGTCCGGGTCTGGGAGGAGATCCCTCAGGAGACCATCCGCCACCTCATCAGGAGCATGCCCAGGCGTTGTAGGGAGGTCATACAGGCACGTGGAGGCCACACACACTACTGAGCCTCATTTTGACTTGTTTTAAGGACATTACGTTAAAGTTGGGTCAGCCTGTAGTGTGGATTTCCACTTTCATTTTGAGTGTGACTCCAAATCCAGACCTCCATGGGTTGATACATTTGATTTCCATTGATCATTTTTGTGTGATTTTGTTGTCAGCACATTCAACTATGTAAAGAAAAAAGTATTTAATAAGAATATTTCATTCATTCAGATCTAGGATGTGTTATTTTAGTGTTCCCTTTATTTTTTTGAGCAGTGTATATACAGTGGGGCAAAAAAGTATTTAGTCAGCCACCAATTGTGCAAGTTCTCCCACTTAAAAAGATGAGGCCTGTAATTTTCATCATAGGTACACTTCAAATATGACAGACAAAATGAGAAAATAAAAAATCCAGAAAATCACATTGTAGGATTTTTTTATGAATTTATTTGCAAATTATGGTGGAAAATAAGTATTTGGTCAATAACAAAAGTTTATCTCGATACTTTGTTACATACCCTTTGTTGGCAATGACAGAGGTCAAAAGTTTTCTGCAAGTCTTCACAAGGTTTTCACACACGGTTGCTGGTATTTTGGCCCAATCCTCCATGCAGATCTCCTCTAGAGCAGTGATGTTTTGGGGCTTTTGCTGGGCAACACGGACTTTTAACTCCATCCAAATATATTCTATGGGGTTGAGAACTGGAGACTGGCTAGGCCACTCCAGGACCTTGAAATGCTTCTTACGAAGCCACTCCTTCGTTGCCCGGGCGGTGTGTTTGGGATCATTGTCATGCTGAAAGACCCAGCCACGTTTCATCTTCATTGCCCTTGCTGATGGAAGGAGGTTTTCACTCAAAATCTCACGATACATGGCCCCATTCATTCTTTCCTTTACACGGATCAGTCGTCCTGGTCCATTTGCAGAAAAACAGCCGCAAAGCATGATGTTTCTACCCCCATGCTTATTGCTTGGAGCCCCAGATCGAGGGAGATTATCAGTGGTCTTGTATGTCTTCAATTTCCTAATAATTGCTCCCACAGTTGATTTCTTCAAACCAAGCTGCTTACCTATTGCAGATTCAGTCTTCCCAGCCTGGCGCAGGTCTACAATTTTGTTTCTGGTGTCCTTTGACAACTCTTTGGTCTTGGCCATAGTGGAGTTTGGAGTGTGACTGTTTGAGGTTGTGGACAGGTGTCTTTTATACGGATAACAAGTTCAAACAGGTACCATTAATACAGGTAACGAGTGGAGGACAGAGGAGCCTCTTAAAGAAGTTGTTACAGGTCTGTGAGAGCCAGAAATCTTGTTTGTTTGTTTGTAGGTGACCAAATACTTATTTTCCACCATAATTTGCAAATAAATTCATTAAAAATCCTACAATGTGAATTTCTGGATTTTTTTATTTCTAATTTTGTCTGTCATAGTTGAAGTGTACCTATGATGAATTTACAGGCCTCTCATCTTTTTAAGTGGGAGAACTTGCACAATTGGTGGCTGACTAAATACTGTTTTGCCCCACTGTGTGTGTGTGTGTGTGTGTGTGTGTGTGTGTGTGTGTGTGTGTGTGTGTGTGTGTGTGTGTGTGTATATATATATATATATATATATATATATATATATACACACACACACAGTGCCTTGCGAAAGTATTCGGCCCCCTTGAACTTTGCGACCTTTTGCCACATTTCAGGCTTCAAACATAAAGATATAAAACTGTATTTTTTTTGTGAAGAATCAACAACAAGTGGGACACAATCATGAAGTGGAACGACATTTATTGGATATTTCAAACTTCTTTAACAAATCAAAAACTGAAAAATTGGGCGTGCAAAATTATTCAGCCCCTTTACTTTCAGTGCAGCAAACTCTCTCCAGAAGTTCAGTGAGGATCTCTGAATGATCCAATGTTGACCTAAATGACTAATGATGATAAATACAATCCACCTGTGTGTAATCAAGTCTCTGTATAAATGCACCTGCACTGTGATAGTCTCAGAGGTCCGTCAAAAGCGCAGAGAGCATCATGAAGAACAAGGAACACACCAGGCAGGTCCGAGATACTGTTGTGAAGAAGTTTAAAGCCGGATTTGGATACAAAAAGATTTCCCAAGCTTTAAACATCCCAAGGAGCACTGTGCAAGCGATAATATTGAAATGGAAGGTGATCAGACCACTGCAAATCTACCAAGACCTGGCCGTCCCTCTAAACTTTCAGCTCATACAAGGAGAAGACTGATCAGAGATGCAGCCAAGAGGCCCATGATCACTCTGGATGAACTGCAGAGATCTACAGCTGAGGTGGGAGACTCTGTCCATAGGACAACAATCAGACGTATATTGCACAAATCTGGCCTTTATGGAAGAGTGGCAAGAAGAAAGCCATTTCTTAAAGATATCCATAAAAAGTGTCGTTTAAAGTTTGCCACAAGCCACCTGGGAGACACACCAAACATGTGGAAGAAGGTGCTCTGGTCAGATGAAACCAAAATTGAACTTTTTGGCAACAATGCAAAACGTTATGTTTGGCGTAAAAGCAACACAGCTGAACACACCATCCCCACTGTCAAACATGGTGGTGGCAGCATCATGGTTTGGGCCTGCTTTTCTTCAGCAGGGACAGGGAAGATGGTTAAAATTGATGGGAAGATGGATGGAGCCAAATACAGGACCATTCTGGAAGAAAACCTGATGGAGTCTGCAAAAGACCTGAGACTGGGACGGAGATTTCTCTTCCAACAAGACAATGATCCAAAACATAAAGCAAAATCTACAATGGAATGGTTCAAAAATAAACATATCCAGGTGTTAGAATGGCCAAGTCAAAGTCCAGACCTGAATCCAATCGAGAATCTGTGGAAAGAACTGAAAACTGCTGTTCACAAATGCTCTCCATCCAACCTCACTGAGCTCGAGCTGTTTTGCAAGGAGGAATGGGAAAAAATGTCA
This sequence comes from Oncorhynchus mykiss, assembly GCF_057628025.1. NCBI lineage: Eukaryota > Metazoa > Chordata > Actinopteri > Salmoniformes > Salmonidae > Oncorhynchus > Oncorhynchus mykiss. The sequence goes on from NC_143024.1 coordinate 65,498,325, forward strand.
GTCTCTCGATGTGCAAAACTGATAGAGACATACCCCAAGCGACTTACAGCTGTAATCGCAGCAAAAGGTGGCGCTACAAAGTATTACCTTAAGGGGGCTGAATAATTTTGCACGCCCAATTTTTCAGTTTTTGATTTGTTAAAAAAGTTTGAAATATCCAATAAATGTCATTCCACTTCATGATTGTGTCCCACTTGTTGTTGATTCTTCACAAAAAAATACAGTTTTGTATCTTTATGTTTGAAGCCTGAAATGTGGCAAAAGGTCGCAAAGTTCAAGGGGGCTGAATACTTTCGCAAGGCACTGTATATATATATTTCCCTAGGCGTTATGATTTCTGTTTCAGCGTTTCATGTCTGTACGCTACTCGTGTTTCTTGTTTTGTTCCTTGTGTTATTTATTATTAACATCACTCCCTGTTCTTGCTTGCCAACTCCCAGCGTACACGTTACAGGCTCCTTCACTTCGGCTGTGTCTGACAAAGTTACTTGAGGTCAAATCCTTGCTTTCGTTCTTGTTTCTATCAATTCTTTTCAAATCTCATTTTGGGAGTGAAACATGGATGGAAGAAGCAAGAGCTTGACGCCAGCAAGTAAAGTTTTCAGACACAGCCTTGGAGTTGATCAGAGAGACAATAAGTGGAAGAAATAGACAAAACAAATGCCCTTTCTTCATCCAGGCTCCGCCATCTAATTGCCCCTCGCCTTCTTTCACCCAGATGAAAATTATCCCCCCCTCCGTTATTCAATTAGAAAGAACATATGTCACGGGCAACTCAGCATTGGCAAATTATAATCCTTCTGACCATAAATCAGAAGTAGCGTCACTGCACTGCTAATTACAGACACTCCAGAGGTTCGGAGAGTCAACCACACCGTGCCACCCTACTTCAAAATAATGAATGGACGGACACTATGCACACTCACTGGTTCATCAGGATTCTATAATCCCATGGAAAGAACAAGAACATTTGGGGGAAATAAACGGCTGGAAAATTGTGAGTCATTCTTGACAGAGGGTCGCTTATAATGGCCAACAGTAACACAATCACAATGCTTCCTGGACCCCGACCTATCAACCCATTTCCCAAGATGTCTACAGTGACAACTGGGTGTTGAGGTCCAACAAAATAAATTGAATAATATTCAGGCGTGCATGCACACACACAATCAAAGTGATAGAAACCTCATCTCTCAAATGCCAACCCAACACTTAAATAGCAATAGTTAATAAATCCAATGTGAAAAAAAATCTCTCTCTCTGAATCACACCTGTAACATCAGTAGCTACAGTAGAATATGCATGCACACACACAGGCAAAGATGTTAGGCTGGTAGTCTCTGGAATAAGTTTGAGAGACAGTGAGGGCTTTGTTGCATTTTTTGTGGGACTGAAAAATCCAAGAACGTTAAAGTTATTAACTGGTTTCCATGCTTTAAAAATAGCAGTGCTGTTCCGGAACATTATAGTCCACTTTTGTTCTCGGTTCTGTTCCTCACAAAAATATATTTTCCAGTTTTCGCTACCGTTCCCTGAACTAGTTCCAACCCCAGTTGGAAAAATGATTTACATTTTTGGAAATCGGGTTAAAAAAATATTCACATGCATAATAAAGAGATACTGTATGTGATCATATACAAGTTTAAATTAAAAATCTGTTTGGGCTTCTTGCAGTCAACAATTTTTTTTTTTTTTATGTTCCGCTCTCCTGACCATGCCCACAAGAGAAAAAAAATGTCCCACAGCTGAATCAAGTCGAGATTACCTTGGGTTATTGGCTCAGCAGGATATATACATTTTTCTTTGATGGTCGTTCGAGGCAAATTAGCTTGCATTACTTTGCAGTGATTTACAATGTTAAGAAGAGCATACCTTTTGCCAACCAGACAAGAGTCAGATTCCAATGGCAGGGTTTTTCATGCCTATTTGTACAGTTATAAAATGCATTGTATATCTATTAAATTACATTGCTCCCCACAGTGATATGCTGCTGGCCATTATTCTGTATACTTTCACAGTGAAAAGCCCAATCAAAAACAGAAAAGAGGTCTCATTGAAGTGACTAGATCAAAATCCTCCCAATTGACGTCAATCCAAATTACACAGGGGAGTGGGTCTTCAACATCAAGCCATTTCAAGTATGAGTTTTGGAATGAGGGGGTTCTTCTAAGCAATAAATGCACTTTAAGTGACTTGGCAGAGCTGAATGCGCTGGCTCAGCTTGGGAAAGGAGAGCAAACGGAGAGGCAGATCTAACAATGTTGTCACACCCACTATTCCCAGTGTCTCCTTTTCACAGAGATTTTGAGATTGAGCCATTAACAGATGGTATTCTCAATATAAAGCAGTAAAATCAAACGTTTTATCATTTGACTCCATCCAAAACATTTAATGAGGACAGACCACCAGCCAACTATATTCCTGCCTGCCTTCTGTAGTTTAATAAGCTGTTCTCAGGTCCATTCTTCCACTGCCCATGCAATGGATCCACCATCAGATGTGGAGGTTTGTGGCTGGCCTGGTCAGGTGGTGGAGGTTTGTGGGTTTATGAAAAGGAGGAGATGAACTGGAGAAGGCGTGTCAGGGAGCCCCAATCTCCCTATAAAAAAAGGTTTCAATATTAAATGACTGATAACACCTGCAGGCTATTCAGCACTGCAGTTTTCAGGCACATTGCACTCTGGATTTATGAGTATCAATTTCCACGTTTGGCAAAGATGGTTTCCCGGGAAAAGGGCAGAGAGCGAGAGGGTTCCTGAATAACTGAATGCTGAACAGCAGTCTGTCCAATACGCACTCGACAGCCACCACTATGCACCCAAACTGTAACAAAGGATACTAAAGTAGCCCGTCACTCATGTCTTTCCAGCACTATAGCTGGAAAAACTGAGGAAAAACTAATCTGTCAAATAATTATAGCTTGTCCTATGATTTCACAGTGCAGTTGTCTTTTTGATTCTTTCACATGCAAAAAATAGTCCCCGGCATTCAGCTTGGAAACACCTGGCACGGGGCTTGTGAGACAACACTTCCAAACCGCTCGACCAATTCATTTGCATAATAAAGAAAGCGTAATGGCAGCGTTTACTAATTAAGCCTCAAATTGCAATTTGCTCCCAAGAAAGAGGACGAGAGAGAAAAAATAAGAGGGAGGAGATGGAAGTGACAAATGCGTTTATTAAAAATTTTCCCCAAGGACATACTGATTCCTGCACATTCTAGGAAGGCAAAAAAAAAACTTTCTAATGAGGTCCCTTGGCGTGTAGGGAGAGCCTTCCTGCTCTCCCGCTCTCTCTCCTCCCTCTCTCTCATTCCCTCTTTCTCCCCCTCTCTAACGTGACAGACCTCCTGTGGACACGGTTCTATCCTTAGAGCACAGGCAGAAACCGGGGCTGCAGACACTATAGGTTCCGCATATGTCAGACGGTGACACGTCCTCACACCGTGAAATGCTTGTGCAGAGACAAGAGGGCTGGTGGTGGTGGAGGGGCAGCAGTGCGAATACGTAATGGATTCTGACAGCCCAAACCAACGTTAGCGTACATTAGATTTCCAGTGCGCTCTAGCCAATAGAATAATATTGGCTTAAACTTTGATTGGCTGGGTCAATTCAGGCAACTCGCAATTATTGCATGTCAACAACGGCATACAACTGCAAAGTTGTAAATTCCTTTAAACAATGAAAATTCTGTGTTTGCAGAACACAGGTCTGGGGTGGTTTGTGATGGCAAACCTTGATCCTCAAATGACGACCTCTGGTACACATCTATTGATCTGAAGAGCACGGTTTCCTCTGGGCTTTTTATAGGACACCGTGTTTCTTAGCAACCGTTACATCATTGTTTTTCTTTACCCAAGCCGGCGGAGCAAAGCCCTAAAATGATTATGCGACTCCAGACAGTTTCCCAAGCCCAGACTTCATAAACAAACACAGCATATTAATGCAGGAGGCGACAGATCACTGCTCACATTTATTGATTCCCAGAGCGGAAGGCAGGCAGTATGATGCACATATCCAGATTGGCATCTTCATACACACACAGTGCAGAGCGTCAGTCTCCTCCACAGTTGCTTACGGTAATAATCTCCATGCAACCCCCCCCCCAGTGATTGACCTTTTCTATTGAATAGAGGTATACAGAGCAGCAGAGAATCCACTCCAGGGAAAGGGCAACAGTGTTTGTAGAGCAATATTAAACCCCTATAAGGACCAAACCGCAACGTTTCTCTACATCGCTCCTGCTCTATCCACAATCTGCAAATATGTGTGAGAAAAATTGCTAGGGGAGAAAAAAATAATTAGAAACACACGGGACAGATCCATAGCAATTAGAGGGGAGGTCGTCAGCTGTGAACCTCTACTTGCAACAGTGGCTCTGCAGCTCTGCCGTGCAGAGATGACAGGGTGAGCTCTCTGCCCGCCTGATCTCCCTCTATCCCTTTCTTCCCCGCTCTCTGGCGGCCCTGAGTGTCGGTGGAAAATATGCAGGACTACGGGCAACCACAGAACATTTATCCGGGGGGCGCGGAAGAAAAAGCGGATAAGCAGGGTTTCGACGGGCATATGTTCTTCCTAGGTCAACCCTCGTCCTACTAGTCGACCTCTACCTTGATTTTACAGAACCAGGTGCTGGTGGACCCCCGCCTGGCTCGCAGACTGCAGGGGGAGGGACTAGAGGGAGGGAGAAACATCAAAGGGGAGGGTATCGTTCAAGCCCAGGCAAAGGACTACCAGACAGCAAAACAAAAATAGATTACCGTCTGGCGAGAGCAAAAGTTTACAAAAACGGGTTTCCACCCTGGCTTTCAGTGCTTTATCGCTTGTATGTTGCAATTGCAAGCTTGCTTACAGGGAACTGAATGCAATATAAATACCTGACATTGTCCGGGAGAAGTCCTCATGCTGTGTAGAATGATATACATCGCTAGCCAGCCATCGCAGGTTATTCCATAATTTTGTGGCAATTTAATTGGCTCTGGGACACTTTTCTGACGACAGACAACTCCGGATTTGGAGAGCATTCAATCAGAGTCTAATGGCTTAAAAGAAAGCACTTGGGTCACTGCAAAGGTGGATAGATGAAACTGCTGTCTGCCTGCCTCAAAGGAAAAGCTCCAACAAATCTTGAGAGTCAGGTATTTCACATTTGGGTGTTTTCCAAATAGGACATTATATGTATTTTTGGGCAGGAGTACCGGCGCCTCAAATGGTCTTCTGCTTGCGCTACTGCATCGCCATAGAATATTAGCTCAAAATTATTGAGTTCCTGCACACAAAGTCAACCACTGGCCTAGACATGCATACACTATCAAATATAATTCATAGCAGGCAGTAGGGAGGGAGTGGGACGAAAGGTATATACACTACATGACGAACAATATGTGGACACCTGCTCGTCGAACCTCTCATTCAAAATTCATTGGCATTAATATGGAGTTGGTCCTCCTTTGCTGCTATAACAGCCTCCACTCTTCTGGGAAGAACATTCCACTAGATCAGTGGTTCCCAAACTTTTTATAGTCCCGTACCCCTTCAAACATTCAACCTCCAGCTACGTACCCCCTCTAGCAATCTCAAATGTTGGTTTTTGCCATCATTGTAAGCCTGCCACCCACACACTATATGATACATTTATTAAACATAAGAACGAGTGTGAGTTTGTCACTTCCCACGAGCCAGGTTGTGACAAAGAGCTCTTATAGGACCAGGACACAAATTAAAATAATAATTAATTCTGCTCTTTATATAACCATCTTACATATAAAACCTTATTTGTTAATCGAAATTAATTAATCGTTGTTGCAAAGGGAATCAGTGTATTAACAGCGCGATTTGCCAAGGCAGAATACTCGGAGCGCAACCTGATCCAGAAATCGGTCAGCGGCTTCTGATTAAATAAAAAATTTCACAGAACCGCTTGTTGCAATTTCGATTAGGCTCTGTTTCAGATATCGGTAAGTGGACTGGAGGCAGGGCATGAAAGGGATAAGAATCCAGGTGTTTGTGTCATCCGTTTCAGGAATGTACCTGCGTAATTGCGCACCCAGCTCAGTCAGGTGCTTCGCTATATCACATTTGATATTGTCCGAAAGCTTGAGTTCATTTGCACACAAATAAATCATACAATGATGGAAAGACCTGTGTGTTGTCCTTGTTAATGCAGACACAAGAGCTCCAACTTCTTAATCATAGCCTCAATTGTGTCCCGCACAATGAATATAGTTGTGAAGAGTCCCTGTAATCCTAGATTCAGATCATTCAGGCGAGAAAAAAACATAACCCAGATAGGTCAGTCGTGTGAGAAACTCGTCATCATGCAAGCGGTCAGACAAGTGAAAATTATGGTCAGTAAAGAAAACTAAGCTCATCTCTCAATTAAAACAAAATGTGTCAATACTTCGCCCCTTGATAATCAGCACACTTTCTTTTTTTTACCCCCTTTTTTCTCCCCAATTTCGTGGAATCCAATTGGTAGTAGATACAGTCTTGTCTCATCGCTGCAACTCCCGTACGGACTCGGGAGAGGAGAAGGTCGAGAGCCGTGCGTCCTCCGAAACACAACACAACCCAACCTAGCCGCACTGCTTCTTGAAACAACGCACATCCAACCCGGAAGCCAGCCGCACCAATGTGTCGGAGGAAACACCGTACACCTAGCGACCTGGTCAGCGTGCACTGCGCCCAGCCCGTCACAGGAGTTGCGCGATGAGACAAGGATATCCTTGCCGGCCAAACCCTCCCTAACTCGGACGACGCTGGGCCAATTGTGCGTCCCCCATGGACCTCCCGGTCGCGGCCGGGTGCGACAGAGCCTGGGCTCGAACCCAGAATCTCTGGTGGCACTGCGATGCGCCACCCGGAAGGCATCAGCGCACTTCTGTATGTTGTAAAAGCGGTACATGGTCGCTGGCCATATCGTTGCATAGTGCAGAAAATATACAAGAGTTCAGGGCCTTGCTTTAACCAAGTTAACCATTTTCACTGTAGTGTCCAAAACTTATTTCAAGCTGTCAGGCATTCACTTGGCAGCAAGAGCCTCTCGGTGGATGCTGCAGTATACCCAAGTGACGTCGGGAGCAACTGCTTGCACGCGAGTTACCACTCCACTATGTCTCCCTGTCATGGCTTTTACGCCATCAGTACAGATAACATAAGCAGCAGCTACGTTTGGCTACATAGTGGAATTCCCGCAAGAGAGTAACGGTTAATGTGATCAATGTCAATTATTTGACTAGGCTACCTGTATGTGACATTGTGTTGTCATTTCGCTGAACACTAGATGGTTTTATTTTTGGAGGTGAAATGAGGCTACTCAGGCGAGAAAAAAATATTGCGGGCTGCTGCAGCATTCTGTGGCACGTTATCTATTTGTCAGCCATTTTTTTTGTTAATGCAAGTTATTGCTAGTTTGACCACCAGAAGGCATCTTTGAGAAGCATTTGATAGACTTCCGTATTTGTCATTTTGGTATTTTATTAGGATCCCCATTAGCTGTCGCAAAAGCAGCAGCTACTCTTCCTGGGGTCCACACAAAACGACATAATACAGAACATCATTAGACAAGAACAGCTCACCATACATTTTTAAAAAGGCACATGTAGCCTTCATATCAATGCATACACACAAACTATCTAGGTCAAATAGGGGTGAGGTGTTGTGCCACGAGATGTTGCTTTATCTGTTTTTTGAAAATCAGGTTTGCAGTTTATTTGAGCAATATGAGATGGAAGGAAGTTCCATGCAATAAGGGCTTTATATAATACTGTATGTGTTCTTGAATTTGTTTTGGATTTGAAACGATGAAAAGACCCCTGGTGGCATGTCTGGTGGGATAAGTGTGTGTGTCAGAGCTGTGTGTAAATTGACTATGCAAACAATTTGGGATATTAACTTCTTTGGGATAGGGGGCAGCATTTTCACATTTGGATGAATAGTGTGCCCAGAGTGAACTGCCTCCTACTCAGTCCTAGATGCTAATATATGCATATTATTATTAGTATTGGATAGAAAACACTCTGAAGTTTCTAAAACTGTTTGAATGATGTCTGTGAGTACGACAGGCAAAAACTTGAGAAAAAATCCAAACAGAAAGTGGGAAATCTGAGGTTTGTAGTTTTTGAACTCAGCCCCAATCGAATTCACAGTGGGATATGGGTTATTTTGCACTTACTAAGGCTTCCACTAGATGTCAACCGTCTTTGGATTGTTGTTTCAGGCTTCTCGTGTGAAGGGGGCCCGGATGGGAGCTGTTTGACTAAGGGGTCTGCCAGCAGCCTCGTTCTCAGTCACGCGCATTTCACATGAGAGGGATCTCTCGTTCCATTGCTTTTCTACAGACAATGGAATTCTACGGTTGGAACATTATTGAACATTTTTTATAAAAACATCCTAAAGATTGATTCTATACTTAGTTTGACAAGTTTCTTCGACCTGTAATATAACTTTTTGACTTTTCGTCCGACTGGACCTGAACGCGATTTTGGATTTGTTTACCAAAATGCCCTAACAAAAGAAGATATTTGGACATAAATGATGGACATTATCGAACAAAACAAACATTTATTGTGGAACTGTGATTCCTGTGAGTACATTCTGATGAAGATCATCAAAAGGTAAGTGAATATTTGTAATGCTATTTAAGACTAATGCTGACTGCGCAACATGGCAAATATTTATTTTGGCTGGTTTGGGCTCAAGGCGCCGTTCTCAGATTATGCTTTTTCCGTAAAGTTTTTTTTAATTCTGACACAGCGGTTGCATTAAGGAGAAGTTTATCTAAAGTTCCATGCATAACACTTTAATTTTCATCAAAGTTTATAATGAGTATTTCTGTGAATTCATGTGGCTCTCTGCAATATCACTGCATGTTTTGGAACTCCTGAACATAACATGCCAATGTAAAATAAGATATTTGGATATAAATATGAACTTTACCGAACAAAACATACATGTATTGTGTAACATGAAGTCCTATGAGTGTCATCTGATGAAAATCATCAAAGGTTAGTGATACATTTTATCTCTATTTGTGCTTTTTGTGACTCCTCTCTTTGGCTGTAAAAATGTCTGGGTTTTTCTGTGAATTTGTGGTGACCTAACATAATTGTTTGTGGAGCTTTCAATGTAAAGCATTTTTTAAATGAGACACTGCGGCTGGATTAACGAGAATTCTATCTTTCAAATGGTGCCTAATACTTGTATGTTTGAGAAATTTGATTTATGAGATTTCTGTTGATTTGTATTTGGCGCCCTGCAATTTCACTGGCTGTTGGTGAGGGTTCCGCGGTTAACCTTTTGTGACTAGGGGACAGTATTTTCATTTTTGGGGAAAAAACTTTGTCAGGACAAGATGCTAGAATATGCATATAATTGACAGCTTAGGATAGAAAACTCAAAAGTTTCCAAAACTGTAAAAATATTGTCTGAGTATAACAGAACTGATGTTGTAGGCGAAAGCATGAGAAAAATCCAATCCGGAAGTGCCTCATGTTTTGAAAGCGCTGCGTTCCAATGTGTCCCTATTGAGCAGTGAATGGGCTATCAACCAGATTACTCTTTCTCCGTATTCCCGAAGATGTCTACAGCATTGTGACGTAGTTTTACGCATTTATGTTGAAGAATACCCGTAAGCGGCTACATTGAGCAACTGGTCACCTGATGGCTCCCATAGTGATTCTTGAGTAAAATACAGAGGTAGCCATTATTCCAACCGGTCCTACTGAAAAACCAATTGCCCCGGTGGATATATTATCGAATAGATATTTGAAAAACACCTTGAGGATTGATTATAAACAACGTTTGCCATGTTTCTGTCGATATTATGGAGCTAATTTGGAATATTTTTCGCCGTTTTCGTGACTGCAATTTCCGGGCGATTTCTCAGCCAAAAGTGAAGAACAAACGGAGCCATTTCGCCTACAAAAAATTATATTTTTGGAAAAAAGGAACATTTGCTATCTAACTGGGAGTCTCGTGAGTGAAAACATCCGAAGCTCATCAAAGGTAAACTATTTAATTTGATTGCTTTTCTGATTTCCCAGACCAAGTTACCTGCTGCTAGCTGGACAAAATGCTATGTTAGGCTATCGATAAACTTACACAAATGCTTGTCTAGCTATGGCTGTAAAGCATATTTTGAAAATCTGAGATGACAGGGTGATTAACAAAAGGCTAAGCTGTGTCTCAATATATTTCACTTGTGGTTTTCATGAATAGGAATATTTTCTCGTTAAATAAAAGGTTACACTAAGAGCATAACATTTCTGCACCCTAATTTTCCCTATACTTGCCTCAGAGCAGCGCAAAACGGTGCTAAAATAGTTGTAGGCTTTTGCTTCTAACCTCAATATGCTCTTTAAATAAATAAGACCCACACCATTTTTAACAGCACATTAACTCAACACTTGTGAGACTCATTTCGCCTTATGGTAGGCCTACAGTAAATTGAAAAATATTTTTTTCACTGATAATTAATAATTACATTTAGAGGATTAGAGGACTCTAAATTAGTATCTAAGGGGCATTTTCCATTAGATATTCTCAGATATTGTCACAGATCCTACAGGGCTTTTATAAAATTATAAATTAATTAATAATAATAGCTTTGTTTAAAAATAATATTTGACATTTTGTTTTCATTTAACTTAGAGCGAGAAAAAGGCTATTCTTGAACATGGGGTATCGCACTCATTTGTAAATAAAGTCAGTTTGTTACTTAGAATGTTTTATTTATTTAGAAACCAAACTAGATTATTTTACAGACATCACTTGCTTATATTCATGAAGATGATAAAGGCAATCGAATCTGCTAAATACACGGCATGACATCGCTCTAATTACAGTCAGAAGACAGTTGAAGAAACTAGCATGGACTTATGGAAAGGCTCAGTAAGAAATGTTACATATATTTTTTTATATCAGAACACTAACCGTGTGTTCACTTGTTTTGAACTGTTCTGTAGTTTCGTCCCAATAATTAATCTGACAAACAAAGCATCAAACATGGCCCTTGAGCAATTTGCTCAAAATCGCTACAGAAAAAAAGAAGAAGATCAAGCAAGCCGAGTCCCAAGCATCTGCTCAAACTCCATGTGTGGGGGGGGTAATATCTCGCCAGGGACCAGGCCCATATTAGATTTTTTGACATAAAATACTGTAGCATACACCTCACGGACTGTTATGTGTTCCACAATAATTCACTCTTGCCTCCTTTTTCAGGTATCATCCTTGAGATTTATTTGAGGAAGATATCAAGAGATCTCTGACATAGGGTCCAGCATAAGTGTTTCTGGGTACACACCGTTTATTTCAAGGTAGAATTATAGCAATATTTTGTTAGGCCTAAACCTATTTACATGTATAGTTATATTATTGTACCTCATTTTGGTTGTTAGGCTAAATGTATTTTTTTCTTCTCCAAATGCAGACAATGACCCAAAACACACTACCAACCGGGTTTCCATTGCAAATGAGGGCATAAACTGGGTCAAGATGCCAGCAAAGACAGTAGACCTTTATGTTGTAAAATAAAGGTTAAATAAAAAATAAATAAAATACCTACAACACCTTCGGTAGGCCTACAGTATATATAAAATATATATATAATTCTCTCTACATGTAGGTCTCATGATTTAAACCCGATCTAACTTGTTTGGCATCAACTGAAAACATTAATCCGTAACTCTGCCAAGCCAACAGGAAAAGATGAACTGGTCAAAGCCATCAAGATGTTTTGGCTAGAGAAATTGACGATACAACAATGGAAGAAATACATTGATCATCTCAGCAAGGTTTTACCTGTGGTCGTGTAGCTGTGTGGAAGTGCGACTAAAATGTAGTTAATTAAACATCTGCATTTGAATGTTTTTTTTCTCTTTATTTTATTAACGAAAGCATAAAGATGTTGAAAAAATACTGTACTGCTGTTTTGAGTTAGAAATGTAACACTTTAGAGTATTTAAGCATCGAATAAATTACGAGTTGAGGGACTTCCAAAACAGTAACCAGGTTATAAGAAAAGTCTATTGTCCTGCTAATAGGAAACATTTGCATGATGGGCTACACCTGCTACAGTTGTGATGTCTTCACTATTATTCTACAATGTAGAAAATAGTAAACATATAGAAAAATCCTGGAATGAGTAGGTGTCCCCATACATTTGACTGGTAATTAATTAATTAGATTAGATTAATATCATGGTGTTTATATTCCATGTAACACGAAAAACCCTCCGTTTCTGTTAGGATGGAATGGAAAATATGGCGCGGTACAACGTGAAGGTTAAAAGTAAAGTACTGGGCTATTTAGCTAAAGAATCCCTGTGTCGCGCGGACAGGAGACCGGTTGTAATTGTAAGTAGGCCTAATAAATAAATAAAAATATGACTTCTATTAGGCCGTTAAGCCTCATAACTGGATGAGGTAGGCAAAGTTATTTTATATATGTCTAGGCTCCGAAGAAAGACTCCAATTAAGCCCTCTTGTTGTTTGTAAAGTCAAATTAAAATTAAGATGAATGTTGAAATGAATTGCTCGACTGGTGTAGGTTCTCTCTTTGTTGGTGTGCAACACTCGCATAGCAAGTTCGCTATATTTTTCAGCACCAGCCACTGTTCAGCTCGGTCACAACTTGCAGACTTGTTTTCGAGTTGCTGTGCGTTTTGTTGCCAACCTGTTTTGCTACCTGACAAATTTACGGTTTTTACTTTTTAATTACCGTTTATTTTTAGTTTTTTTTCCCTCAACTTTTTCACTCCGGACGCTTTATCTGGACACGATTCGTCAGGACCTCCAACAGCCGAAGCTAAGTAGTAACATTAACATGATGCCTTCTAATTGCAGTCGCTGTACTCGCCTTACGGCGAGGATAGCTGTGCTACAAGCCCAGCTTCAGACGCAATCGCTAGGCAAGGGTAATTTCAGTGTAGGAAAGGATGAAACAGCGTCTGTGCCACCAGTAAGTACAGATAGTAGTATAAATCCCCTGGCACAGTCCCCGCAGCCGGACAACTTTCTCACGGTTTCTGGAAGGAAATGCTGTAGGAACGCTCAACCGGTGTCGCTCATTCAGCCGACAGAAACTTTCAACCGGTTTTCCCCATTAAGCAGCGGGTCGGAGTCAGAGGCCGAGTCTTCTCTGGTCTCTACTCCTCCCGTTACGGGGTCTGAGACGCCGAAGCTTCCCACCATTAGCTCTGACAAATTGAAAACTCTAGTCATTGGCGACTCCATTACCCGCAGTATTAGACTTAAAACGAATCATCCAGCGATCATACACTGTTTACCGGGGGGCAGGGCTACCGACGTTAAGGCTAATCTGAAGATGGTGCTGGCTAAAGCTAAAACTGGCGAGTGTAGAGAGTATAGAGACATTGTTATCCACGTCGGCACCAACGATGTTAGGATGAAACAGTCAGATCACCAAGCGCAACATAGCTTCTGCGTGTAAATCAGCTAGAAAGATGTGTCGGCATCGAGTAATTGTCTCTGGCCCCCTCCCAGTTAGGGGGAGTGATGAGCTCTACAGCAGAGTCTCACAACTCAATCGCTGGTTGAAAACTGTTTTCTGCCCCTCCCAAAAGATAGAATTTGTAGATAATTGGCCCTCTTTCTGGGACTCACCCACAAACAGGACCACGCCTGACCTGCTGAGGAGTGACGGACTCCATCCTAGCTGGAGGGGTGCTCTCATTTTATCTACCAACATAGACAGGGCTCTAACTCCTCTAGCTCCACAATGAAATAGGGTGCAGGCCAGGCAGCAGGCTGTTAGCCAGCCTGCCAGCATAGTGGAGTCTGCCACTAGCACAGTCAGTGTAGTCAGCTCAGCTATCACCATTGAGACCGTGTCTGTGCCTCGACCTAGGTTGGGCAAAACTAAACATGGCGGTGTTCGCCTTAGCAATCTCACTAGGATAAAGACCACCTCCATTCCTGTCATTATTGAAAGAGATCATGATACCTCACATCTCAAAATAGGGCTACTTAATGTTAGATCCCTTACTTCAAAGGCAATTATTGTCAATGAACTAATCACTGATCATAATCTTGATGTGATTGGCCTGACTGAAACATGGCTTAAGCCTGATGAATTTACTGTGTTAAATGAGGCCTCACCTCCTGGCTACACTAGTGACCATATCCCCGACGCATCCCGCAAAGGCGGAGGTGTTGCTAACATTTACGATAGCAAAATTCAATTTACAACAAAAAAAATAACGTTTTCGTCTTTTGAGCTTCTAGTCATGAAATCTATGCAGCCTACTCAATCACTTTTTATAGCTACTGTTTACAGGCCTCCTGGGCCATATACAGCGTTCCTCACTGAGTTCCCTGAATTCCTATCGGACCTTGTAGTCATAGCAGATAATATTCTCATCTTTGGTGACTTTAATATTCACATGGAAAAGTCCACAGACCCACTCCAAAAGGCTTTCGGAGCCATCATCGACTCAGTGGGTTTTGTCCAACATGTCTCTGGACCCACTCACTGTCACAGTCATACGCTGGACCTAGTTTTGTCCCATGGAATAAATGTTGTGGATCTTAATGTTTTTCCTCATAATCCTGGACTATCGAACCACCATTTTATTACGTTTGCAATTGCAACAAATAATCTGCTCAGACCCTAACCAAGGATCATCAAAAGTCGTGCTATAAATTCACAGACAACACAAAGATTCCTTGATGTCCTTCTAGATTCCCTCTGTCTACCCAAGGACGCCAGAGGACAAAAATCAGTTAACCACCTAACTGAGGAACTCAATTTAACCTTGCGCAATACCCTAGATGCAGTTGCACCCCTAAAAACATTTCTCATAAGAAACTAGCTCCCTGGTACACAGAAAATACCCGAGCTCTGAAGCAAGCTTCCAGAAAATTGGAACGGAAATGGCGCCACACCAAACTGGAAGTCTTCCGACTAGCTTGGAAAGACAGTACCGTGCAGTACCGAAGAGCCCTTACTGCTGCTCGATCATCCTATTTTTCTAACTTAATTGAGGAAAATAAGAACAATCAGAAATTCCTTTTTGATACTGTCGCAAAGCTAACTAAAAAGCAGCATTCCCCAAGAGAGGATGACTTTCACTTTAGCAGTGATAAATTAATGAACTTCTTTGAGGAAAATATTAGGATTATTAGAAAGCAAATTACAGACTCCTCCTTAAATCTGCATATTCCTTCAAAGCTCAGTTGTCCTGAGTCTGCACAACTCTGCCAGGACCTAGGATCAAGAGAGACGCTCAAGTGTTTTAGTACTATATCTCTTGACACAATGATGAAAATAATCATGGCCTCTAAACCTTCAAGCTGCATACTGGACCCTATTCCAACTAAACTACTGAAAGAGCTGCTTCCTGTGCTTGGTCCTCCTATGTTGAACATAATAAACGGCTCTCTATCCACCGGATGTGTACCAAACTCACTAAAAGTGGCAGTAATAAAGCCTCTCTTGAAAAAGCCAAACCTTGACCCAGAAAATATAAAAAACTATCGGCCTATATCGAATCTTCCATTCCTCTCAAAAATTTTAGAAAAGGCTGTTGCGCAACAACTCACTGCCTTCCTGAAGACAAACAATGTATACGTAATGCTTCAGTATGGTTTTAGACCCCATCATAGCACTGAGACAGCACTTGTGAAGGTGGTAAATGACATTTTAATAGCATCGGACCGAGGCTCTGCATCTGTCCTCGTGCTCCTAGACCTTAGTGCTGCTTTTGATACCATCGATCACCACATTATTTTGGAGAGATTGGAAACCCAAATTGGTCTACACGGACAAGTTCTGGCCTGGTTTAGATCTTATCTGTCGGAAAGATATCAGTTTGTCTCTGTGAATGGTTTGTCCTCTGAAAAATCAACTGTAAATTTCGGTGTTCCTCAAGGTTCCGTTTTAGGAACACTATTGTTTTCACTATATATTTTACCTCTTGGGGATGTTATTCGAAAACATAATGTTAACTTTCACTGCTTTGCGGATGACACACAGCTGTACATTTCAATGAAACATGGTGAAGCCCCAAAATTGCCCTTGCTAGAAGCATGTGTTTCAGACATAAGGAAGTGGATGGCTGCAAACGTTCTACTTTTAAACTCGGACAAAACAGAGATGCTTGTTCTAGGTCCCAAGAAAAAAATCCCTGCTGCAGTGTGTGCAAACCTGGTCAAGAACTACAGGAAACGTATGATCTCTGTAATTGCAAACAAAGGTTTCTGTACCAAATATTAAGTTCTGTTTTTCTGATGTATCAAATACTTATGTCATGCAATAAAATGCAAATTAATTACTTAAAAATCATACAATGTGATTTTCTGGATTTTTGTTTTAGATTCCGTCTCTCACAGTTGAAGTGTACCTATGATAAAAATTACAGACTTCTACATGCTTTGTAAGTAGGAAAACCTGCAAAATCGGCAATGTATCAAATACTTGTTCTCCCCACTGTATGTTTGCATGTATATATTTTTCCTCCCCCCAGAACATTAACCGTGTGTAGGTAGATGTGGAAAGATCGATACAAATGATTTGTTGCAAGTTGGGGGGTTTCACATCTAGCTTGGCTATTAGACAATTCTTTAGTAAAGGTTGAATATTGTTCAGCTAATAGCCATCCTGCTACGCTTGTGAAAAACAAATAAATATACTTTTTCCCCTTTCCACATGTTAAAGGTTCCAATTGATAAAGTGTTTCTAGCTACAATCAGCCCCCAATTAATACATTTGGGGACAGTTGATTGCGTGCTGGACTTCGTGCTAGAATGTTGAGGGTTCAAAACCTCCTCCATGCTTGTTTCATTATTTTATTATGCCTGTCTCAGAGCAAATAGCCTGGATTGTTACTCCCATCTCGGTCCTGCACTCTTCCACATGTCATTCTCCGCCTGAGTGGTTCACTTGTGGGAGTACTGGCAGAATGTACTGTTTTTATATTCTGTATATAAGAATTACAAATCAGCCTTTACTTAAATCATGTTTCTCGTAAATTGTATAGTTTGAGTTTGAAAATCATTGATGTCCCTTGAGCAGGGGTGGTACACTGTTGACGTGTATAATTGTAATATATACATGCAGACACAGCATCATTCAAAGAATGGAGTTTGATACACCTGGTATTGGAAATGACTGAAAAAAAATATTGCTAATTTTCATAAATTAACTTCATGACAAAAAAATGTGCAATCATTTATCTCTACATTAACAATGTTTTTGCTTGACTCGTTATGACGTTATAATTACTTCAATTAGCTTCACTGTAATGTTTTGTCAGTCATCTTTGCTGAAGAAAGTCACAAGAGACTGGTGGCTCGTGTCAAATTCGTCATTGGAACCACTCAATATGATTGGTCATATAAAAACCTTGGGACCCAAATGCATAATGAGAGCTCTAACTCCCCCTTGCGGTGGTCTGGAGTAGAGGTTGACCGATTATAATTTTTCAACGCCGAAACCAATTATTGGAGGACCAATAAATAAATAAATAAATAAATAAATAAATAAATATAGTAATAATGACAATTACAACAATATTGAATGAACACTTACTTTAACTTAATATAAAACATAAAAATCTATTTAGTCTCAAATAAATCATGTAAAAACAGTGTTGGAGAAGAAAGTAAAAGTGCAACACAGTTGAAGTGGAAGTTTACATACCACTCCACAAATTTCTTGTTAATAACAAACTATAGTGTTGGCAAGTCAGTTAGGACATCTACTTTGTGCATGACACAAGTAATTTCGCCAACAATTGTTTACAGACAGATTATTTCACTGTATCACAAGTCCAGTGGGTCAAAAGTTTACATACACTAAGTTGACTGTGCCATTAAACAGCTTGAAGACATAAACAGCGCTGTGCTTCAAGCATTGCTAAGAGCTGCTGGCGAACGCAGTAAAGTGCTGTTTGAAGGAATGCTTACGAGCCTGCTGCTGCCTACCACCGCTCAGTCAGACTGCTCTATCAAATATCAAATCATATACTTAATTATAATAAAAACACAGAAATATGAGCCTTAGATCATTAATATGGTCAAATACAACTGAGGACAGATGATTTTTACATGCTACATCACTTGCTGGTCCCATTCTGTCAGCTTGTGTGGCCTACCACTTCACAGGTGATCTGTTGTTGCTCCTAGACGTTGCCACAACTTTTGTAAATATAGTGTACACTGACAATAATAATTTTAAACAACATTTTTTTTAGTAGATGTGTTTCAGGTCACTCAAGGACATCTTAAATAAAGTGTTGTTCAAAAAAATATTTAATTTAGGCCTAGGCTTATGTAATACATTTGAATAATGCTTGATCATTTACTAGGGAAGATAATTTATTTTTACATAAAAAAATAATCTGCTTATCAATTTCGAAATAATGGTTGGTTTCTGGCTAGAGGTGTGAACGTTTAAATAATGTTTGAAAAAAATTCTTAAAAGAAAAAAATCCTTGAGTGATGATTGCCAACATCATAGCATACGTATCGATGAATCGTTGAAATATGAAATACGAGTGATAGTTATTACACATTGATTACACTATGTAAAAAATGAACGAACGCGTTAAATTGTCACATGTCACATGTCCTGATTGGTCAACAAGCTTATTTGACACGTCAAATAGTGTTATTTGACATGTATCTTTTTTGACACGCAAAAGATCCAAACGGTGTTCCATACAAATCCTGGTTGAGAATGAAACGACTGAACAAATGAACAACAAAACAGAACAGCAAGTAAGTAGAATAAATAAGTTTTGATTATGTTTTACTGGTAATAGGGACAAACGTAAATGCCAACAAAATAACTTTTTGGTCAGCGTGGTGTGTAACCTTTATTTAACTAGGCAAGTCATTTAAGAAAAAATTCATATTTACAATGACGGCCCGGACAACGCTGGGCCAATTGTGTGCCCTATTGGACTCCCAATCACAGCTGGATGTGATACAGCCTTCGATTCGAACCAGGGACTGTTGTTAAACTTCTTGCACTGCGATGCAGTGCCTTAGACTTCTGCATCCATGTGTGTATGTTAACCGTACTATAATGCTTAAAATGCCGCTAAAATTTTAAATAATCGGTATCGCTTTTTTTGGGCAAGGAAAATATCAGTTATCGCTATCGACCAAAAATGTCATATCGGTGCATCACTAGTCTGAATACACTGTATATGAAAATAGGGTATTTACATTGACAGTAAATACATGATCCTATAACTTTCAAGAATTTAATTTAATTGGATATAGAACTTTGATCCTATGCTTCTTTGCCCATGCACTATAGTTGGGCCCTATAGGCTATTGATCATTTAATCGATATCCCACAATACATTCTAGGCGCAGTTGAACTCCCGCGCCCAGCAGAGAATGGAACTCGGCTTGCATTTTGACTCAGTGATTTTGACTAAGAAAAGGTTGGTGACCACTGTTCTAGTCTATATAGGCTATGGCTGCCTATTGTGATATATTACTGTTATATTAGGGCATTATGTCCTAGTCTCAGTCTAATTATAGGCCTATGATTTATTATGTGTAGCCCTGTGTGAATCACGTTTTAAATGCAAGAGTCACGGATTTTATGTAGGCCTACAAGACTATTTGGTCAGTAATGCGAAATCACTTTAGATGGTTAGTTGTGTGCGATTGATTACATTAGGGTATAGGGTAGGCATTTATGATAATTGAGTGATGATTTGAATACCCACAATTTGGCACACCTACATTTTTGCTGGCCCTGCCATCAACAGATTGCTGCCTAAGCCACTAGATTGGAGATGGGAAGATGGGATGTTTTGATGAAAGCCACACGAAAAAGGTGAAGGTAAACTAGGGAACCATATGGTGCTTCAACTTCTACACAAGGTATTGAAAATTCAGAATTCTGCCATTCACATTTCCATAAAAAAAATTGAAGGAACAGAAGACAGAGAGAGAGGGATAGGAAAATAAATGGCAAAAAAAAAAAAAGATAAGAAAAAAAGGCACAGGTTGTCTGTGGAGGAAAGATTGCTACGAGCTACTGTACTACAACAAGATCAGAACAAGGTTGTTCTGAAATGCATGTATACACATACTGTGTCATGGCTGTATTTCAGTTTCAAGACAACAGAAAGAGAATAAAAAGTTAGGACTTTATGAGCTTAACAAAAATCACTGACATTTTTTCCTGTCTAAGTGCAGGTACAAGCTCCATTTCTCTTTCCTCTGGGTTTACAGGTCCCTGCAATGCAGCAGTTTCCCTAGGAGAATTAAACTAGCAATAATCCATGCCAAACATTTGAGCTGTACCATTTCCATAAACCATATCAATAAACCAAAAGGGACAAATTAGTCAGATACTCTATTTGTATGATTAATGAACGAGTACAAATTACAAAATACGATTCAATTAGCCAGTCAGTCACACAATGATGATAGGCTAGGCTAGAGCTCAAAAGCAAGGACACTATTCATCAGTCCCTCTGTCCTACAGTCTCATCCCAGAGGGGATGGGAGTTTTGTCATCCTTCTAGAACCTGGGGCCTTGTTACCTCAGTGCTCCATTCTCATCACAAGGAAGTGTAATTTAGCTGCAGCACCCGTGACCATAGGTGTGGTAAAGAGATAAATCGAACTCAAACAAAACAATGGAAATGCCATGGCAACACCACTCAAGTGTCCCACCGAAGGGGACAAGATTCAGAATCTCCACATTGCCCCCCATCAAAATTAACCTACATTTAGGCTATTGTTTATATGTGTATTTATATGATCTATTATGACTGTATGGAAGACTCCTGAACTACTATTTTAGTGTGTGTGCGCTTTCTAGTGCCCGTGACTACCATAGTATCACCCAAGTGGGTGCTGCATTTTGGTAGTAACGAAGAGTAGTTGGCTAGCTACTAATCCATTGGCTAGTATGGAAGCCTAACTTCATCTGACTGAGTTCTACTATGAAGCCACAGATGGCAATACACAGGGTTGACAGCGTGCTGCCTGCTCTCCCCTTTGACCACCTCCTCCATCCTCTGACCTCACTCAAGCAATGAACTTCCTCCACCTTCAGTATCTTGACTGTCGATCTACCCATGATGATTAATGTTGTTTATTGTTGTTGCTTTACAGCACAGATTTATTTATGTAATGAATAGTGCTAAAAAAAGTTTCATTACTAATATTTCACACTATTTTGGGGTAAAAATCTGAGTATAATGTTTGTATGGGATGTCAAGCCCAATACATGTTCATGTCATCACCAATCAAACATATTACACCACCAATTTCTATATATGCTAGCTATGCTACCAGCTTATACAGACGGGAGTTAGAATTTACCATAAATGTTTTCTAAGCACAAAAAGGCCCATTTGTAAATATTATGCAGCAAAAACAGCCAAATGTATCCAAATTTGATTTTAGTAAGGAAATTGTGGGCCTATTAGAACACAAAAATCATGACGCATTTGACGAATATCCACTTTGCAAGATCATATTTTTTGTATGTGTGCCAATGACAGTGTCCTTGTTCTTTCCCCCACAGTCTGTGTTCCATTGATCTCTTTAAGGCATGCATAGGGACCCAAAGGGCAGCCACCAAACAGATGGGCTAACTCTTGACTTGCAACTTGGCAGCGTACCGTATGTGTCGCAGGTAAACTACTCCATTCAACATCACAGAGCCTGCTTGCCCCGCCCATAATACCACTTAAAGCTTTTCAAAACAACATGATTAGAGAACATGACATTTTATGTACAATATAAGATATATAAAATACATGTTTAGCTTCCAGCTGATCAGTGGGGAAAGTGAAATTATGAGGTCATTCACAACATGCAGGTCAATAAAAAGGCAGGCTGTATGCTAAAACAACAAGGATAATGCATCCTAAAGTGTGTTTGTTTGAAGTTGGGCAATGCTACCTTATTGCTGTGTTTCCAAACACGAGCTGTGCAAAGCCAGGCAGTTACTCAGGTGGGAGCCTCCTGGGGCCTAATGGAGACTGACGTTTGTTTCTGTTTCTCATTCCGCAGGAGCCCATATGGGCTAAGTCGCAAATGGCACCCTATTCCCTATGTAGTGCACTCTTTTGGACCAGGCCCTGAAGCAAGCAACTCATGCATCACATCCCCTCAGTCCCATTAATATCCCCCTGACAGATACAGGCCAGGGAAAAAGAGACCATTGCCAAACAATACTGAGACTGACATTAGCTGTAATGCAATTAGACAGCCTGACAAACCTCGACCAGAGAACATTACAGTCAGGGACGTAGCCTATCTGGAGGAAGGTGAGACTCATCGGGTGGTTCTTTCTCCTTTCAGTGTTTTTTTTTTTCACCTGACAGATAATCATGTTCTCTCGATAAGGCAAGGCATCGTCCTGACCGCATGGCACACGGCAAAGCGGCTGCTCTGTGCTTTGTCCAGCTTCACTTCAGTTGCCACTAGAGGACCGACTTATGATCACACTTGTTTGAACACCTTGTCTTGGTGGAGTGCTTTGCAAATTGGCATAATGCCCTCGAGTAAATGGATGTCCTGGTGGATTAGTGTGTGTGACCTAACCCTGAGAAACAGACAGAAACGGACTGTCAAACTGCTGAACCATGAGTGTAGCATTGCTGAAAACCCACATGTATCTATTATGAACCACTCAAAGGCAGACAGGTGTATTAACACTGAGGTGCCGCTGGGCAGCCCTGATTAAAACGAGCCAATAATGTGGTTTGGAAAATTGCAGTAGTTGCTGGACCCGGAGAAGAGAGGAAGATCTTCCCTCAGGTGATCAACTATTTATTGCTTTGGAGCATGTGCCATTTCCCATCATGTGTAATATTCTGTAACCACGTTCCCACCCCCAGTTTTTATGCGAGTAAAGTCATACGGTATAAAAAAAATAATGACAGCTGTGATGGAAACAGAAGTTGTATTCTTATTTTTGGGGGGGTAAATAAGCTTTAATATTGCAAATAGGATTGTGGCTTCCATCAATGCAATTGTCTGAATCATTTCCAGTCCCCCATATACAGTACATTTGGAAATTATTCAGACCCCTTGACTTTATCCACATTTTGTTACATTCCAGCCTTATTATATATACTTTTTTATCCTCAATCTACACACTTTACTTTGTTGAAGCACCTTTGGCAGCTTTTAGAGCCTTGAGTGTTCTTGGGTATGACACTTCAAGCTTGGCACAACTGTATTTGGGGAGTTTCTCCCATTCTTCAGATCCTATCAAGCTCTGCCAGGTTGGATGGGAAGTGTTGCTGCACAGCTATTTTCAGGTCTCTCCACAGATGTTCGATCGGGATCAAGTCCGAGCTCGGGCTGGGCCACTCAAGGACATTCAGAGACTTGTCTCGAAGCAAATCCGACCTGGTCTTGGCTGTGTGCTTTGAGGTCGTTGTCCTATTGGAAGGTGAACCAGTGTCTCATTCTAAGGGCCTGAGTGCTCTGGAGCCGGTTTTCAACAAGGATCTCTCTGTACTTTGCTCTGTTCATCTTTCCCTCGATCCTGACTAGCCCCTACCGCTGAAAAACATCCCCACAGCATGATGCTGCCACCACCATGCTTGACCGTAGGGATGGTGCTAGGTTTCCTCCAGACGTGACGCTTGACATTCAGGCCAAAAAGTTCAATCTTGGTTTTATCAGATCCGAGAATCATGATTCTCATGGTCAGAGTCTTTAGGTGGCGTTTGGTAAACTCAAAGTGGGCTGCACTATTGGTTAGAGCCTGTAAGTAAGCATTTCACTGTACGGTCTACAGCTGAAGTATTCGGCGCAAGTGATAAATAAACTTTGATTTGATTTGTGCCTTTACTGAGGAGTGGTTTCCGTCTGGCCACTCTACCTTAAAGGCCTAATTGGTGGAGTGCTGCAGAGATGGGAGAACCTTCCAGAAGGAAAACTATCTCCAAAGGAACTCTGGAGCTCTGTAAGAGTGACCTTTGAGTTCTTGTTCAACTCGCTGACCAAGGCCCTTCTCCCACGATTTCTCAGTTTGGCCAGGCGGCCAGCTCTAGGAAGAGTCATGGTGGTTCCAAGCTTCTTATGGAGGCCACTGTGTTCTTGGGGACCTTCAATGCTGCAGAAATGTTTTGGCTACCCTTCCCCAGATCTGTGCCTCGACACAATCCTGTCTCAGAGCTTTACAGACAATTCCTTTGACCTCATGGCTTGGTTTTTGCTCTGACATGCACTGTCAACAGTGGGACCTTATATAGACACGGGTGTGCCTTTCCATATCATGTCCAATCAATTGAATTTACCACAGGTGGACTCCAATAAAGTTGTAGAAACATCTGAAGGATGAGAAATGGAAAGATGATCCACCGGAGCTCAATTTCAAGTCTCATAGCAAACAGTTCTGAATACCTATGTAAATCGGGTATTTCTGTTTTATACATTTGCAAAAATGTCTAAAAAAAACGTTTTCACTTAGTCATTATGGGGTATTGTGTGTAGATTGATTATTTAAATAAATTTTAGAACAAAGCTGTAATATAACAAAATGAGGAAAAAGGGGTCTGAAAAATATATTGCATTCGGAAAGTTTTCGTAAATATATCTATATATTTTTTAATATATTTTCCTTTATTATTTTCCCCTACCCCTACCACCACTCCTCTAATTGGTGTAAACCAAATGGCAAAAAAAAACCTAAGCTTCTACTTCAAGCTAATACATAATATACACATTTTACAGATACAGTATATTTTATAATCGTTATCTTTTGTTTGCTTTAAGTTCCATCGTTCAGCTACCCTCAACCCCCCCGATCAATCTCTGAAAACCACCCAGTTTGCCATATATTTTGAGACTGTGCGGTGATGTTTTACAAAAGTTCTGAACCTTTCTAATCTTGTAGTTTCTACAGATTATAAAATAAAACATTTCACTAAGAGTATATTATTATTGATCGTTAGCGGCCCATCGACTTTTGGGTTTGGTCGGGGTAGGCCGTCATTGTAAACAAGATTTTGTTTTTAACTGACTTGCTGTGTGCTACTCCCTTCACAGAACAGCACAAACTGGCTCTAACCAGAATAGGAGTGGGAGGGCCAAATGCACAACTGATTAAGACAACAATGTCTAGTTTGAGAAACAGACGCCTCACATATCCTCAACTGGCAGCTTCATTAAATAGTACCCGCAAAACACCAGTTGCAACGTCAACAGTGAAGAGGCGACTCCGGGATGCTGGCCTTCTAGGCAGAGTTCCTCTGTCCAGTGTTTGTGTTCTTTTGCCCATCTTATTATTTAATTTTTATTGGCCAGTCTGAGATATGGTCTTTTCTTTACACAGAGTTCCATGAGAACTTCAGTTTCTTGGCAATTTCTCACAAGGAATGGCCTTCATTAGAATAGACTGACGAGTTTCAGAAGTAAGTTCTTTGTTTCTGGCCATTTTGAGCATGTAATCAAACCCACAAATGCTGATGCTCCAGATACTCAACTAGTCTAAAGGACCGTTTTATTGCTTCTTGTGCTTCTTTAACCAGAACAACAGTTTTCACCTGTGCTAACATATTGCAAACGGGTTTTCTAATGATCAATTAGCCTTTTAAAATGATAGACTTGGATTAGCTAACACAACGTGCCATATGAACACAGGATGGCCGCTAATAATGGGCATCTGATCTGTCCGCCTATGTAGATATTCCATTAAAAATCTGCCATTTCCAACTACAATAGTCATTTACAACATTAACAATGTCTACACCGTATTTCTGATCAATTTGGTGTTATTTTAATGGCCAAAAAAATTGATTTTCTTTCCAAAACAAGGAAATGTCTAAGTGACCCCAAACTTTTGAATGGTAGTGTATATTTTAATAACTGAGCATTTTCTAAATTCAAAACGGACAAGGACATTTTATATGACTCCTGTTTCCACAAATCGAGGACAAAGACAGTATCGCCCAAGCTAAGGTTGGTCGAAAATGTTCTGTGCTACAGCAAACAGTACCTAACCTGCAACTCCCAGTATAATGGATACCAAAAATGTTTACAAAATTCCATTATCTGGTGTTACAATCTGTAGCTATAGAATTACCAGATACCCTACATTGTGTCCAACTCATTCCACGGAGGGTTGAGTGTCTGTGGGTTTTCGCTCCACCCTTGATTGTTGAATTAAGGTCACTAATTAGTAAGGAACTCCCCTCACCTGGTTGTCTAGGTCTTAATTTAAAGGGAAAAAACAAAACCTGCAGACAATTGGCCCTCCGTGGAATGAGTTTGACTGACACCTCTCCCCAACATTGACCATCCCCTACAATTAAAAACGAATACAAAAACTTGATTGTTGAAACAGGTGTTTAGTGCTGGGCTGATACAAAACCCTGCATGCCCACCAGTAGCTATTAGCAGGGTACGTTTTAGGCTGCGAGTCAGCAGGTTGTCAGCCTAAAGAATTATATTTCCAAAATTGGGGGATCCCCAAAGTAGTTAAACTATATTGTCATTATGCTAGTAGTGACAAAAGTGTATCTAGCTACTGCACATGGATATCCAGTTGGGTGATAGCTAGTTCTCACTAAACTGGCACTTGACAAAAAAAATATTTTCCACCATAAATCCTCTTGGATTACTAAAATTAGAATCTTTAGTTATCCATTTCATAATTGTTATGTATATTGATCAGAATGCATTTTAGATCATTTCCACGACTACCAATGCAAAACAATATCATTACCACAATAGTTTTGAAAGTCCCAAAAAGTAAAACAAATAAATTTACATTTTTGCTCACCTAATGAAAAGGCCTGAGTTAAAAATGTAAAACAAATATTTTAAAATGTAAAATGTCTTATTACCACAACTTTTTCTGAATCTTGTTTATCATAATTACTAGTGGATACATGTTATTTTTATGTACCCATATTTGAATAAAGAACAAAAAGGCACTATCAGATAAAACAAAAATCAAAAGTTTGGACACCTACTCATTCAAGTTAATTTGTGTAATTTCTTTCTTTCTTAATATGTTTGAGCCAATCAGTTGAGGTGTGACATGGTAGGGGTGGTATTCAGAAGATAGCCCTATTTGGTAAAAGACCAAGTCCATATTATGGCAAGAACAGCTCAAATAAGAAAAGACACGAAGGTCTGTCAATCTGGAAAATTTCAAGAACTTTGAAAGTTTCTTCAAGTGCAGTCGCATAAACCATCAAGCGCTATGATGAACCTTACTCTCATGAGGACCACCACAGGAAAGGAAGACGCAGTTACCTCCGCTGCAGAAGATCATTAGAGTTCATTAGAGTTACCAGCCTCAGAAATCGCAGACCAAATAAATGCTTCACAGAGTTCAAGTAACAGACACGTCAACATCGACTGTTCAGAGGATACTGTGTGAATCAGGCAATCATGGGCAAATTGCTGCAAAAAAAACACTAAAGGACACCATAAAGAAGGAGAGACTTGCTTGGGCCAAGAAACATGAGCAATTGGCATTAGACTCGCAGGAAATCTGTCCTTTGGTCTGATAAGTCCAAATGTTTTATTTTTGGTTCCAACCACCGTGTCTTCGTGAGACGCAGAGCAGGTGAACGAATGATCTCCGCATATGTGGTTACTACCGTGAAGCATGGAGATATGATGGTGTGGGTGTGCTTCACTGGTGATACTGTCAGTGATTTATTTAGAATTCAAGGCACACTTAACCAGCATGGCTACCACAGCATTCAGCAGCGATACACCTTCCCATCTGGTTTGCGCTTACTGGGACTATAATTTATTTTTCAACAGAACAACTATCCAACACACCTCCAGGCTGTGTAAGGGTCTATTTGACCAAGAAGGGGAGTGATGAAGTGCTGCATCAGATGACCTGGCCTCCACAATCACCCGACCTCAACCCAATTGAGATGGTTTGGGATGAGTTGGCCACCAGAGTGAAGGAAAGTGTTCAGCATGTGGGAACTCCTTCAAGATTGTTGGAAAAGCATTCCATGTGAAGCTGGTTGAGAGAATGCCAAGTGTGTAAAGCTATCATCAAGGCAAAGTGTGGCTACTTTGAAGAATCTCGACTATAAAATATATTTTTATTTGTTTAACACATTTTTGGTTACTATATGATTCCATGTTATTTCATAGTTATCATTTCTACACTATTATTTTACAATGTATAAAATAGTTGTAAAAATACAGGAAAACCCTTGAATGAATAGGTGTATCCAAACTTTTGACTGGTACAGTATATCCATAAAAATGATGCCAGCTGATACATTATTTCGACTGGTTGAGAAGCGCTGCCTGCCTGTCTGTCTGTCTGGTCCTGACACCTTCATTACTATGGGACAGCTGGAGATGGAATTTGAATATTGAAACAATGTTGCAAATGTCAGAGACAGACAGGATGGTTTATTCAAATCTCCTCTGTTGAAAACTAAAATGTTAGTCTAAGAGAAATGTGATAATGTCTAGATGCTTTTTATAGTAGAGATCAAGTTTAGAAAGTGCCTGGTTGGGCTGATAAGATAGTGGATTACGAAGTCTGATGGAACAAGGTTAATATGCATTTTAACTTCATAAATTTAGCCGGTGGTAACTTGTTGAATAGACAAAAATATAAGACACTTGTATGTACCTAAATGTTTAATATCCATCATTTTATGATTATTTACTTGAATTGCACACCCTCCAGTTTCACTCTAAGTTCAGCATTCAGGATTAGACCCACCCGTTGTATAATGTGCTTTATAAACTGGGTGATTTGAGCCCTGAATTCTGATTGGCTGACAGCTGTGGTACATCAGACCATATACCATGGGTATGGTATAAAGCATTTATTTTTTCTCTCTAATTACGTTGGTAACCAGTTTGTAATAGCAATAAGACACCTTGGATACCAAGGCTAAGGGCTGTGTATAAAAACAGCCTTTAGCTGTGGTATAAAATTGTCATATACCACACCCTCTTTAATAAACTAGGCATCTTAATCTTCAGAATGATAGTTGCATCATGGTTTTCTAACTCAATTGGTTAATGCCATGATTAAAACTGGTTTCATGAGAATCACCCAGTCAATGTTGAATGTGCCTAAACTCGGCTAGCACCGCAAACTCTCCGCCAAACATGAAAGTTACACTTAGCTATCTTTCAACGCAATACAAAATCCAACCTCACCGGCTAGCTTGCGCGAGTCAGTTTCAAAGAGCATGAACTTGTTAAAAATTTACTTTGCTAGCAACTCGACCAGGTCACATCTACCTCGACTGTTTTATTCATATACAGTATTACTGTATGCAACTAGCTGGCTAGTTAACTAACTCGTTAAGCCATTGTGCACTGACACTAGCAAGAAAAATGTGCAAACTGGTGACAAGCTCCCAAACCTAGTCACCTAACGTTACCGCCCCCTTGCCTTAGCGCCACAGAACGCGATTATGGCAGGCCTCACATGGTTAGCGAGCATTTGCTAGCCACATAGCTAGCTAACTACTTCTGTAAAATAACAGTTACATTAGCTGACTAAGTTACAAAGGTTAGTCACCAGATTAACAAAATCCATATATGTATGTATAGTCGTTATTTAAAAAAAATTAAAAGTATGCTCGCATGACACGTGCTTACAAAACAACTTGTCAGGGAGAATCCCTTGTTTTTATTCGTCAGGTTAGCTAGATGGCTATAATTAGCTAGTCTTTCTGCTAGGCCAAAGCTTCGTCAACGTTGCCTTTCTCGCCATTGGAAGCCGTTTAGCTAGCTAACTTGGATGCACTAATTACGTTCATAGAATATTCAAGAAAATAGTTACCGTTACATTTATAAACCATTAAATTGTCCTTACCGGCTGCGTTAGGTTGTTAGTTATCGGTGTGTATATTTATGTTTCTATTTCCAGTCAGTCGGCAACATGAGGGGGAGGCAGCGCGTCTGCAACTGACTGACAGATAGGGGGAGGTTGCCTAATCAGACAGACTATGATACAAATTATTGTTAAAGTCAAACAAAACTCTGCCAGAATGTTGAATAACATTTAATTTGAATGTACCGGTTGGTATTTCAGCTGGGCAACATTTAAAACAAAATATCCACAGGAAAGTATTATTTACCAAAGTTTTTAGAGTGCCAGTGGTGCAATTGAAATTTCACCTGGCACATGTGCAAAACCACGTGAACACCTGCAAGACTTCGTTGGTATGCATTCATTGCGTGCATGTACTTTTGTCTTGTACACGTACTTTAGGTCATGAGCAAATACATCGTGATTGGCATACACAGAGACCTATTTTTTTATCGGTTTAATGGTCCAATGCAACCGTTTTTTTTCTCAATATCAAATAATTGTTCGGTGACAATTAAGTACCTTGCTGTGATTGTTTTCAATTAAAATGGTCAAAAATACATTTCTCAAGCAAGGATTTTGCTGCAAATGGTCTGAGTGGGGAGGGGGAAACTGAAAACTAGCTGTTATTGGCACAGAGTTTTGGAATTCACTTTTTTATTGGTCTATAAACTATTTTACCATATGTGACCATCCCACCAAAAGAGGCTGACATTTCAGGCAGTCTTTTCAAACAGCTCTTACACTATATGGGCATCAATTTTCACAGTATTATTTCAACCTCATAGTCTGGAAATACATATAAAATACAGGAAAGTCACATTTTGACTGCACTGGGCCTTTTAATAATAGTAGAGTACTTTCAAATATAATTGTATTCAACAGTCGTGACAGAAGGCATTGCCACATTTGGGACTTTTGGGATGCAGAGTGGAACAAATGAATCTTGTCCTATCACTAACTAGCTAGCCACAAGGTGTGGGGGAAAAAATACAACTATTATAAATTGATGCTGTCATGAGGGAAGTCAACTATTTGAAACGTTTTTGTTGAAAAAGTAACTAGTCAGTTGCTCTCTGGAATCTATGGAGAGGCAGCCATGCTGAAGTGAAAACTTTTGAAAAACATTTTACATCTGTTCTAGCCAGGGCTGTTTTCAGGGTTACAGATAAGACAAGTTTCTTCAAAGTTAGCCTCAGCTGATTCTAATTCCTGTGGGGTTGTAAGTCTGCCCAGGGACACAGTAGGTATCCCAAATGGCACCCTATTGCCTATGCAATAGTTTTGACCAGGGCATTGGTCAAAAGTAAGGTACTATAAAGGGTACAGGGTGCCCTTTGGAACAAACAGAGTTGGTGGAGTAAAATCAATTCCCTGGGATGTAACAGTCGCTGCTCTGGTTAGGTCAGTCAGTCAATTGAGGGAGCAACATGGGACACAAGGGCCTGCGTTCCAATTGTCTTCTTTTTTCCCTGCTGGCTTCTCAGTGCGTTAGTAAAGATCAGGTTAGCTAAAGCCAGGCAAGGGGTATCGATTTGAGGCTGAGCACTCAAACAATGCCCTTCCTTACAGCAAATTTGTTGATGTCCTCTCTGACTTTACCTTCTGAGCCAATAAAATAATCCAATGTTTTATTGAGTGCCTGGATATTAGTGATCTCCAAATGTACAGTATATTCATGATAAACAAGAGCAAATACATAAATTACCCAGCTTTAGAGCACCACTCATTGCTCTTGCTCGTGACTCTTTTCAACCTCAACATCCCCCCCAAACAAAGCAATACACAAACAAGTGAACTTTAAAGCACCTCGTTATGTGCCGAGTACAGTATGCTCATATTCAATCAACCAGTTTTTCCACCCCTCTCTCCCTCTTTCCATGTACATAGTATATACATGGAAGTATTCAACACCCCTCTACTTTTTCCACATTTTGTTACGTTACACTTATTCTAAAATTGAATAAATCGCCCCCCCCCCCCTCAATCTACACACACTTCCCCACAAGTTTTTGAATTGTTTGGAAATGTATAAAAACTAAACGGAAATATCACATTTACATACAGTACCTGTCAAAAGTTTGGACACAGCTACTCAATTCCATTCTACATTGTAGAATAATAGAAGGCATCAAAACTATTAAATAACATATGGAATCATGTAGTAACCAAAAAAAGTGTTCAACAAATCAAAATATAAGTAGCCACCCTTTGCCTTGATGAGGAACTCTGGAGCTTGTTTTTTGGTATGCTTCCCCAGATCTGTGCATCGATAAAAGCCAGTCTTGGCGCTCTACGGACAATTCCTTTTGGACAATTCCCAAACCTCATGGCTTGGTTTTTGCTCTGACTGTCAACCGTGGGACCTTATATAGACTTGGGTGTGCCTTTCCAAATCATGTCCAATCAATTGAATTTCCCACAGGTGGACTCCAATCAAGTTGTAGAAACATCTCAAGGATGATCAATGGAAACAGGGGAGGCAGATAGCCTTGTGATTAGAGTGTTGGGCCAGTAACCGAAAGGTTGCTGGATCAAATCCCCGAGATGACAAGGGTAAAAATCTGTTGTTCTGCTCCTGAACAAGGCCGTTAACACATTGTTCCCTGGTAAGCTGTGATTGTAAATATGAATTTGTTCTTAACTGACCTGACTAGTTTAAAAAAAAAACAGGATGCACCTGATTTCAACTCTGAATACTTATGTAAAAAAGCTATTTCTGTTTTTATTTTTAGTACATTTGTCAACATTTTTTTTTTAATTGATTTTCGCTTTGATAAGGATTTTTTTTTTAAGTCCATTTTAGAATAAGGCTGTAAGGTAACACAATGTGGAAAAAGGAAGGGATCTGAATATTTTCCACATGCACTGTATCTTTATTTACCTGCATAATATCTCTCTGTTTGTCGCTGTCTGATTCGTTTATGTGGGGAATTGCTTGTAAACCTCCATGGCGTCAATGGGGCAGAGAGAATGGCCAGGTTCAGGTAAAGCAAACCCTCTCCCTGTAGCCCCAGACTGATTGATACTTTACAGAAGCCAGTTACTGTCGTTCATGTTGCCTACTTCTGTGAAGTGACAGGTTTTCTGATACCCTGTTATCTTTACATAACTGCTGTGTGGGAGGACAGGCAGCGTTCATCAAGAGGAGGGCCAGTGCCACAGCCCTGCATATGCAGCTGAGAAAGGAGAGCTCTGTTTGGAGCTGTTGAGATGTGTAGGCAGGCACCCTCAAACTGGAATCTGGCTTACTGAGGGGAGAACTAAAAATGAAATTATGTAAAACACTCCAATGAACTCATAAGACAAACCGGGGATAGAAATGGACTCTGACTTTGAATAAACAAAGTGGGGTTTAATTTGCAATCAAAAAGGATATTATGGAGTAGTTATGCATTTTCAATCTTTGCCGTATGGTTCATGAAGAACATTCCTGCCGGTAATATACTGTAGCTTTAGCAAACAATCTTATATTTAGCAGATTTAATTAGCCTGAGAACATTTATGAATTAAGATGATGAATTAAATAATGCTCAACTGGTGAAAAGTGAGACATAGCCAAGGCCTATAAAGATGCAATTTTAAATATTGTCTAATGTTGACATTAATATCAGTAAATATCAATTTAAATTTTCCCTTTGAAAGACAAGCTACTATTGTAATTAACCAACCAACAGAGGACAGGATCAGAATTACAATTAAGGTATTGTTGCCTCAATGCAAGATAGCTGAAGATTGTATTCTACATTGGCCATTCAGTGAGAAATCCCTTTAGTGGCCAGAACAATACAGTCCTCAACAAGACGTGACAGCTTTTGGCTTATCTCCCTGCCCCATGTTGATGGCTGTGCTGGCTGGCTTTACAGCTGCAGACCAATAGACTGACTCCCCAGGTGCATGCGGAGGTTATTTCCCCCTGATCCTCCACTGACAGCGCAAATCCACAGTTGTGTCCCAAATGGCACCCCATTCACTACATAGTGCACTACTTTTGACTCGGGCTCTATGGGTCCTGCTCAAAGTTGTGCACTACATTGGGAATAGGGTGCCATTTGGAACGCACTCTGTCGAGGCAGCAGGCAGTGTCCCTCGGATCCCACAACAAAACCAGACAGAGCAGATTTCGGATGCTCCATCTCCTTAAATATGGCTGCTCCCTGGGGGGTTTTGTGTCACATTTTTCAGGGTTTTTACTGTGGATAGAGTGTAACCCTCCTCACCACTCTCCGACCTGGTTATTAATCTGTAAATTGATCGCAAACCCGCTTTCCCTGGGAGGTGTTTGCTGCTGTCTCCCTGGTTTAAATGGGGGGGGGGGGGGGTATAGGCTTTAGCCCTGCTCTTATTTAGCCCAACTTTAGCCTGGTATAATGGAGCAATCTGCTCCCCTCTGAATATCCACCACCAACCCCCAGATGGGCTCTTGCCATAGTATTCATTGCTGTATTGGCTCCCTGAGACTACACTTTACTGGCCAGTTGACCCTGCCTCATTCATATTTATCCCAGTGTTGATGGGCTCCTATATCATCCCGTATTGCCTGAGTGGTTTCGATTTTATTTTTCTCCAGGGCAGTTAGACCTTAACTTAAAGTTTTTTTTCTTCCGAATTCAGGAAAATAAGGTGTTTCATTGAAGTACTGAGATTGCATTTATGCTGCGGTTGATGATCCATTTAGTCTGAATGATGCCTGCACATTTGTGTGGGTTTGCTGAGGTTTTGTTGCTCATGCTAATCGGCATCACTCCTGCACATTTTAATCATCATTATTGGAACTAGTTGTATGACGGGTTGTATCTGAAAACACACATGGCAAACCATGTTAAAAGGATTTGCTAGAAAAATGCATCAGATGATGATGCCAAGCTGTGCTGGGCCTTTGGGAAAGTCAGATCTGAACAGTGCGTGCGTCATACTATATGAAGAAAAAGAGCAACAGCCTAGCATTAAGGAGAGGAAAAAACATCCAGAAAATGTTTTATAATTGTAAGATTGTTTTTTTGAAGACCCCCCATAGGCAAGGAAGAGTTTGAGGAAGAAGAGTGAGGTGGCTCTGCTTTGTGGTGAGTGAGTGAGTGAGTGAGTGTAAGGGAGTTGAACGGCGGTGTGTGTGTATGAGCTCCACTTCAAGCTCCGCTCTGACTCACCCCAGTGGGTGAGGGCCAGGAGAACATAGGACACCCACGCCCTCAGCCCACACTCCCCACAGCTCAGCGCTCTACTGCTACTGCCCTGGAAGCTGAAGAACACAGAGGGAGGGGGAGGACAGAGATGAAGAAAATAAGAAATACATATCTCCTTTTAAACTATTAATAGTCCACAGTCATCAATGTTATGTATGTTTTCCTTCGGATGCTGTGGGGATCATAGGTGCGTGGGTAAAGTACCAGACCTAAACTGCAGATTATTAGTGGACACTGACTGAAAGGAGCGGTCTTTGAAATAAACATCAGGGTCTGAAATAGACAACGGTGTCCTGGCCATGAAAAAACTTTGGCTGATGATGGTCTTTCTTCCTGTTATATCATACACCTGAAGGAAAAAAGCCTAAAGGAAAAGTTCTAAGAAAAGAACGCTGTGGAAAGAAGAACGCTGCTTGCAGGTGACCTCCACTCCTAGTCTGCTCGCGTTGCTGGTTCTTCTGCATTGTAATCTGAGGCACAACAGTCAAACAGATGAGATCCACCTTTGTGATTTGCGATCTGTGTTTTGAAACTTGCTGGTTGTCACCATACTCACCCCCCTCATCCCCCTGACAGATTACAATCTCAGCCCCAACTGGATGCAATTCAACTGTCTGGAGAAGCTGTGCCAGGGAATTGGAAATGACATTTTCAGTAATATTGCCTAACCCCAGCCAGCTTTCATCCTACCAGCACACCAGGAACACAAGTGGATGTTGGCTTTCATGTGGCACAGATTTTTCTTTTCCAGAGATAGGCCTATAGCAAACCAGCTTCCCAGGGGGTCTGTATTGGAAGGCAATTACAGGAGGGAGAGAAGTCCCCAATACTGTGTTATTTTGCCTTTTACCCTACTGTAGGCTACTTGAATGAGACTATAGTTTCTTGTCCCAGGCACAAAGGCAAAGAGGCGCACACTCGTTTCTAATTCTTCCAACAAACAGGACCGACAGTAGCTACATGTTTCAGACACCTTTCTTCACTCCAACAAATATTAACCAGCACAATCAAAGCTCGTAATAAGACCACTGTAACAAGCATGACATGAGGCGTCATTGAACCTGAAAGGCACAAGGAAGTGGAGGTAATGCACAGCTGTGTTCACAGTAAAGATAAAAGTTACATTTGTGAAGGCCAAGGCAGGGGGAAATTATGGATGAGCGTGCAAATGCAACATTTTGTTTAGCTCCTCACACCACAAGGTAATGAAATGCACACTGAATGCAAATTAGTGCACGCTGCATTCACAAAATCATCTGTGGTTAGTGTGGTAATGCATGCAGATCACGTACCCGGTAGGGGATGCAAGGGGAGGGGAGGGAGGGAGGGTCAGTAACAATTAAGGCAGATAATTAACCCATGTCGCAAGCTGGAGTTGCCGTGGCATTGATGGCTATCTTTGTTAAGAGAGCTAATGGATTGTAACGTTTCACGTTAAGACATCAAGACGGCCCCTCATCATACATCAGACAAAAATGTGTGCGTGATGAATTGTGTGTTTATCTTATTTCCCCTGTCCTTGTTCCCTGTCAGGCCTGTCACAGCGGTGCACCAAATCCTATGTAAAAGGCTAATAAAGAAGCAAAGACTGGCACCAGGGGCGGACCACAGTTGATGCTGGTGCCACTTTTCATTTAGCATCATTACTCAGCAGCCAACTACTAAAGCACTCTGTCTCTTACAGAGCTCTGTATCAGAAGGAATAAGAGATACAGTTTAAAGCCATAAATATGCCACAGGAATTCATCATGTATCTTCCCTTCCTCAATAGGGCATGAATCATGATAAAACAAACAGAACCAAGAGCATATACAGAAACTGATTTGTATCATCTGACCAAGGAATACTGCAGAAGAAAATCTGAAAAGAAGAAAATATATAATATGAAATATGACATTTTGGACCTGAAAAGAAGCTGGGGAATTAATTATACCCCTTTAATAAATTCTCTATTCAGAGGAGGCACGATTATCTTGTATAGTTCAATTATGTCATTGTCACCAGATGGGATCCTCTGTCGTCCTTTCGGGGCTGCTTGTGCTCCAGGCCCTTGTGGATTTGGAAGATAACATTTAGGAGTTCTGCATGTTGCTGTCAGGCAACCTTCACCTAGGATGCCGTGCTGTTTGGAGCGTGAGCCCCTGAGTAGACACAGATGATTAATGCTCGGCGAGGCAGCAGGCACCTGCATGAGTCTTATCCATTGTGTGTGGAGACAGGCCAAGAGGGAGCCCCAGCAATTAAAAAAGGACACCACTGGCTATGATGATATTACTCAAATAGCTTCAACTAACTTCAAATAAACCCCAGTGTCTGCGATAGATAACTACTCTGATTAGGCCTTTCTTATTCACCAAATCAGCACTAATGCTAGTTGTGTTTTCGGCTTTGTTTATGAAGGCGACACAATTCAGTAGTCTTTTAAATAATCAGATCACCTCTGAAAAGATCTGATGTGATTGGTCAAAAGACCAATTAGTGGGGAAAAAAGATCAGAATTGGGCTGCCTGTCTAAACGCAGCCTTAGAGACACAATTGGTGTATAAGAGGATAATAAAATAGACCATCGTTATAACCTAGACAACAGAAGTCAACAACACCATCAGCATTGATTTGC
This sequence comes from Oncorhynchus mykiss, assembly GCF_057628025.1. Taxonomy (NCBI): domain Eukaryota; kingdom Metazoa; phylum Chordata; class Actinopteri; order Salmoniformes; family Salmonidae; genus Oncorhynchus; species Oncorhynchus mykiss. Next base: position 65,535,904 of record NC_143024.1, read on the forward strand.
ACAGCTCTGCCAGATACATAATTGCTGCGCTGTAAGGGGGAAAATATAGGATTAGGAGCAAATAATGATGAAAATGATCATCTATAGTTTGCAGAGAGATTTTCATGAACGGCGAAGTGTTGATTTTAATTTGATACCCCCGGCCTCAAACTGTTGGAGCCAAGCATCACATTATACATCCATCCGCAGATGGTTCTTTGATGAGCAATCAGGTCAGATATTTCAATTGACGCACGTATCTCATGGTGTATTCAAAGTGTTAATTGTTACACTGAAGAGGAAGTGATAATTAAGAGATCTCTTGCTTTTCTTAATGGTGTCAGGATGCAACCGAGAGAGGAGGGGAAAAGGGATGGGGGTGTTTCAAAGAAAACACAATTCTTAACATCAATCATTTGTTTGGAGATGAGTTGAGAACATGCCCAGCAGCTCACTGTTATGTCTGTCTCTGACTGCTGTTTTGGAGTTTGTGTTTGGTAGAGGCATTGTCAGAAGGTTGGCTGGACCTTTCTTAACGCTGCAATATGTCACTTTTTTGGCGAGCTGACCAAATTCACATAGAAATGTGAGTTATAGATGTCATTCTCATTGAAAGCAAGTCTAAGAAACGATAGATATGTTCTATGTGCTCTATTTCTATGCTTCCGTTCTTAAGTTTTGTTCTTGCGCCTTTTACTTTTGATTTTGTACACCAGCTTCAAATAGACAAATACAATACTTTTGGTTATGGAAAATATGTTTCACATAGATGGTACAATGATTCTCTACACTATACTTGTTTGTTTTGTCACAAACTAAAATCAAGCAAACTATTAGAATTTTAGCAACCAGGAAATGGCAGAGCGATCTCTACATATTGCATCTAGATCACTTCACTTCTCCCTTTTTGTTTCCAAGCTTTTCTGCAGAAGCTTCCAACACATCTCACTTCGCAATAAAAATAAGGGGCACCAAACCCCCTCACAGGGTTGGTTAACTCTTGAGGTCCCTGGTCTCTCTACTACCAACCTAGGTAAATCAGCCTTCAGTTGTAATGCCCCTCCCACCCCACCCCTGGTGCCAATAGGGCAGTTTAGAACACTGATGAGGGATGAATTCAAATCAAAACAAAAGTATAGTTGTCACATGCACCAAATACAACAGGTGTAGTAGACCTTACAGTGAAATGCTTACTTGCAAGTCCTTAACCAACAATGCAGTTAAGAAAAATACCCCACAAAATAGTTTAAACAAATAATGTTTTGTTTTTATTTATATTTTTTTATTTGAATAATTCACTGAGGTTTGCAAGTGTTTTGGTTGATTGTAGTGCTTTATTAGGGTTGTTGAGATGTTGTGTGCCTGTATCTGCTGTATCCTGTAGTTAATACAGTTCTGTTTTATTGATTTATTTAATAATCATGTTGTGAGTTGTTTGTGATCAGGGCACCATTGTTTTGAGGCTGGAGTTGGTAATAAACTGTAACGTCTGCTTCCAACTCACACTCTCAAACACATAGATCCCCTGAACGCAGCTCACTCTCCAGATCCCAATCACCTGAATTCTGATCTACTGTTCACATAGCTGTATGTCATTTACACACACTATTTAGTTCAGTTCTTTGCACCCTATCATTGTGAGGTATTGTTTGTTTTAAAACACATTTCTATTCGGAGTGCTGGTTTTCCCGTATTAGTCCTCCTGTGTATCCTCCTGCCTCACTAACGACACCTTTTTGCCTATTCCCTGCCTGTACTTTTGCCTATTGGATTTCCTGTTATCATCCTCTTGCCTAATCTCCTGGAGTACGTTACTAGTCTTTTCCCTGCCTGTACTGTTGCCTTTTTGGACCCCCTGTGTATGACCTTCTGCCTGCCCCTGGACCCAGTTACCTGCCTCCTCCTGTGGTCCTTTACAAATATACACCTGCTGTGCCCTGTGCTTGAAACCAACTCTCTGTCTTCCATCGTATTCATTACAGAAACTTCTGTCGTTTTCTCATTAGGTTCATATGGATTATAGTCAAATTGCATGCCTGCTTCATACAGGCCGGTATTTCTGAGTTAATTTAGTTGTTACGTCCCACACTGTTTCCCTGACTGAATACGTTTCAATTGTTAGAATTATATGTTGAAAATGAAGCAAGAAATTCCGTCCCAAATTAGACTTGAAGACACGTCCTCAGCTGTCAACTTTTGTAGCTGATCAATTTATATCAGTTTCTGCAGTCTTTAATGATGAGCAAGTGTCAGTGGAGTTGGCTGTCATATGTTAATAATCATTCCTTCACAGGCCCACATTCTGTAGTTGTCCTGCTGTCGTTTGTTTGATTAATTTTGGAGGCGTCGCTCGCCTCTGAGGAAACAATAGAAGCACCGCATCCAGAAATAGTTTAACGCAACCCAGGCCTAATCTGTTCGCAATCCAAACTGATTAATCCTCATTTGACAGGTTGCCGTATTCTCTGTAATTAAGTAAAATCATTCATTAATATTCGCTCACCATCAGAGTGTGAGTCTCATGAACGTGGACGTGTTCAGCGGTGTCTTTTTCCATTACCTCATAAAGATCCCTGAAAAGTACAGCGTCTTGGAAGTTTAAGCGCCATCGTGGATATATTGTGTCGACAATACTGCTTCTGCTCCTCCTAACTTTCTTCTTCTTGCAATTTATTGCTTATTACTTTTCAAAGATTTTGTTCTGACGTTTGGCTTGAAACACTGCCTGGAGACAAGGTGTTCTCTTTCTTGCCTCTTGTGTATTTTGTCAATCCCACCACATTGTAGAGGACAAATCATTTGAGAAGACATTTGATTTTGTTCTCATGCACTGACCTTATCAATATTGATCAATGTACATCTGAAGGGTGGTGGTGGAAGGACCCATCTCTTGGAAAATTGTCCTGGGACTCTGTGAGGAATTGGAAACCCAACTAGCTTGAACTTATCCTTTTCAGAAAAAAACAGTACTGTATCGAATTCCACAGGAGCGGGAAAGCAGAAAGAATCAGAAAGAAACAGCTTCCAAGGGACAGAGTAAAAATTGTCATGTTAGTTTTAAGTAAAGATCAAGAACAAGTGATTCTCGTTAATGAGTATCTGAAATGTCGGGGGATTGGCAGAGGGTACACGAGCAAGGTGACATTTATTCTCTCCTACTTAATAGCTCTAGTAACAGAGCCATCCTTGACTCCTGTCTCCTTCTCTCTGTCATTTAATTAACCTTTGCGCAGATTAAAATGTTATCCGGTGTTATCTGAAAGCAGAGGGTGCAAAGAACAGCTTCTTGCTGAGTTTTAAGCCTATATGAAGTGAGACGTTCGGTTCGCCGCAATCTATTCCCTGCACACTAGGGATACTAGGTATAATATGTGCTTTGATATTCGGAGGAATTATCATTGGGCGATGAAAAGGAGAGTGAACAGGTTGGCTGGTCTGTCTCTTCAGAAGCCAGCTGATTGGCATGGCAGCCCTGTGACAAATCACTGGGGCTAGATTAAACAACTCAGCTTCTGATCGTAAGGCCACTCACTGCCCGTTGTTTCTGTCCTGCTCCTATCACGTGGTCTATAAAACACTGGCACATCTGAATGGGCCAATTGTCATCATAATGTGTGGGAAAGTAAGTCCCACAGGATAAGAGGAAAATCAATGCAACATGCTGTGAACTACACATTCAAATCCGAAACTGATGTAGGTTTATTAAAAGTACTACACAAATGTACTAATTGCATGAGGATGTTCTGATGAAAATGACTATTGCTTCTTAAAGACCTCATGCAGTGATTTTTCTCAAATGTCGTAATGAAGAAGCGTAGTCAAAGCAGTTAGGTACTATCAAACCTGAACTATATTATGTTTAATCATTCAGGAATTCATACGGTTTTCTGAAAAGATCCATCGACATAAATAAAGGTTCAATTACAAAACTTGAATTAACTAGGCAAGTCAGTTAAGAACAAATTCTTATTTTACAATGACGGCCTACCACGGCCAAACCCTCCCCTAACCCGGACAATCCTGGGCCAATTGTGTGCCGCCCTATGGGGCTCCCGATCACGGCCGGTTGTGATACAGATCGAACCAGGGTCTGTAGTGACGCCTCCATCACTGAGATGCAGTGCTTTAGACCGCTGTGCAACTCGGGAGCCTCCAAATGACGAGCTGATAAGGTGACAAGTTATCCAGCCAATTTGCAAACTTACAAGAAATCCCTTTATTACTGTGTCAACACATTTGTTACACATCTGTAATACAATACCAATATCGGCTTGTGTGTCCGAAAGAGTTTCGATACTGAAGGGTGTAACAAACCCTCATCCAACTGAATTTTTTCATTAGAACATTTCATTTTTCTACCATGTTTATCACCCATGAGAGAGGATGGCAGAGGCTACGGTAGAGATGATTCGGCTACAGGATTCACAGGCCTATAAAGTGGGTTTATTGTGATTTGTGTAGCTCCACATCTCCTGATATCATGATTGCCAGGATGTGCCTGGGAATAGACAGACCAGGTGGATGTGTCGGAAGCAATTTAGGCTAGTGAAACTATACAGCTACTGTAACTGCTTGCATTGTACTAACCATAATTGGCAATAAGGTGAGGGCTGATACCGCACCATCTCTTGTACCTCATCATTGTCCTTCCCTTCCCTGCGACTGATGGCTATAAGCTATAAGCTTGGGTTGTCAGGGAGCAAAAACAGAATCGGCTCTGAAACCGCTGACACTCAGGTTTATAAAAGATTGATGTGATGCCTCCCAGCCTTGCACACTTTCTGTGTTGTTTGTCGGCAAGGAAACAACCAGGTACAATCCCCATGTGATATCTGGCATGCTGAATGTTTTATGACTCCGGAGTGCATCGGGACAGAGGTGCTGCGACGTTTGGCTACTTCAGGAAATTGTCTTGTGTTGCCCCATGGGACAAAAAGGGAATCATGAAAGCGATGCCAGAAAAAAAACAAGAGACAGCAGCCACTTCTGTGTTTCTTCTGTTTCTCAATTTCTGTGACACAAAAGCTTGCTGTACCGGTACCACCTGTATGTAGCCTTGTTATTGTTATTTATTTGTGTCACTTTTAATTTTTTACTTTAGTTTAACTCTATTTCTTGAACTGCATTGTTGGTTAAGGGCTCATAAGTAAGCATTTCATGGTAAGGTCTACACCTGTTGTATTCGGCGCATGTGACAAATACAATTGGATTTGAACAACAGTAGCCTACTGTCTCACACTTATTCATTTTTAAGATGTTAACAATTGGACCCTGCTAACAATGAATGATTCATAACTATAACAAATGTTTCTATATATTGACATAACCAATTCATATAGTTCATGACTGGAATATAACAGAAATAATTGTCATAATGTTTCATTCAAAAGTGGGAAAATGCTGTTGGGAAGTTATTTTGTCAAGTTTTTGGTGGACTGTCTGTCCTGAAATAGCAAAGAACAGTAAATATGTGACAAGTTTCTTTGTTCACAAGAGGTTGAATTTATGTTGCTAAAGAAAGATTCTCACAAATGAATGAGTTCTTGTTGTTCTGGCAGTAAACCTTCCCTGAGAATTCCAGCAGCACCAGTTTAGGTGAACCTGTGTTGCTGCCATGGTAACATTTAGAATACATCTGATGTTGCCTCTCAGGCAGTATGCATTCCTGTTATTTATATTGTATGTCTCCATACCTTATCTTAAACTATTAACCTCTTCCAAGAACAGGATGTTTTTCTCCTTCAAGAGAAAATAAAAACATTAAACATGTCAATTACGCACAATGAGATTTTAAAGAACCCCCACTGTGCATCGCACGCTACCTACATATGTGCAAAGAAATTATCTTAATCATTGGAAGTAAATTCAACATTTTATTGACTCAATTTAGTTTGGACAGAAATATGTGTCTCTCTTTGTTACATCACCTGAAGACTAACTCTCTACTTAAATTTGTGTATAGAGAGCTTTACTCATACTAAGTGTTCTTGATGTGAAAATAGTCACAAGCTACCCTGTTAGTCTCTTCATCAGGATATATTGTGCATCCAAGATTGTCATCGTTGTGTTCCTTTTGATTATTAACTTTAATACCCATCTTTTTTTCTAATCATTTGATGTTTGAGTTGACTTCTGACGAGCTGTCACTTTTTGAAACAAACATAGCAACCATAATTAATAACAAGCAAGAGTCTGTCAAAGACACCATTCACAGTGTTGTTTTTCTCACATTTATTGGTTATGCTTCTTGCTACACGCTCTTTTTTTCATAATTAACAGCGCATACGTTATAGCTTTAATTACAACAACAAAAAAGGCACATACACAACAACAAAATCTAAAGTATAATGTTACTTGATTGCCATAAGCTGTGCTATGGTGTGTGGGATACTTCTCGAGTTCTCATTCGGGAACATTCACAATCAAATGATCATGTACAAATTAAAACAATCTCACACCTTAAAAGTGTTCACAGACTGTTTAAATGAACTCCCACACCAAGCTGAGGTGAGAAGAACAGCTCTGAGAATAGCTCCGGCTTTGTCAGATTGCCTTATGTCTGACTATTTCCAAACTTCTATATTTTATGAGCACATATATTCATTTAACCTTTGCCCTCCTACTGCAATGTCACAATCTAGAGGTGTTCATGGGCTTTTACAGTATGATTAAAAAAAAGAAGCAATGTATGGTTTTCAAAACCATTTAAAAATGTTGCATGGTAGGATCCTATAGAACCAAAACAAGCCATTTTGTGATGAACTTTTTATTTAGTTTGTCATTTTTTCCAGAAGGGGGGGTTACAGGTACGTGTGAACTGAGTAGACAAAACATTCGGAACACATTCCTAATATTGAGTTGCACCCCCTTTTGTCCTCAAAACAGCCTCAAGTCAACGTGGTGTGTAGTCTACAAGGTGTCGAAAGAGTGCTGGCCTATGCTGATGCCAATGCTTCCCACAGTTGTCAAGTTGGCTAGATGTCCTTTGAGTGGTGGACCATTATTGATACACACGGGAAACTGTGGTTGTCGAACATCTCATTCCAAAATCATGGGCATTAATATGGAATTGGTACTCCCTTTGCTGCTATAATAGCCTCCACTCTTCTGGGAAGGCTTTCCACTAGATGTTGGAACATGGCTGCAGGGACTTAGTTCCGTTCAGCCACGAGCATTAGTGTGGTCAGGCACTGATATTGGGCAAATAGGCCTGGCTTGCAGTCGGCATTCCAATTCATTCCAAAGGTGTTCGATGGAGGTCAGGGCTCTGTGCAGGCCAGTCACGTTCTTCCACACCGATCTCGACAAATCATTTCTGTATGGACCTCACTTTGTGCACAGGGGCATTGTCATGCTGAAACGGGAAAGGGCCTTCCCCAAACTTTTGCCACAAAGTTGGAAGCACAGAATCATCTATAACGTCATTGTAAGCTGTAGCATTAAGATTTCCATTAACTGGAACAAAGGGGCCTGAACCATGAAAAACAGCTCCAGGCCATTATTACTCCTCCACCAAACTTTACATTTGACACTATGCATTGGGGCAGGTAGTGATCTCCTTGCATCCACCAAACCCAGATGGTGAAGCATTATTCATCACTCCAGAGAATGCGTTTCCACTTATTCAGAGTCTAATGGGGGCGAGCTTCACACCACTCCAGCCGACGCTTGGCATTGTGCTTTGTGATCTTAGGCTTGTGTGCGGCTGCTTGGCCATGGAAACCCATTTCATTAAGCTCCCGATGAACAGTTATTGTGCTGACGTTGCTTCCAGAGGCAGTTTGGAACTCAGTAGTGAGTGTTGCAACCCGAGGACAGATGATTTTTACGAGCTACACGCTTCAGCACTCAGCGTTCACGTTCTGTGAGTTTGTGTGGTCTACCCCTTTGCGGCTGAGCCGTTGTTGCACTTAAACGTTTGCATGTCACAATAACAGCACTTATAGTTGACCTGGGCAACTATAGCAGGGCAGAAATTTGACAAACTGACTTGTTGGAAAGGTGGCATCCTATGACGGTGCCTCATTGAAAGTCACTGAGTTCTTCAGTAACGCCATTCTACTGCCAATGTTTGTCTATGAAGATTGCATTGCTGTGTGCTCGATTTTATACACCTGTCAGCAACGGGTGTGGCTGAAATAGCCAAATCCACTAATTTGAAAGGATGTCCACATACTTTTGTAAATATAGTATATCCATGACTATCACCCCCACTTATAGATGTTGGAGTTTCTAATAGAGCTGTAATACTAGTGACAGGCAGTGGGTATGTGTGGTGATGCTGGGATCCTTTGATGAGTGCAATCAGGTCTCTCTGTTCTGCACGTGGGCAACACAAAAGTAGCATCTCAGTAATTGCTAGTTATTAAAGCTGATAATCAGCCCCGGTGTGCAATGAAGTATCATGACCATTGTTGATGGACCTATCTCTGAGGATGTGAAAAGCCCTCATGCATACGTACAGTATGGGTGTGAAAACATAGGGAGTGCGGTCGTGTGAGAATTAAACTTAAAACCGTTTCTTAGAACCACAACGACTGTTGTGATCGACTGTCATTTACTCACCAAATGGGGACTTCAGTGGTGTCTTCAGAGATGGAGTACTGCATTAGGGAAATTACCTCTTTACCTTGTTATTCCAAATTATATTCCATATAGAAATTCTAGTGCTGTAAGATACAGTGCCTTCGGAAAGTATTCAAATCCCTTGACTTTTTCCACATTTTGTTACGTTTACAGCCTTATTCTAAATTTTATTCAATTGTTTTCCCCCATAATGACAAATCAAAAATAGTTTAAAAGTGCTCAAAGTCTCTAATTTATAAAATTTGACAAACTGAAATATCACATTTGCGTAAGTTCTCAGACCCTTTCCTCAGTACATTGATTAAGCACCTTTTTCAGCGATTACAGCCTTGAGTCTTCTTGGGTATGTCGTGACTTTACTTTTCATCTGATGATTTATTTATTGAATCAACTATGTTTAATTGTTACCCGATTTAATTGAATCATGTAACAATAAACTCATTAGGAATTTGGGGCACCACAAGAGAAGTTGTTTAAAGAGTTACCATCTCCTGAATTAAACTCCAAAGGTCTTTAACTATCACATCCATAAACTGTCAAAGCATTATTTTTTTTTATTTACCTTTATTTTACTAGGCAAGTCAGTTAAGAACAAATTCTTATTTTCAATGACGGCCTAGGAACAGTGGGTTAACTGCCTGTTCAGGGGCAGAACGACAGATTTGTACCTTGTCAGCTCGGGGATTCGAACTCGCAACCTTTCGGTTACTAGTCCAACGCTCTAACCACTAGGCTACCCTGCTGCCCCATAACTTCTTATCATATCATCATTTTGAACAGTCGTAACCTCCTGCAACTGCAAAATCCACCTTACTGGTGATTCAGTACTACACAAATTGGTTTAATTATTTATTTACCAGCTAACTAAATGATAACACAGGATAGCATGCACACTTAATACATTATGAAAATGTCCCAAGTGGACTGACACAAAATGGTGGCTTTTTACACAACTACATGGAGAGAAAAGAGAGAGACACTTATCGTTGATACATTTTAGAAACTATTCTCACAGTAATCATATACTTTGTACATGAACCACCGTCCGTTAGGAGTAAGAAATCATTCATGTATTTACGTGTGAATGCCTTCGTTCACCGTTTATCTCTGTCGGAACCAGCCCTCCTTAGGAAGTGTGATGGGCCTTTTAGCGGCATACGTAAGGCTCTGATTGTCCGAAAAGGTCCAGACCCACCTCTTCTACTGTTGTTCACTCTGGACGATGCTCCTGTCGTGGAAATTCTTACACAGAGACACTCAAAGTCAATCTTAAATGAATCATTGTTTATCGTCAGCGCTGGAGAGGTTCCAACCAACTCAATGCACCATAGTACACATGTTAATCAGGAGCTCTGCCTGGCTGTCCCAACAGTTGTCTTATATACAGCTATACACAGACAAGTTATATTTGCATGATTTAGCATCATTAATGAATCATTACCGTTTTGTTTCATTTGTGTGAAAGACCAATGCTGGTTCATAACATGTGACAGACCAATACCTCACGAGGCTTCTTCTCTAAGCTGATACCTATCTTTCATTCGTTCTCAAAACAAGGTCTGGGCGTACTGCCAAATTGCAGCTACACTACTGATAGTGAGGATTTGGACAGTCAACCACTTGCATGAACACATACATTGATTTAAAGAACAGCACATGAATAGAACACAGACATGAGTTATAAAGAAAAACAAACATTAAAATTCCCACTACACTCATTTGAAGATGGGAACCACCAGCATGGCTTGCTAGCCTATGGGTCGATGAGAGTAGAGTAATACGGTGATTTGAGAAGAGTAGTACAGTGGTCCCACTTAAATTTGGTTTTCTACATACGTATCTTGGGACAGCTAATCAGCTGTACCAGTGATTGTCTGAGAGGGAGAGTTTTCTACAAATCGTGTTGGTATTCAGGGTTCAAACCTCTTTGTATGTGAGCTGCAGCTCGACGCCTTTCTGGTCTATGAGATTGAGTTCAAACCACTTTGGTCGTGGGCTGCAACTCCCCGTCTTTCCTGGTCTAAATGTTCATTTATTTACAATTTTTTTTTTTGCACTCTGGTAGAAGGGGACGGTTCCATCAGGCTGACACACTGACCTCACTCGGGAAACAAAGCATCCATTGCCAAGTTGATCTGACCCATTCGCATCCTCACAGGACAGTCTTGACAGGTATGACATTTGGCACACCTGTATTTTGGGAGTTTCTCCCATTCTCCCACTCTGCAGATCCTCTCAAGCTGTGTCAGGTTGAATGGGGAACGTTGCTGCACAGCTATTTTCAGGCCTCTCCAGAGATGTTTGAGCAGGGTCAAATCTGGGCTCTGACTGGGCCTCTCAAGGGCATTCAGAGACTTGTCCTGAAGCCACTCCTGTGTTGTCTTGGCTGTGTGCTTAGGGTCATTGTCCTGTTGAAAGGTGAACAGTCACCCCCCCAGTCTGAGGACCTTTCTGTACTTTGCCTCGATCCTGATTAGTCTCCCAGTCCCTGCTGCTGAAAAACAATGATGCTGCCACTACCATGCTTCACCGTAGGGATGGTGCCAGGTTTTCTCCAGGCGTGACTCTTGACATTCAGGCCAAATAGTTTGATTTGGTTTCATCAGACCAGAGAATCTTGTGCGTGCGTGCGTGCGTGCGTGCGTGCGTGCGTGCGTGCGTGCGTGCGTGCGTGCGTGCGTGCGTGCGTGCGTGCGTGCGTGCGTGCGTGCGTGCGTGCGTGCGTGCGTGCGTATGGAAACCAAAACAGTCCTACCTGGTGCATAGACAGAAGACAACCACCCACAAACCCCAACACAAAACAGGCTACCTAAATATGGTTCCCAATCAGAGACAATGACTAACACCTGCCTCTGATTGAGAACCATATCAGGCCTAACATAGAAATACAACCTAGAAACACAAAACATAGAATGCCCACCCAACTCACGTCCTGACCAACTAAAACAAACAAATAACACAAGAACTAGGGTCAGAACGTGACAAGTACAAGTCAAAAGTTTGGACACACATACTCATATTATATATATATATATATATATATATTTTCTTGCATCCTCCAAGTTACCAACTAGTGAATAAATGATAGCTGGGAAGGTAAAGAACTTGAAAGGAACTTTGTTTCATGGGGAAGCTATTTGAAAGTTCCTCTGTGGTTGCTGAAATTGTAGGAAATGGTTTTAGGCAAGTGCAGACTCTAACGCTACACTTAAAGTGGAAATGTAAGATTTTGCCACTGTTACCGTGAACAATCCATATTAATTCTGTGTGATTTGAATAGTATGCATATTCAATTCAGTTTGAAAGATGTAAATTGTGTGCTGTCACCTGTACTAGGGATTGAGACAATCTCACCAGGGATGCCAGTCGGCCTATGGATAAACATTCAGAACATTAAAACTTTTCTCACCAGAACCGGTATTATTCTGTTGCAGTGTTTAGCCTTGTAGAGAACTTTGCCCATCACTACAGAATATTTATGTTTGCAACATTTCTGGGCATTTTCTGCAACATTCCCTCTGATATACAGTCAGGTCCAACGTTATTGGCACCCTTGAGAAAGGAGCAAAAAAATACTGTATCAAATAAATAATACAAATACTATATTGTTCTCCACAAAATTTGAAAATTATATTATTTTATACTAGTACCATTTCTCAGAGAAAGAGTGGCAATAATATGCTAAGAATGTTTTTGTTGTTGTTATATTAGACTGTTACAATACAGATTAAAATGCTTTAGTTCCATTGCATTTATTAGGTTTTCTAATGACCATACAACATCACACACTGATGGCTTTCTATTCATTATTGATTTATAATTCATTATCAAATAAGTTACAGCTAGGATAATTGATTTGGTAATGTTGTCTTTGGGAAGTGTTTAATTGATAGATCCTATTTTCTTCTGTGGTTGGGTCTCTCCTTTTTATATGAATGATTAAAGAGAGAGTTATTTAATCCGTCTCAGATCCCTGCAGTGGATTTGCGTACAGTACTTCCATCTGACTAACCAAGTGGAGCGAGTGACGGCATCTCAATGGCCGCATATTCCATACATAGTTCACTACTTTTTACCAGAGCCCTATGGGGAAATAGGGTGCCATTTGGGACACAGCCCGTGTCTTTGACCAAATGGCCAACTAATCACCTCCCTCCCTCCTCCCTGTTCCAGATGACCCAATTGACATATCATACTTGGCACCTCACAGTATTAATGAACGTGTTTCATCATCTGTGATTAAATTGGATGCTTTATGATTCATCAGCAACATTTTTTTGTGGGAATTAGAGTCTCTCTGAGGGGATCGACCATTTTAATTGCAGGTATGTGCACGGTACAACAGAAAAGAGAACGCGTGAGTTGCCTGCTGCCCACATAAATTCACCTGTGCATCAGCATTTTCACCAAAACCTGCTAGCAGAGGTGATACTACTTTAGCAAAAAATATTATTTTCAACATTACCAGCACTTCAATATCAGCATAATTTTGAACCCACGTACGATGGTTCCCTCCTTCAAAGCAGTTGTTGAGTGTGGCTGCATGGAGAGAGACAATCTGTTTTGTTCTTCTAAGTACTTTAATGGCTCTTCAACAAGCACACATGCTTCCTAATTCAATCTCTATGGAAATGGAGAATCACATTTTAATTTATGTAATACTCAACTGCCTTGCGAACATGCACAGCAATTTATGGAAATCAGACCCTTCTATTGAGCCAAAATTAAGAAATGATTATCCTCAGCTCCAAAGTGTGTTTTTCTAATAACCCGGTGTGGATTACACATTAGTAATCCATGTTAGTGTCATTTAGAAAACGATAGGCAGCTATGCTTTTTATATTTCTCTACATATTTATGAAACGTCACTACGATGAGTGCTGATGACATCAGGGTTTCCGAATCAAAATTTAGCTGTTACTTTGTGAAAGAACAAAATGGTCTGAGTCCATACAGATTCTTTTGATGTGATAATATGGCTTTGGGGTAAAAAATGTAAATGAGGCGTGGATTCCCTTTTAGAACGAGATCTGAGGCAGCAGCCCTGTCTGTCACACATGCGCGTGCACATGCGCACGCGCACACGCACACACACACACACACACCCATACACATACACATACACATACACACACACACACACACAGACAGACAGACGCAGGAAGGCAGTAGTACTGCCACTCTGGCCTTTCCTGGTCCGCCCGAGCCTGGCTATGGGATGACAGGTGACTGGCATTGTCTCCTCTTCCTTTGCCTCCCCTCATAAAAGTTTTGAGCTGCACCTGAATTAAATAATAAAATCCACCTCTAGTTAGATATGAGGAAAGAGTCTGAGTGACCCACAGCTTAAAGGAAGTTCTGCAAACCTCTTCATTACTCTTTCAATCCGCCTGTGGTTCGCCTAAGAGGTACTGGCACGGCCAAATCCTTCTCCGGTACTGAGGGTGGGGGCAGAGGGAGAGACGGAGGAGATAAAAATAGAGCCTCATTACTCCATTATTGCAGCCCATTGTCTGTTGCTAGGCAATGGTATCAGATTAACACTAATTATCATTTTATCACACTTTTCTTTCCCCTGTCGTTTTTTCTTCTTTTTTACTTTCTTTCTCTCACTCTCTCTCTCTCTCTCTCTCTCTCTCTCTCTTTCTTTCTCTCTCTCTCTCTCTCTTTCTTTCTCTCTCTCTCTCTCTCTCTCTCTCTCTCTCTCTCTCTCCCTCCAACCTCCCCCCTCTCTCTCTCTCTCTCTTTCTTTCTCTCTCTCTCTCTCTCTCTCTCTCTCTCTCTCTCTCTCTCTCTCTCTCTCCTGCTGTAAAGTTGAAACTGTGATTTTGATCATTTGCACTGAGGAGTTACTTTAGGAATTCACATTAAGATATTTACATTCGGAAGCATTTCATTTTCTGATATTGTGAGAAAATAATAAATTAGAGGGATCCAATATTGGTGAAGGGCTGATATAACGTTAGTCCCTTTCAGAAATATCAGTCATTTGGCACATCACATTAAAATACCACTGATATGTCTAGTTTGGGAAGTGCTGGACATGAGCAGAATCCAGAGAGTAATACAACTGTCTTCATCTGTTCAAGGTAACCCACTGGGCAAAAACTAGTTAAATCAACCTTGTTTCCACATCATTTAAACACAAAAAAATATATGTGATGATGTTGAATTAACATAGAAAATTGATTGGACTGGCAAAAAGTTGTCAATGTGAAATCAATGGCATTTAATCTTTTTTTTTCACCCAACTGTTAACCTAAATCCAATGACATGGTGACATTTGTTATTGATTTCATGTTGAATGCACGTTGGTTGACAACTAAACTAAATGTACAGTACTAGTTTTTTCTTTATTTTTAGTATTTTCTACATTGTAGAATAATAGTGAAGACATGAAAACAAGGAAATATTACAAATGGAATCATGTAGTAATAGTAGTAGTCACAGACAGTGTCACCAGCAGTGCACCCCACCCCAAAACACCTCCTCCTCCATGCTTCACGGTGGGAACCACACATGCGGAGATCATCCGTTCACCTACTCTGTGTCTCACAAAGACACGGTGGATGGAACAAAACATATAAAATTTGGACTCATCAGACCAAAGGACAGATTTCCACAGGTCTAATGTTCATTACTCGTGTTTCTTGGCCCAAGCAAGTCTATTCTTCTTTTTGGTGTCCTTTAGTAGTGGTTTCTTTGCAGCAATTCAACCATGAATGCCTGATTCACGCAGTCTCCTCTGAACAGTTGATGTTGAGATGTGTCTGTTACTTGAACTCTGTGAAGCATTTATTTGGGCTGCAAGTTCTGAGGCTGGTAACTCTAATGAATTGTATCTTCTGCAGCAGAGGTAACTCTGGGTCTTCATTTCCTGTGGCAGGCTTCATGAGAGACAATTTTATCATAGCGCTTGATGGTTTATGCGACTGCACTTGAAGAAACTTTCAAAGTTCTTGAAATTTTCCGCATTGACTGACCTTCATGTTTTAAAGTAATGATGACTGTCGTTTCTGTTTGCTTATTTGAGCTGTTCTTGCCATAATATGGACTTGGTCTTTTACCAAATAGAGCTACTGTATCTTCTGTATACCACCCCTTCCTTGTCACAACACACCTGATTGGCTCAAATGCATTAAGAAGGAAATAAATTCCACAAATTAGCTTTTAACATGGCACACCTGTTCATTGAAATCCAGTCCAGGTGACTACCTCATGAAGCTGGTTGAGCTGATTCCAAGAGTGTGCAATGCTGTCATCAAGGCAAAGTGTGGCTACTTTGAAGAACCTGAAATATATCATATATGTTTAACACATTTCTTTGGTTACTACATGATTCCATGTGTTATTTCATAGTTTTGATGTCTTCCCTATTATTTTACAATGTATAAAATAGTAAAAATAAAGAAAAACCCTTGAATTAGTCGGTGTGTCCAAACTTTTGACTGGTACTGTAAATCAAAACTAAACGTTGGACTGGCATCTGTGCTCAGTGCGAAGGCACACATTTTCCGGTTAACATGTCACATTCCGACCTTAGTTCCTTTGTTTTGTCTTTTGTTTTAGTATGGTCAGGGCGTGAGTTGGGTGGGTTGTCTATGTTAGTTTGTCTATGATTTTCTATTTCTGTGTTTGGCCTGGTATGGTTCTCAATCAGAGGCAGCTGTCAATCGTTGTCCCTGATTGAGAATCATACTTAGGTAGCCTGGTTTCACTTTTGAGTTGTGGGTGTTTATTTTCCGTGTTAGTGTCTGTGCCACACGGGACTTTCGGTTTGAGTTACATCACGTTTATTGTTTTGTTCAGTGTTGTTTATTCATTAAAAAACATGAACACTTACCACGCTGCGTTTTGGTCCTCCGATCCTTCATACTACTCCTCTTCGTCATAAGAAAACCCTTACATAAAACCCTTACATAACATCCCAGAACCTACAGTAAGCTAATAGTGTACTCTGACTGCAGGTTTCTCTCTGAGACGGAACCCATCCAGAGGACTGACAAAAGAAAATGAAAAAACTTTCCACCTGCACTCGGAGATCCTCCTCTGTTCTTTGAAAATTAGTTTTCCTGCTTAGGAACTAGAATGGGAGATGTATGTAATGTAAGCTGTGTTTTTGTGTTAAAAAGAGAATCCTGCTGCTCACCCTAGTCATAGTGATTTATTCCTGTGGATCTCTGGCACCCGTGTAGGCCACAGCTCGGGGGCACACAGCATTCTTCCAGACCTGCCCATTGTTTCTCTATGCTGGCAGTAATGAGAGCTTCCATAGGAACAGAGCCCATCTTTCCTGTCAGGGTGAAGAATGCAGGCGGTGTGCAAAAAGCCCACACACAGATGCGCACAAACACACGTGCACGAGCACACACAAATACACTTCAGAGAGGCAAACAAGTAACACATGCACATACATGCATACATAACACATGCACATGCACACACAACAACACAAAGACAGATTTGCCAGAAAATGTAGATGCACGCATGCACGCACGTACACACATACACACCTTCCAGCAACACAGACACTGTTAAAACACCTCAACAGCCCATAAATCACAGTGTCATTTCACACTAGCCTCCTGCAGTTAAGGCAATTAGGAAGAGGAAAATTCACTTATTTTCCCCTACATTTAACATGGAAGAACATAATAAATATCACATAATAAATATAACATTATGCATATGTAAGGTCTACATTTCCTGAAATATAATGTGGCTATCTGTTTATGTACAGTACCAGTCAAAAGTTTAGAGACGCCTACTCATTCAAGGGTTTTTCTTTATTTGTACTATTTTTGACATTGTAGAATAATAGTGAAGACATCAAAACTATGAAATAACATAATAATGGAATCATGTAGTAACCAAAAAAGTGTTACATCTAAATATATTTGAGATTCATCAAAGTAGCCACCCTTTGCCTTGATGACAGCTTTGCACACTCTTGGGATTCTCTCAACCAGCTTCATGAGGTAGTCACCTGGAATGTATTTCAATTAACAGGTGTGCCTTGTTAATTTGTGGAATTTCTTTCCTTCTTGGTGCGTTTCAACCAATCAGTTGTGCTGTCACAAGGTATGGTTGGTATACAGAAGATAGCCCTATTTGGTAAAAGACCAAGTCCATATTATGGCAAGAACAGCTCAAATAAGCAAACAGAAACGACAGACATCATTACTTTAAGACATGAAGATCAGTCAATGCGGAAAATTTCAAGAACTTTGAAAGTTTCTTCAAGTGCAGTCGCATAAACCATCAAGCGCTATGATGAAACTGGCTCTCATGAGGACCGCCACAGGAAAGGAAGACCCAGAGTTACCTCTGCTGCAGGAGATAAGTTCACTAGAGTTACCAGCCTCAGAACTTGCAGCCCAAATAAATGCTTCTCAGAGTTCAAGTAACAGACACATCTCAACATCAACTGTTCAGAGGAGACTGTGTGAATCAGGCCTTCATGGTTGAATTGCTGCAAAGAAACCACTACTAAAGGACACCAACACCAACACACGTTGGCATGTTGTCCGGTCCTCTGGCAGTCTCTATGGGGGTACCACAGGGTTCAATTTTCAGGCCGACTCCTTTCTCTGTATATATCAATGATGTTGCTCTTGCTGCAGGCGATTCCCTGATCTACCTCTACGCAGACGACACCATTCTTCTCACACTCAACGTCAACAAAACTAAGGAGATGATTGTGGACTTCAGGAAACAGCAGAGGGAACACCCCCCTATCCACATCGATGGAACAGTAGTGGAGAGGGTAGCAAGTTTTAAGTTCCTCGGCATACACATCACAGACAAACTGAATTGGTCCACTCACACAGACAGCATCGTGAAGAAGGCGCAGCAGCGCCTCTTCAACCTCAGGAGGCTGAAGAAATTCGGCTTGTCACCAAAAGCACTCACAAACTTCTACAGATGCACAATCGAGAGCATCCTGGCGGGCTGTATCACCGCCTGGTATGGCAACTGCACCGCCCTCAACCGTAAGGCTCTCCAGAGGGTAGTGAGGTCTGCACAACGCATCACCGGGGGCAAACTACCTGCCCTCCAGGACACCTACACCACCCGATGTCACAGGAAGGCCATAAAGATCATCAAGGACATCAACCACCCGAGCCACTGCCTGTTCACCCCGCTATCATCCAGAAGGCGAGGTCAGTACAGGTGCATCAAAGCTGGGACCGAGAGACTGAAAAACAGCTTCTATCTCAAGGCCATCAGACTGTTAAACAGCCACCACTAACACTGAGTGGCTGCTGCCAACACACTGACACTGACTCAACTCCAGCCACTTTAATAATGGGAATTGATGGGAAATGATGTAAATATATCACTAGCCACTTTAAACAATGCTACCTTATATAAATGTTACTTACCCTACATTATTCATCTCATATGCATACGTATATACTGTACTCTATATCATCGACGGTATCCTTATGTAATACATGTATCACTAGCCACTTTATACTATACTATGCCACTTTGTTTACATACTCATCTCATTTGTACATACTGTACCCGATACCATCTACTGTACCTTGCCTATGCTGCTCTGTACCATCACTCATTCATATATCCTTATGTACATATTCTTTATCCCCTTACACTGTGTACAAGACAGTAGTTTTGGAATTGTTAGTTAGATTACTTGTTATTACTGCATTGTCGGAACTAGAAGCACAAGCATTTCGCTACACTCGCATTAACATCTGCTAACCATGTGTATGTGACAAATAAAATTTGATTTGATTTGATTTGATTTGATTTTGATTTGATTTTTTTTCTGTATACTTCTGGCCCTTCCTGGGACACTGTGCTATCCAAACAAGCTTCAATGCCATACAACACTCCTTCCGTGGCCTCCAACTGCTCTTAAACGCTAGTAAAACCAAATGCATGCTTTTCAACCGTTCGCTGCCTGCACCCGCACGCCCGACTAGCATCACTACCCTGGATGGTTCCGACCTAGAGTATGTGGACATCTATAAGTACTTAGATGTCTGGCTAGACTGCAAACTCTCCTTTCAGACTCATATCAAACATGTCCAATCCAAAATCAAATCTAGAGTCGGCTTTCTATTTCGCAACAAAGCCTCCTTCACTCACGCCGCAAAACTTACCCTAGTAAAACTGACTATCCTACCGATCCCTGACTTCGGCGATGTCATCTACAAAATAGCTTCCAATACTCTACTCACCAAACTGGATGCAGTTTATCACAGTGCCATCCGTTTTGTTACTAAATCACCTTATACCACCCACCACTGCGACCTGTATGCTCTAGTCGGCTGGCCCTCGCTACATGTTCGTCGCTAGACCCACTGGCTCCAGGTCGTCTATAAGTATATGCTGGGTAAAGCTCCGCCTTATCTCAGTTCACTGGTCACGATGGCAACACCCACCCGTAGCACGCTCTCCAGCAGGTGTATCTCACTGATCATTCCTAAAGCCAAAACCTCATTTGGCCGCCTTTCCTTCCAGTTCTCTGCTGCCTGCGACTGGAACAAATTGCAAAAATCTCTGAAGTCCGAGACTTTTATCTACCTCACCAACTTTAAACATCTGCTATCTGAGCAGCTAACTGATCGATGCAGCTGAACATAGTCCATCGGTATATAGCCCACCCAATTTACCTACCTCATCCCCATACTGTTTTTGTTTTATTCACTTTTCTGCTCTTTTGCACACCAGTATCTCTACCTGCACATGTTCATCTGATCATTTATCACTTCAGTGCTAATCTGCTAAATTGTAATTATTCACTCCTATGGCCTATTTATTGCCTACCTCCTCATGCCTTTTGCACACAATTTATATAGATTCTTTTTTTTCAACTATATTACTGGCTTGTTTATTGTTTATTGTTTACTCCATGTGTAACTCTGTGTTGTTGTCTGTTCACACTGCTATGCTTTATCTTGGCCAGGTCGCAGTTGCAAATGAGAACTTGTTCTCAACTAGCCTACCTGGTTAAATAAAGGTGAAATAAAAATAAATTAAATTAAAATAATAAGAAGAGACTTGCTTGGGCCAAGAAACACGAGAAATAGAGATTAGATCGGTGAAAACATGTCCTTTGGTGTGATGAGTCGAAATTTGAGATTTTTTTCCCCAACCACCGTGTCTGTGTGACGCAGAGTAGGTGGACGGATGATCCCACCGTGAAGCATGGAGGAGGAGGTGTGTGGGTGCTTTGCTGTTCACTGTTGTGATTTATTTAGCATTCAAGGCACACTTAACCAGCATGGCTACCACAGCATTCTGCAGCGATACGCCATCCCATCTGGTTTGTGCTTACTGGGACTATCATTTGTTTTCAACAGGACAGTGACCCAACACACCTCCAGGCGGTGTAAGGGCTATTTGACCAAGAAGGAGGGTGATGGAGTTCTGCATCAGATGACCTGGCCTCCACAATTACCCAATTGAGATGGTTTGGGATGAGTTGGACAGCAGAGTGTAGGAAAGGCAGCCAACAAGTGCTCAGCATATGTGGGAACTCCTTCAAGACTGTTGGAAAAGCATTCCATGTGTAGCTGGATGAGAGAATGTCAAGAGTGTGCAAAGCTGTCAGAGGCAAAGGGTGGCTACTTTGAAGAATCTCACTTTTTTGGTTACTACATGATTCCATATTTGTTATTTCATGGTTTTGATGTCTTCATCACTATTCTACAATGTCAATAATAGTAGAAATAAAGAAAAACCCTTGAATTAGTAGTGTGTCCAGACTGGCACTGTATATTAATTGAGAACAAGCTGGATTTGGGGCAGAATGAGAGTATTGCTATTCCAATTAAGAAAAATTCTAATAATTTGTGGCACAAACCAGTTCAGGACAAAATGATGGGAACTTACACCATGCAATTATTCATGTCAACCATATTCTACTGTAGGTGTTTCCTTTTCACTGTAAGAGTTTCACTGTACGTGAGACGTGTAACGGCCAATAAACTCTCATCCATTCAGTGATTTCAGAACTTCTGTTCTTCCTTCTCTCTCCAACGCTCTAGAAATCCCTGGTTCTCCTTCCATAATGTAATTGTCTGACTTTCCAACTTCCCTAAATGTGGATGGCTCTTCACCTTAAGAGGAGCTATCCATCTATGATTTATTACGGTGAAGCACTGAGTTTCCATCTTCGCCCCTGGGTTGTCACTGCTGTTCTATAATTGGGAGAGCCGCATGACCGACCTAGCCAGTGTTGATGCTTCAGCCACGCGATAGCTAGCGCCAGCACCGACGCTGTCTTTCTTTGGGAGATTACCTCCCTTTCTCCCTCCCTTGTCTTCTTTCGTTTCCTTTTTCACCAACAGAGAGTGAAAGTAGGACGCCATTTGCGTCTCCTTCATTAATTGCTCTGCCCTTTCTAGCTCAACCACAAAACAACCCCCTATAAAAGTGACGAAGTGAAAGGAAAGCAACAAACAAACGGAAAAATAAATAAAGAACCGCAGCCAGTGCTGCTGGACCCAGCTTTGAGGAATGGGTCAAATTAATGAGGCTGTTGTATGCTGTGAGCTGGAGGGAGGTGGAGGCAGCTCGCTCCTGCTCGCCCTTTGAGAAAGTCATAATGATGGTGCTCTGTCTCCCTCACTGTTCCCGGTTCAAGGGGGGATGCTGCTACAGGCTCTGGACTTGACCTGACCCCTATGACTGGCCTCAAAATGTAATTTGCCCTTGTGACCCTGTTATGTCTCCTGCATCCTCCAACCATCCTCTCCTCCTTCCATCCTTCCAACCTCAGCGTGTCATCCCTTCCTTTTTTTTACCTGGCTGAGAGGACCTCTAGGAAGCTGGGGTGGAAACCATCGATCTCTCCCCTCTACCTCTCCCATCTCTCCCCCTTTTCTCCCATAGCTGTGTATGTCTCTGTCAGGGGAGGAAGTCTGCTTCCAGCCAGGCAGGCCAGTTTGTTTCTCACCAATTCCACCCCTCATTTCCTTTCACTGTAGACAGTCAACACACAGAGCTTATGTAAAGCAATATTTACCTTTATAGGCTATGTCTGTGTTGGGCATCACTTATTAATGCATGGATCTCAATGGAAATGGAGAGGCATCCCGGGTCATGGGTGAGTAACTATGTCTCCCAGGGGAAGAACAGACCAATTAACCAGGAAGACAACAATGTATTTCTGCTAATTACTCATGCTTCTTTTATGTCTGAACAAGAGGATCAACATTAAACAAAAAAAAGTGGGGGGTAGCTGAACAAAACAACACTGACACAGAACAATAGTTTAAACTCCCTGTATGTTATAGGACTGGGAAGTACTGTAAAGGTGTTTTGAAAGAGGACTGTGCTTATAAGACAAGGATTACCCCTTGAAGCCAGTATCTCTATGTTATAGTGTCAGTGTTTCATCTTTGAGGAAATGTGTTGCCTATAACAGGAACATGGTTGATTAGCATCTCCTTGATTATCTGCTAATAAAAGGTGTGTAGCCACCAGTATTAAAGGTGTGGACCAACCAGCAGTAAAGGTGTGGACAGGCTCTGTCGACCCCCTGCCATTTGGGCTCTGTTCCTGATACCACCCTGGAGCCCGAGCTGCAGAAACCAACCTCCTCTCTGAAGCAGTGGTTTCCATGACAACCTCGGGAGCTCAGCTCGCAGGAAAGTTTCTATCTTCACTTCTAGAAAGTCGGGTGCTATGGGAGTCACAGAGGTGCTTTAGCTACAGGTGACATGAAGAGGAGCACTAAATATGCAGAAAAACAAAGCAGGGAGGGAGCGGCTTGGAGACGGATGGTATTATTACCAACTCCCAACCCTTCTCTCTCTTTGCCACGAGGAGTCATGAAGTGGTCTCTAATGAGTGGACAGTGATAGGCGTCAGGCACGAAGACATTGTCTATTGTGATGAGATACCCCCAATAAGAGAGTGGCTGCCATGGCAAGGCTTACTAGACTCCTACCAAAAAATGTGCTTTCTTAATTTGTCATTTTCAGATTCAAAGTCACCAGGCAGTTGATGAATTTCACTGCAGTTTGCCTTATCCTCTTTAAGTCCTGTTCTCCCACTGTTGTTCACCAATGCAGATACCAACCGTGTTTCATTCCTTCTCCACTTTCTTAACATTAACCACACTGCCAGTTAACCAGAGGGTGAAATAGGACATTGTGAGGAGCACATCTGCAATTCCCCTCCACACACACATACATGCCGGACGCACACACGCAAACACACACAAACACACACACGATATTCTATCTACTGGCTCTCTGCAACTGAGAGAACCCAGTGAACGTGTGATGTAGCTAACATATTTTGCCTGACTCTTTACGGTGGGTCTGTTCTACAAGGCAGACATTTTGCAAGGAACAGATTGGGAGCTCAACGCTCCAATTAAGGATCGGAGCAAGTACAAAAGCAGGTGGTGGTAAGAGCTCCTGTATCGCACATCACGAAAGACTTCAAGTTTGTGTGTGTGTACCTTTGTTCCCCCCACCCACACTCAAACCCTTTGATATTTAGTGGCTCTGCACTTTTGCAGCAGCCACCTGTGAGAGGAAGCCTGAGCCAGATGATGTGTGTATATTGACAGGCAGCTTCACAGCAGGTAGCTAGCGCATCAGCTTGTTACAAAGGAAATTTCAGGTCTGTGCAGTGTGACACTTGGGGAATGTAAGGTGCTCAAAAGCACTCACACACACACATGCAGCACACACACGCATGCACGTACGCACACAGACACACACATACATGCGCAGACGCAGACACACCCACACACACACCAAACTACAGTTTTTCGGTCTTCACCTGTCATCCCAGCTCAGTTGAGGCGTTCGTTCACCTGGGCCAGGAGCAATCAATGCTACCAGCAATTATACTGCCACCTTACCCTCCCCATCATGGTGGCTGTCATAGGTTCTGTTGTCTGCTTATTAGACCAGAGACAGGGGCAGGGTGGGGGAGCAATGGAAGGGGAGGGGATGCAGGCCCATCCCCAACCCCTTCATGAGGCAGAACACAGATGTGTAGCATGGGCATCACCTGTCAGAGCCATCATCACATGACCTCCCCACCTGCCTCTCTCTCTCACTCTCTCGCCATGCAATTACTGATCTCATCACATGCTCTGCTCATTCTGCTCAGAAAATCCCATTGTCTTAAATTTGCAAGACCTTTCTGACCCGTCGTGAGGAAGGGGAGTGGAAGGGAGAGAGAGACCAGGAGTAATGAATTGAGAGAAAGAAAGAAAGTACACTGCATGACCAAAGTATGTGGACACCGGCATGTCAAACATCTCATTTCAAAATCATGGGCATTAATATGGAGTTGGTACCCCCTTTGCTGATATAACTGCCTCCACTCTTGTGGGAAGGCTTTCCACTAGATGTTGGAACATTGCTGCAGGGACTTGCTTCCATTCAGCCACAAGAGCATGCGTGAGGTTGGGCACTGATGTTGGGTGATTAGGCCTGGCTCGCTATCGGTGTTCCAATTCATCCCAAAGGTGTTCGATGGAGTTGAGGTGAGGGATCTGTGCAGGCCAGTCAAGTTCTTCCACACCAATCTCGACAAACCATTTCTGTATGAACCTCGTTTTGTGCACAGGGGAATTGTCATGCTAAACAGGAAAGGGTCTTCCCCAAACTGTTGCCACAAAGTTGGAAGCACAGAATTGTCTAGAATGTCATTGTATGCTGTGGTGTTAAGATTTCCCTTCACTGGAACTAAGGGGCCTGAACCATGAAAAACAGCCCCACACCATCATTCCTCCTCCACCAAACTTTACAGCTGACACTATGTATTCAGGCATGTAGCATTCTCCTGGCATCTGCCAAACCCAGATTCATCCGTTGGACTGCCAGATTCATCACTCCAGAGAACGAGTTTCCACTGCTCCAGAGTCCAATGGTGGTGAGCTTTACACTACTCCAGTCGACGCTTGGCATTGTGCATGGTGATCTTAGGCTTGTGTGTGGCTGCTTGGCCATTTCTTGAAGCTCCCGATGAACAGTTTTTGTGCTGACATTGCTTCCAGAGGCAGTTTGGGACTCAGTAGTGAGTGTTGCAACCGAGGACAGACGATTTTTACGAGCTATGTACTTCAGCACTCAGTAGTCTTGTTCTGTGAGCTTGTGTGGCCTACCACTTTGCTGCTGAGACATTCTTGCTCCTAGACATTTGCATTTCACAATAAAAGAACTTACAGTTGACCCGGGGCAGCTCTAGGAGGGCATATATTTGATGAACTGACTTGTTGGAAAGGTGGTATCCTATGAAGGTGCCACGTTGAAAGTCACTGAGCTCTTGAGTAAAGCCATTCTACTGCTAATATTTGTCTATGGAGATTGCATGGCTGTGTGCTCAATTTTATACACCTGTCAGCAACGGGTGTGGCTGAACTAGCCAAATCCACTAATTTGAAGGGGTGTCCACATAACTTTGTATATATAGTGTATGTCTGGGGTGCTTTGTGGGTTTGTGGCTGGAAACACATTGGAAGTTGAGAATCCTTGTCATCCCTAGCTGTCCATTCAGCGCCACTAGAGGGCTTGAGAGTTTCAGCACCATGGAAAGCGTCTATACTTTCCCTGCTTTGTTGAGAAAGTTTCTATCAGTGCTCGGTTATGCAGTTTGGATGACCTGTGCAGTTGGATGAAGTTAGCATTGTAAGGTAATACAGGGTATTATAATTTTATGACCAACTAGAGCATAGGAAAAGCATATGTTAAAGCAGGCTATTACATAGCACCTTTGTATTTCTGCCCGTTGCCAGGGAACAATAGACAGCAATTACCATTAAACAAGAGTAGTACATCTCTTAAACACGCTTCAGTTTAAGGAATGTTGTTTTGATTTCTTACTTTACTTTCAGCTCGGCTATTATGAACTTTGGCCTGAATGTCTCTGTGTTGTCAGGGGACTGTGAAAAGCTAGTCTTAAAATAAGGAAGAAAATTAGATGTTTTATTGCTGTTGTGTTGCGCTGTGCTCCTCTGAGAGAGCGCTCTCCGCAACTCAGGAAACTAATCTTCTCCACACGCTCTCAATAGCACGCCAGGAAAAGGTGTGAAAAAGAAAAAGGAGAAGACGAGAGGAGAAGACGACAGCAGGAAACAAAACGTCTACCGTAAAGTACGCAATTTCACCTCCCCATGCGAACATTTTCACACGTTCAGATTCCTCACCTCCAATAAGCAAGGAAATGGAGGCTGAATTTAGATCTCCCAGAAGACACTCAATCTGATCACAACACATGGTTGGTAAGAGACCCCAAGAGCAAATCTGTATCACAAATGGCACCCTATTGCCTATATGGTGCAATAGTTTTGACCAGAGTCCGATGGGCCCTGTTCAAAAGTAGTGAACTATGTAGGGAGAAGGTTGCCGTTTGGGACACATCTCAAATGAACGTGATTACAGTTAGCTGACGGAATGAAGCCCTGGTGAGGAGGAGGTAAAGTTAGTTAGCTGAATAGCTGGGTTGCTGGATGACTGGCGCCCTGTGGTGTGGCCAGCAGTGCCTTCCACCAATCTCATCAGCAGCTCTCGGTGGGAGACAATCAAAGAGGGCTTTGGAGAACTTTGTGTTCTAGAATTGTAGAACGAAGGAAATGATTAACTATTGTGCTGTTGACAATCTGGCTTAGGGTATGGCATGGGTTGAGTGCTATGCGTGGCAGTGTCTGTCCGCCATACAGTGGGTGGTATTATTGTCCCCTTTCAATCAGGCTCTTTTCCTAATGATGCATTTTCCTAATGACGACAATGTATCACACTGTGAATGGAATGTAGCAATTGAAATAGACCGGTATGACATGATAAGGCAATACAATAGTAGCCCAGTAAGACATTCCTATTTATCTTATCACGAAAGGAATGGCCTTCGACTGAAATCGCTGTACTGTTTCATCTATGTATAAAGGTTTCCGCATGCTTCACATCCAAAACAGTTCTTAGCAGTTTGTGCATATATTATGATGACATTTTGTGACTTTTTTGTTAGTTTTGGTCTTCGGCAAAGTTTTTTTCTGGCTGTTCGTGCACATAAAAATGTTCCTCGAGGCAAGCCGAAGTCGTCAGCCGAAGTTTTACGCCCCTTTGTTGGAGATTGGTCAATAGTAAGGATTCTTTAATGAAGTGTTTGTTGTTATTCAACAAGTGACGACTTGTTTTCATGCTAATCTTTTCACTTCAGTAATACTGATACAGAAAACGTCAAAATGAATGACCGATTTCTTGAGTTAACTTATATTAATTCTGACTATTTTGAGGAAGTGTATACTGGCTACGGTGTCTCAAGATGTACGAACAGTACTACTGCCACTTTCTCATTTTTCAAGCGAAGGTATTTTAAGAGAGTATGCGAGCACACTCGCTCAGTTCGCCTAGCCGAGTTTGGAGCATGCTAATGCCTTAAGAGTTCAGTGTCTGCGGCTCAGTGTCTGCATGCAAGCCCTCAGAGTAAAGGTCAATTCGAAAGCTAGTGAGCCATCTCATTGGACTCTCGCCTCAGGATAGGGATGGAGCATCCTAAGACATGCACAGCTACACAGCTAGTTGGCTACACCCCCCTGGGACATGTTGTTGTCTATGGAACAGGGGTTAATCCATGAAGATGGAAGCGTTCTGTCCTGTCCTGCCTCCACTGGCCGTGGCGAATCCACTGAAAAAATCTGCTGCAGGCCTTGTGACATATCATCATTATGGCGGACAAAAGGGGCCAATATTCCGTAATGGCCCTAGTAATAAAGTCCTGAACCAACCTCTCTGGCCCACGACTGGGGGTCATACAGCTCAATCTAAAAACATCATCCTCCAGGCCTATAGTCCTAGCCCAGTGAGCAACCTCATTTTCTTACCACTTACAAGTAGCAAGTCCCAATCACGTTCTTCTATTGGTTTGAGGCCAAATCCGTCATCCCCCCACTTCTCCCCACCAAACTCTCTAATTTCGCCCAGTCCCCCCCCCCATCTCTCTCCCATTTCTCCTGTTCCCCACATTTCTCCCCTTTCAATCTTCCCCATTCCCCCCCATCTCTCCCATCCCCCCCATCTCTCCCATTCCCCCCCCATCTCTCCCATTCCCCCCATCTCTCCCAGTCCCCCCATCTCTCCCATTCCCCCCATCTCTCCCAGTCCCATCCCAACAGTGGGAGTGTGTCAGTAATTAAGAGGTGGACTCACACCCAGAGGCCCCAGAGTACAGGAGAAGGGGCCTCTGCAACTCTCTCTCCACCGAACCGTTAACTGGCCAATGACAAGAGAGGAGAGCCAGGAGGAGAGGACGTCCTTCTCCTTCCCCCTCATATCCCCACAGCAGCCCCACTCAAGGTGACAAATCCAGGTTGGCCCTCAGAGGGATTGGCATAACATGGAGATGGGGTTGGGGTAGTGGGATGAGGGGGGTGATTGAAAACAGATACAATTGTGTAAATTAGGTTATGTAGAGAATGGGCACAAGGGGTATTATGTATTCTATTGTATGTAATAAAAGAGCTCAAAATACACTTTTTGAGGTTGATATGAGATGAGAACTTTTTTGGACTGCTACATTCTCATAGTAATAGTAATAGTAAGTAATAGTTCCACTATTATGGAAGACATGCTGTTGCAAAACGGACAAGTCTCTCTTGTGTCAAAGTGCTAAATTTGACCTTATGTTATAATAAATCAATCAACTCAATGTGGTTCTTTCCACCGTTTTGGGTGGTATGCTGTGTACAGTAATGACATCTCACTTCTAAGGCATGTACGTCACTGAGCTGTGTGTGCTTGTGTTTGCTTGTGTGAGTGTGTGTGAACTATGTCAGAAGATGACACACACGCACCTTGTCCTCGGCCACTCGTCCCTCACCCCAGTGACCCTGCCAGCACCCCAGCCGGGTGAAGCGGATGAGGAGGCAGGTGATCTCAGTTAGACCCCCGTGCCACTGGTGAGAGGACATCTGTCTGCCTTGCCAGTCTCTCCACACAGAATAACACATACAGTACACACCAAACACACACAAACACATGCGCACACACACACTTGACCACACAGTGCACAACAGAGAATGCCACGCCACGTATGTAACAGAGCCCGGTGGGTGAGCTCCCAAAAAACAACAGAGAGAAAGAAAAGGGGTATAAATTAACAGGGTTAGAAATGAACTTTATAAGGTTAAGAAAACCCTTATCATCTTGCCCAACCTGTTTTTAATCAAATTGTTAAAAGCAAATAGATTTTTTTTGTGCATTCAGATTTGTTTTATTGTTGGTTTCTTTCTACGTCCTCAAGTTGTTATATTTGACCCAAAGTCACTCTTTGAACAAAGAATTTAAGTGCTCACAACAACATACAACAGGAACCTGCTGCCCGCCATACGTTTCATCAATCACAGCATACCCACAAATCCTCCGGAAACCTAGCAACAGCAGGAGCCAGGCTCCACAGATTTAACGATTCCATTCCATTGGTGTATCTTCTTAATTGGCGGTGTTTCCAAATATCTCTGTGTTATTTCAGGGTACAAAACCTGCTAGATCTCACTTTATTGCTATCATGAAAATCATGCTGCTTTCATCTACCTTTCATCCCCTTATTTTCAGACAAACGGTATGGCGGGGTGAAAATGTTAACTATCAGTAGGAATTATTGTGTAGGCAGAGAATGATCATTAAAAGAGAAAGCAGATTTTTCCACCATCAGATACCTTTCTGATTTACCATTGAAGACAGCACACTGGCTATAATGCTAAAAAATGCAGATTCTGACATTCTGTGTCGTCTCCTGTTTGATATCTGAGTACACAGATGTTAATAGGCCCATTTCTTGCTCTCTCTCGCTCTCTCATCCTCAATGCAATTAACACAAGCTAGCTGTTCTGTTTTATCTCTAATAAAAGAGCTATCAAATTGAATATGTCTAGCTGTCTACCAAGTTATGTCCTAATCTCAGGCTTCATATTGCTATATTTTTCTGGTGTTCAGTAAAAGTAAGATAACAATTTGAAAGTCAGACAAACTTTATGCCCACCAGCCATCTGGTTGTCACTTATATTCATATCAGTCTTGAATCACACTATAATTTTTGATCAATATTATCCCATTATAACAGAATCTCTTATTTTGGTATAAGAATTAATCGTACAATGACAACACCATAACAAAAAAGCATAAAAATATAGAAAGTGCAAACAGTAAATGAGAGGACATTCTTTATGAAGGGCTATTTAAAAGCCTCCTGTTTTTGCTTGGTGGATTGACCCTGCCAGTGCCATGACTCCTGATACAGAGACATTTTCAGTTTGTCAGTATTTATGGTCAGGCACCTCTTTGTACCCCTCCTCCCAGGAGAGGAGCACGGTAAGTCAGCCTCTCAGTTGGAAGATTAGATTAAACAGAGGAAAGGTCAGTTCCATCACTTTCCCCTCACATTAAGGACCTCCGTCACCTGTGCTGCTCAGAATAGCACCTCCGCCATTCTATTCTATCTCTCCACCACCATATGGCGTGATGAATGTGGAGTGTAGAGAGAAAAGAGGAGAGGAGATGGACTAGAACACGTTAACTAACGGGAGGGAATGACATTAATTCAGCTCTGGCAGAGCTGAGTAGCTGGAAAGATGTGTTGACCTCGCTACCCTTGTCTTAATGAATCTACCGACCGCCACACTGAAAACAAAGAGAACACACACGAGTGTCTGTTGTGTCTCTCCTTTTTCAATTATGGTTTTGTGATTGAACCGATGCAGCAGGCGTTTTGTTTCATAACTTATATAAAGGGAGTACATTACTAAAAGAGGCCCATTAGCGATGGTATTTGCGTTGCTGGCTCTCCTAGTGTGTGATTTCCCATTGTTCCTCCTCTGAAACATATGCTGTTGGATTGGCTCTAACAGATGCATTCAATGTCCTACTTCCTGCTTGTGTTTAGCGAGACAAAAATGGGCTACACCAACATGATGATCTAATACGTCGACTTTCCTGGTTGGTTTATTGTCAGAATCAGAAATGTTTTAGCAGGAAATATTAGAGTCAGAAACGTTATACTTTCTACATTTACATTTTAGTAATTTAGCAGACACACTTATCCAGAGTCACTTAAAATGTGTGCATTCATCTTAAGATAGATGGGTCAGAAATCCACATATCACAGTCAAATCAAGTACATTTTCCCTCAATAAAGTAGTTATCAGCAATGTCAGTGCTAGTAGAAAGAAACAATATTTCTGGGATTAATTTAATATACTCTTTGAAGAGGTAGGGTTTCAGACGTATTCAGAAGATAGGCAGAGACTCTACTGTCCAGGCTTCAGGCGGAAGCTGGTTCCACCATTGGGAAACTTTCTCAATTTGAGCTAGGATATATAATCACTACAGTGTTAGAATTTTGAGAACTAAGCCATTTTTTACATGTTGGAGTGCAGACATACTGTATCTCATTTTCATATCGGCGATATAACTAATATGTCGGCCAAAGGGACACATAACTACAATGGTTAAATGTCACCATTTTTACATATTCTAATGAGACCATGTTGGAATGGGGAGACATAAAGCATACTTTCTCCCTAAAGAGTTACATTCACGATGATGTGCCCATGGCAGCATGCTGCCATGTTATAAAGTCCTTCAAGTTTTTCGTCATCTGTTCCTTCACAACCTGGCAGCTGAGAGACATCTGATTGGACAGTCCTTATCGCTGTGGCGACACTGCAGCTGTGGTATATTTTTCCCTACCTGCGCGGTGTTCAGACAACGAAAAGGAACCCAAGTGTGTGTCATTCCCAAATGTTCCCCTGTAGAGGTGTGATGAGGTTCTAACATTGTCTCTCTGTCACACCAGCAGCCCTGTCATGACACACCCTAATGAGCAACACTTTACTGTCTGCCACTGGTGAAGGCTTCCCTTCTTCTCTCTGACACAAGGGTACAGAAGTGAGACCAACACCTAAAGTCAACCCTTATGATTGGATCTGAAGTTTTTCCATGCAATGTGACCTGACAAAAATAAATTGAAGCCACCACTACCCCTTGACACGTATACTACAACATGACAGTGAGGCCCAATGTAGCGAAAAGTTTCAATTGAACTTCCACTTCAAGACATCCCTGTGCTGAACTATTCTCCCACCATTAATACAACCCAGCTTGGAAAGGCCCCAAGGCATGTCGGCCAACAGAAAATGACAAGACGAATTTAGACACTGTATAAAGTGAGTGAGGGGCCATGCCATACATGTCTCCCTCCCAGAAGCTTACTCAAACAGCTGTAAGAGAGGGCTATACTAGTACTAAAATGAAGAAAATGTAAGTCACCTTGGCTTAGACGAATGAATAATGGAATGGAAAGCGGGCCTGGCCCAGTTAAAATGTTATCTGCGGGTGCGTATGAAATGGCACCCTGTTCCCTATTTAGTGGTGGCTCTGGTCAAACGTAGTGCACTATCTGGGAATAGAGAGCCATTTGGGCAGCAGACTGTGTGAGAGGCTGAACATGGGGAGGATGTCTCCAGTTTAAAGACAGACCTCCTGGGTGCTTCCATCTGAAACAGGATCTCACACAAGGCTATCCCCTACGTGAACTTACATATCTTATTAACATTCGGTGAACACCTATCTGTGGTGTTAATACAAGTACTATATATATATCTCCATGTTCCGATATCTGTGAAATGCGGCTGGCTATCTATCTCATTAGACTATAGTAACAGAATAGAACAGAATATAATAGACTAGAATATAATACAACAGAACAGAATAGATTAGAATTGATACTGCCGTCAGCTGGTCCGTCTTTTTAAGCTCTATAAAAAGCTTAAAAAATATGTTCAAATGGATCTACAAACTAAACTGGTCACTTAATGGCAACGTCAAAAAGCCATTACAGAGGTTAAAGTTTCTGAATTCTAATGGAATGTTAGGCCCACAGGCCTAAGCATAGAACAAAAGTATAACTAAGGGAATTTTTAAAATGATTCTAATCAATAAAACATAGAAAATATTAATACATCATTTACACTGATGTAATTTACATGAGCAATAGTGACAATAGGGATAAATATTGTATTGTTTCTTATTATATGAATAAATTACCAAATGAATAATTCATTGATAAGTGGTGGCTTAAGTTTCACAAATATGCTGCTTCCATAATGAGTTAAGCTACAATGAGGGAGATTCTGATTGCTTCAGAAATGTACAGTTAAGTAAACAGATTGCTGTCAATGATTTAAAAAAAACATTGAAATTAGAGCAAATTATCTCAAAATAGTATACTGATAAACAGGTGCAGTCATCATATTATTGTACTGTTCATAACTAAAACATGTTTTTTCTTATTTTCTATTTCATTTTATCTTTATTTTACCAGGTAAGACTGAGAACACATTCTAATTTACTCTGTTTCTTCCCAACACTCCATCAGAATGTGTTTCATGCTAGATTGGTTCTGAGGACAAGCATCCATTCACACACTCTCAACACATGTCGGTGTTGCCGCGGCAGCAAGCGCCAGCAGATGTAACGCTAGGATGGGAAGCTGCCTTCATGTCGCTGAAGAAGAAGACACAGCGGTACAGCAGAGCTGGCAGCCAGCTGTTACACTCCACAGACACAGCTCTCAACGGCAATGCTCTTCTCAACTACACCGTGTGTGTGGGTCAGGGGGCTGAGAGGGTGTCGCGTCTCAAATGGCACCCTATTCCTTATATAGTGCACTACTTTAGACCAGAGCTCTATGCACCCTGGTCAAAAGTAGTGCACTAAATATGGAATAGGGTGCCATTTGGGACACACTTAGGCCTACTGTACACCCCAGCTCAACGTGATCACAAAACACATATCACCCATGATTCACAGGTCTGATGTGCGTTGGCACGACGATAGAGAGAAACGAAAGACGCCAGGTGGCTCATAGAGGTAGGCATCATCACTTTGTGTAAATAATCAGGTATTAACCAAATGATATGCTTATTTTCATAGGTGCAAGAGGACGTGGTATTGTTCACAAAAGGTGGTGTTTAGATTCATCACTAATCATCAATCAGGACATTCTTACTATCTCCTAGATTTCCACCTGCCTTGAATTAATTAGTAGAGTCACAGGCTACGTGTCTCCAGTTTCTCACAACAATAGACAATAGATTAGTACTACACATCCCAGGCATTAGCAATCATACAGCTAGTACCTATACATCCACAGATATGAGAAGTATTAGTGTTAAAAATAGAACCATTTGATATACTGCATGAATAAGTAATGAAGTGTTGTCTCAAGAATACGAAGCTTAGATTTCAATGTGTTGTTAAAAGGCATGTCTTTGGAGGTTTTGGCTGGCACTAGGGAATGGAGGGGAATTTAGTGGGGGTGGGACCCAAAACTCAGATGACATTTCATAAAATCAATAAGAGTCCCTGGCCTTTTGAGAGATGCCAAGAAACAGCTTCTCGGGGTGGAAAAAACAATTAGCAGCCTTTCTGAGGCGCAGCAGAGGAAAAAGGCACGGCATGCGTCTTTTGTTTTCACATCGACCTGTGGGGGAAGGTGTCTACAGCCACTTAAAAGGGGTACTGGCAGCGGATAAAGCATGTAGCACATTACATGGGTCGTTGTCCGTCACACAGGCCTGCTTTTCTAGGAACACCTACCATGAGAAGTCCCCACTTAAGGCCTATATTGTAAAATCATGAAAGCTGTATATATATATACACACACACATTTGCACATAAAGCATTTAACTTCCTTTTTTTTTAACCTGGGTTATGCCATTATCTCAATCCTCCATGTAGTGAAAAGGTCTATGACAGCCAAATCTACTGTCTGTTTGTCTTCCTGTATATGTTACATAAAGCTTGCATTTGCACGACTGTGTAAAGACCTATGTTGTGGGAATGTTTTATCCATCCATGGTGAATTCTAACATTGCTGTCACTCCTCAATGAGGATAACCGTCAATATTCCATTACACTCTGGATCTTTATCTTCCGAAGGATATCGCCGATTCCTCATCTCGCTCTCCCTGCAGACCCAAAAAGTACAGATATCTTCAAATATGGATTTCCGCGGGCTCCTTCTCTTATTTACAGATGTAGGATCTTAATTTAATTTATTTTGTTGCTGAGAATTGTAAAACTTTTAAAAAGTTTGTAATTTCCACTTTAAAATGTCAGACTTGATTTGCCCTAATGCAAAATATATCAACCCCTACAAAAAAATGTCCATTAACTACAAACCACATAATAATTCACATTTCCTGTTGCTGCAGGATTATTTTCCTGCTGTAGCAAACTGGCTCAAATTAAGATCCTTCATCTGTAGCCTGAGTATTCCACCCCTTCACTTTCATTTCATCTGAAGGTTACTGCAGGGTTTAATCACTACTTGCTAATAAAATGGGATATCTAGAATGTTCAGAGCATACATCTATTTTTATGCATTCCTTCCATGCAGTCAGTTCCTGTCCTGTGTCCCAAATGTTACCCTATTTCTTACACAGTGCATTACTTTTGACCAGAGCCCTGGTCAAAAGTAGTGCACGATATAGGGAATAGGGTGCCATTTAGGACACAGCGCCTGACTGGTCTGGAACCATGACGTCAGCTGTTTTATTTTATCATTTGATGCCATTGACCAGAGAGGTGTCCTGATGGGTTTATGGATTGGCCTACGAGCTATGGCCAGGCTAGTGTTTAATTCACAATCACACCTTCTGAGGCATATTTCACTCCTTAATCACTGATCCCTACTACTGCTCCCTGTGGAGCAACAGGCCACAAATGACACCATTTATTACACCTGCTTATTTTCCATTTGAGGAGGGAGAATCTTGATTCTCCATTAATTTGTACATATATTAAAAATGGTACCAAAATATCCATCAAACTACTCATCAATACCATAATCCCATTTCTAAATGAACACAGTAAACAATTCAGTACAAAATAAATGATGGTGCATTTGTAATTTACTCCACATCTACATGGTATTAAAATTGGATGCAAATGAAGGAGAAAAAATAGATACTCCAGAGTCTCTTCATACATACTGTGCTGAGGGGATGGGAACCATATGCTGCTTGCTACATCACAGCAGCTCGGGGTCAGGGAAGGTTGAGGAAAATGAGTTGGCAGTGAACCATCAAGTCAGCCTCATACATACACCAACCACCATCAAAGACCCAGTATCAACCAGGGGACCAGGTTTCCGGTCTAGAAGCACCCTTTTCACTGTCTTCAGAAGGCACATTCGGTACTTCAGTTTAGCTAAAACCGAGCCCAAAAGGACAATTCCTATAGATGGCTCCATTGAGAATTCCAATTCCAAGACACTTTCTATATCACTTCAGCACCAAAAATGTCCATTCTTTTCCATGACTCACAGCTAAAGATATTAACGTATAATATTCATCCGATGTCTGCCATATTTCTGGATGACGTGATGATGTCATCGCTGCTTGCTCCAGTGCGCACTGAGTCCTAGTGCGGCGTTATCGACTCTGTAAAGCAGAAGACGGGCCACAAAATGGCGAATGCAAACATGGGTAGATTACGTTGAGAACAAGGGGCGTCCATCTTGGAAGCAGAGAGAGAGAGAGAGAGAGAGAGAGAAAGAGAGAGAGAGAGGCAGTATAACACACCAATCAACACCCCCTCAACCCCTCTTCCTCTGGATGCCCTCTGTCCAAGGATTTATTTCTGGATGTTTTAGATCCTTGAAAGGATACAAAAAACTGCCAACAATCAAACAGAGATCATTGAAATGGGAAAGGCTTGTTTATTTCTTTCATTTTTCCGCCCGCCTCCACTCCGTCTCCCTGGAGAAAGACGTTGCCATGACCCCAGAGAGCAGCTCTTAATGGCTGTTAATGGGGCTGTGTGATTACTGAGGCAGTGCTGTGTTCCTATAGGCTACCTCTGCTCTCTTGTACCAGTGCTTCATTCTCATAGATTGTCAGTACCAATGCTTCGTTCTCATTGGCTGAGTCTTTGCTCGCCAGCGGTGGCATGTCAGGGGGTTAAATTTTGGGGCACAGTGGTGGGTCAGTTAGGTTGGACCTGCATGGATCTGATGCTCAGCACCAAGCGAAACGCTTGCTTGTTCACTCATTCGACCAGGGACACAAAAAACGCTCTCCATGAAAAAAGGAGCGTTAGCAACACGTCTTCCTTTTTTAGCAACCTAGCAACGCCAACGTGGCATGGCAGCTTGCTGGATGCTTTCTCAAGGTGCTGATTGATCCTAAGGGTTCCTCGCCCGTTGTGTCTGTTCCTTCCATGCCTATTTCCTATGTAGTGCACTGCTTTTGGACCTATAGGGCTTAGGTCAAACTAATGCACTCTATATAAGGAATAGGGTGCAATTTAGAAAACGAACCATGACATTTCTTCCCGCATTCAAAAACGTCTCCGTTCTATTATTCAGGAGTCAATGGGTTGTATAACCAGGTTATAATCACATTCACTCAGTACGGTCTCATGGACATTGATTGTTGAAAGTTAATAGGCACTATAGACAGACAGCAGTGGCGGTGGGTGAAGGACGCAGCAACATGACCAAACTACAGTAGAGAGAAAGAGAGTGATCTTCACAGCTTTCGCTGTCACCTGCTGGCCTTTTCTCTCACAGCTCCTGGCGTTATTATTTTGAGGCTCTGTGACAGACATTAATGAACACCACCCCCATTCCATCAGCACTACTTTCCTCTGCCGCGTTGACAGGGAGCGGGTGGCGGGAGACGGGTGGCGGGTAGTGGTGCGATTCTGCTGATGCCACCCTTCCTTCCCTCATTCGCCACAGGCTCTTATGCCAGCAGAAAACCTGACAGGATCTGTCTTCAGAATAGCAAGGTGGTGACGAACGAGATGGTGGATAGGGTCTCTGTGTGTGTGTGTGTGTGTGTGTGTGTGTGTGTGTGTGTGTGTGTGTGTGTGTGTGTGTGCGAGCTGACACACACAGGCATGAACAAACACTCGCCCATTGCAATCACCAGTTTACCTACGCACACATGCAGTGAGCATACACACACACATGCAGGTGCTGACATAAACACGTTGCGTACTCAACACACGCCTACACAAAACCATCATCAAGTGCGTTGTTGAAAAGACGGAAAGATGCAGTAAGAAGAGTTATTTACAATCTCTTGCATCCAATCAACTTCATTTGATTCTGTGTCTGTCCTTACCTGACGCCCTGCAGATAGAGGAGAAGAAGAGAGGGGACATGGTCGTCTAGCTAAAGCACATAGCTGAAACTGAAACAAGCCACTCAGCTCAACTCAGAAGAGAGGAGACCTGATTTACACTGTGTCAGATTATTTTAAACCCGGAGGTATTGTTCAAGCCCCCTCTCAGTCAGGGTTTATGTTTTCTGAGGGGATCTGTTTAAATCTGTAATGAGATTAGGGCTGCTGAATGGAAAGGAAGATTATGCCGGGATGGGGTCTGGCGAAGGAGAAGAGAGAGAGAGAAGTGTATCAATGTCTGTCCTCTTCCCCCAGTCAATCATGTCAACTGCCGTCACTTGGCTGTATCGATCGCCAACAAGCCGCCATGCGTTCTCATCCTGATTCCTGTCTCTAGTCAAAATGCCTGCTCCTGCTCTCTCTGTTTCTTTCAGTTTCAACTGACTTGAGTTAAGATTTTTAAAAAGCGTAAAAACCTGGTGGGTGGATAACCCCAGTGAGTCAGTGACATCCATCCATCGATTGGCCATTTGTAAGTGATAGAATGGAGAATAGCTTTTATTCCTGTCAGGATGGAATTGGTTTTGGCTTCTGTGTGGGAGTGTGTGTGTCATTAGAGGGCTCACTCTTTCTCCTCGCCCGCCCACACGCTGAAGGGTAGAGCGGAGCGTCTGAGCAGAGCTTTCATCCCTATGGATGAGCCGGTAGATGCATGGTGGGAGGATGGAGAGAGGATGGAGTGCATAAAGGAAGAGAGAAAAAAGAGAGAGGAACCAGGCTGCTGTGAACAAGACAGCAAGCACTGCGGCGTTTGAAGTACACAGAGAGAGAGAAGTCCGACATGCACATGAAGTGGAGAATGAGAGTTCATAGTGATGCAATGTGTGCGTGTGTTTGTGTGTTGTGTGTTGTGTGTGTGATTTGTGTGTGTGTGTGTGTGTGTAAAGCTTGGGCTGCAAGAGAGTGCGCTCACAACTTACACGAGGAGGACAGAGGTCACAGTTACACCCAAGGCTGTAAAGTGTTATGCAACACAATGGCTCCAGTTTCCACACTGGACCTCTTTCAGCTTTGGCTTTTAACACAAAAACAACTGCAGGAAATAACGGGGAACCTTACAATAAATTAGTGAAGACTGTTGGAAAGACCTCTGAAGTTTAAACTCTTTTCATTTGCTTTAGGAGACTCAAAGGTAACATTTATACACTTGTACAGTACATGATATTTATGTATTTTAAATACGTTCTTAAGTAGTTCAGCAGAGTTGAGTGACTTCAGCTGTCTTTACTCACACCCCAATAAATGTACTTCCTGTTACCAAGTTAATTATGGCTTCTATTCCTTTAGTCTTCCATTTGGACCAATTTATTGGTGAATTCTGAAAAGCTATCCAAGGATTGTTCCATAGGGTTGTGTTTTTAGGGAGTGATATTGGTTCTTGTAGAATACGTTTCATCTTCTTCCATGTTGTTATATTGTTCTTAAACTATGAAGTTGTTCATGTTCTTAGGTTTATCCTTTGAAAATAGACACGTACAAATATTCTGGGGATGAGCATCTTCAATATGTACCCATTGTTCCTTGTTAGTGCATTTAACTATACAGTATGGGTAGCGAGTTGATACAATTCCAAGTCTGGAAGGTTAAAACCATTCTCAGACTTTTTATTCTATTCATTTTATTTGCCCATATAAAGTCTGTTATGACAAGTATACTTTTTAAAAGAATGTCTTCGGTGGTGTAATTGGTATTACCGAAAATAAATCCCAAAACTTTGGGAGCTAAGCCATTCTAAAGAGTTTTATTCTACCGGTAAGATTTATGATAATACTGTTCCATTTAATTAGTTCTGCTTTCACATTGTTGAGCAATGGATTAGTTATCTTTATATATATATATTTTTTTTGTCACTTATTAAGTATCTAATATGTTTTTGTGGTCCACTTAAAGGATTGCTGTAATCTGCAAATAAATGTAGTTTATATTCATGTTTACCAACACTGATGCCTGTTACCAGTCCAGCAGGACTTTTAATAAAAATGCTAGCTGAGGTTAACGGTTTCGAATTCCAAGCACAGATAGGACACATGGAAATGGATTTGGTTAGGCATTAATCATCAAAACACACCAAAAAATGTTTTATTGTGGCATGGCATCAGTGAGATTAGAACCTTGGATCTTTGGATCAATATGCATGGTTTTAGTCCACTGAGCCACTAGGATGAAGCTAGCATAACATTATTTTTTACTCATACGAAGCTGTTCATTTTTGTCTATTCAAACAGAACCCATTACAACGGATAGATCAGGTGTGGCCAATTAATGGGTGCGGCCAACACACCTGAACACATTTAACAAGATAAAGGATAACAAAAAAAAAAAAATTACGCTGAGAACAAAATGCATATGTTTTTCAATAACATTCTTAGATTATTGACTCGGTAACAGTAGTCCTTGTATATATTCTCTTTATTTTTAATTTTTGTCTTAATATTTATTTTTTGGCACATTTTTCTTACTTTTTACCTCTGCATTGTTGGGAAAGGCCTCGTAAGTAAGCATTTCACGGGGAAATCTACACCTGTTGTATTCGGCATGTGACAAATACCATTTTATTTGATTCTTTGAACGTTACTAATGTTTTCTTGTGGTTTTTATGGAAAGTTCTCTTAATGTTCTGAGAACATGACCATGGGGAGACCTGTAGGAGACGTCATGCTGAAGCATTGAAATTCCCACAGAAGAACCTTTCCTTCACATTCTCTGAACAATTTGAGAACATTCCCAATGCCAAAGCAGTAGGAGAACAGTCCTAGGACATTTACCAAAATATGTATTAAATGTAACCATGTCTGAACTTTTAGGAAACATTCTGTTAAAGTAAGGAAATACCAAGAACATTTAATCTTGTAAAGTTCCTTAAATGTGCTCAGAATGTTCCAAAGCCAAGCAACTATCCTGCACCAGAACTTTGTGGGAAGGTTGTATGCAAAATAACCATAGGACCACAACACTCACACCAAGCTCTAAGAAACATATGGTCCTCAGAACATTATGTGTCAACTGGGACAACCCTATGATTGGTTTCACACTATTTCTGTTAGGTACAGTACTGTAACTCCTTCTAGGTAGAAGACGATAAAAGGAGGCACCAGTGTTTCTTGACTCCATTAGCGGCAGCATTGAGGGAGAAAACATGATAATTAAAAGGTGAGAATCCTATGGAGGAACCAGTTCCATATACAAACCTCCAGTGAGGTCACCCCTCAGCCCACTACTGTCCCAGGGCACAGACACACGCGCCCAAGTGCAAGCACACCTACGACCTGATCTGAACCCTGTCAGGATGGGATGCACCTTTTATGTGGTCCTTTTCATTCCCCCCTCCAGTCCTCCATCCCTAATTTCTACTGCTCTCCGCTGCTATTTGCCACACACACACACACGCACACGCACACACACACACACACACACACACACTTCTCAGATAATACAATCTTCCAGGAAAACTTTCAAGGGAAAATAATAAAACATTGTCAGAACCTTTCACTTGTGTCCTTGGAACGTTTAAAGTTCAGTTTTACCGGACAGGAAATGTATGGCTTTGTTCCCACAGCCAATGTGAAACCAAAAACATACATTCCCACAACATCCAAGGAACCAAATGTGCTAGCTGGGATAGGACTGAAAGGGAGGAATAATGGAGCTGCTTCACTGCTAAGTAAAATCCACCCAATGTCCAAAATCAACCCACTGGCTTCAAGATCCACGTCTCAGAGGAGTTAATCAAAGTATTGACTCTCTAAACAGGGGTGACATGACGTGGAGATGGGGTTGACGTGTTAGTGTCAGTGCGGCACGGGAAGATCAAAACTAGAAATCACTTGGGCTGTAACGTACGCTGAAGTTAACTGTTATCATCAAGTAAAGGAGAGGTGTGTCGAATGTCTGTCTACGGTGAGCTTTGATTTCACTGAAGCCAACAACGTAACTGTGATTTATCTGTGTTTGGCATCAAGTTTCATCACAGATCTTAACATGGCATCACTGAGGTAGCCTGGTTAAACAAGACTGAAGTGAAACAACCAGAGTGAAGGGTTTAGCCATGGTTTAACCAAGCTATTACTGAGGCGGAGCACAGATAATATCTAACCGAAGAAGGTGGTCAGGAGAGATACGTGGGATGGGCTGAGGGAAGCTGAGGGTTGGGATATGGAATTGGAGACAAGTGGGAGTGGAGTTGTTGGGAGGGGACAGAATGACGGTCAAAGATAAAAGTATAAAAAATAGGGTCAAAATTAAACATAACAAAAAGTAAGTTTGAATGACACTGAGGGGCAGTGTTTTCACAGCTAATGCTGGTTTTCCTGAGGCTGATGCCATGCAGGTGTTTGTACACATGCATATACACACACTCTCATTCAAATGCACACATGTGCACATACACGGACACACACACGTATAAATAGTGCCATACATGCACTCAAACATATTCAGTTGGCCTTGCTGTTATGATTTTTGTTGTCCTTCATGTCTTTTGTTATTTGCATTGTTGTTTTCTGTTTTCCTTTGTCTTTGTCTTTTTTCTCTTTTGTTCATTTTTTTGGTTATGGGGGGGGGGGGGGGGGTGGAATGGGTTTAGCCATGGTTTAACCAAGCTATTACTGAGGCGGAGCACAGAGAGTATCTAACCTTTTGAGATATTAACGCACAGTATATGTTAACCGTATTCTCGACAGAACATGAACTACGGCGGATTAACAGAAGTCAAATAACATATAGTATTTTTACAGAGAACAATCATTGAAGAACACAAACCAAGGTCCTACCATACCAGGGCCCACATTTGTATCCTGTGGCGTACAAGGTACTCTCTAATAATGGAAGGTAAACACTGGTGGTCATGGAGACAGAAGTAGTGGTCAGATGGCACCGATATGCAGAGAACTAAGAATAGACCTGATGAAGAGAGAG
Source organism: Oncorhynchus mykiss (assembly GCF_057628025.1). Taxonomy (NCBI): domain Eukaryota; kingdom Metazoa; phylum Chordata; class Actinopteri; order Salmoniformes; family Salmonidae; genus Oncorhynchus; species Oncorhynchus mykiss. Next base: position 65,579,576 of record NC_143024.1, read on the forward strand.
CGATGACCCCATCTGGGATCTGCACACATAGAGTGGCTCTGGTGTCAAATCAAAACAAAATCAACCCCCTCCAATATCACCACCAGAGAATAGATATATTGTAATAATAATGAAATGTGAAACCAACGCTCCCTCCTCCAATATCACAGTGTTTGCTGAAGCGATTCCCCCCTCCTCTCCCCCTGGCTCCCTCTCTCAGGGGCCTGTTCAGATGGGGCTCGATATGAGGTTAGGACTCAAAGCAGAGGATGAGATATCGCCCACAGACTGTTTGCTCTGCTGAGCCCTGCGGCGTCTACAAAAACAACGTCGGGCGGCTCCTGGAAGAGGAACGAGTGAATGTTTGGCTATGCGGGGAACTTAATCCATTGTCTAAGACCTGAGGCAGGTGGAGCTGGAACCCCATTGGCTGGTTGGTGTGGACGTTGCCTTGGGAACAGCGGTGGGCTTTATGTCGAGCAAAGAAGGTCTCTGTGAAGGCTGGGGCTTCTGGGTAGAGCAGGAACCCTCAGCGGGCGAGGCACGGATCAACAGGCTCTCACTGGTGCACCATGGGATATGTTCACCCCTCCACAGAGAAATAAAGCAGAGAGAGCCATGCAGATAAAGCTACATTATGTCGGCTTCAACGTCAACATCTGAACTCTGTGTAGTTTTGATGAGGTCTGTTAGGCTGGAGGAGCATGGAGTTAGTGTGTGTTTTGAAAGAGGTGGAGGAGAGGATAACCTTCAGACAGAACATGAACCCTGGGGTAGTGCTCAGATAGAAACACACTGCTCTCCTCTCTGTCTCTGTGTCCCAATGATCTGCTTGCAAAGCTTAAAGCCTCTTTTAGATCCATTTGACTGGATAATGACGAAAACATGATTCTATTGAAACAATATGTTAGAAATGCTCACAAGATCATTGAAAATCCATATTTTGCTTTTAATGATGATGATTTTTCTAATTATTATTGATCATGTTTAGTCACAGTATTGAATTACTTAGCTGTTGTGTTATTAATAGATCCCAGTAAATGCATGCATGACTGTAAGTTGCTTTGGATAAAAGCATCTGTTAAATTGCATATATGTACACATGTTATAAATTACTAGAAATCTCTAACACTATCCAAACTACTGCCTGACAAAACATACGAGAAGTCATATGAGCTTCTGAAGTAGTGTACAAAACAAAAAAAAATCTGTTGTACAACCAATGAAAACTCAGGTTTACATAAGCATTACGCAAACCAATCCAATAACTGGAGTAAAATACTGTATATTCATACAGGACAGTATATCCGTCCAAGACTGTGGACGTTATGGAACAGCTAGTGTGAATCATTGTGGACTACTAGGGATAAATGTTTCAGAGTGAACTACATAAAGCTACAGCACTTTTCTACCATTCCACTAAAGCCTTTACAATACCTTACAAGAACTGGGGTGAAAGGGTAAGAACATGTTCCAACCCCCCAGTTCTCCTGTAGCTTCTCTGTCCATGGCTCCGCTACCTCATAAAGCTCCGGGAAAAAGAGAGAGGCGTCTCTGAAGCTGTCAAACAGTGCCATGGGGAGGCGGGGGGGGGGGAGAGGGAGAGAAGGAAAGGGGGATGAAACACCAACACATTCTCTCTCTCTTTCTTCCCCTATGATCTGCGGCTTTGTGCCGGGAGAAGATAAACGATTTGGAGCTGCGTGGGATGCCCTCCCCCTGGAAGAGAGCAACAATGCCAAGATGCCGACGGAGGGATGGTGGTGGGGGAGCGAGGGAGAGAGTTTGAGGGAAGGAAGGAGATGGGGGGGAAGTAGAGAGGGTGAGATGAGGTTGGAGGAGAGGGGTGGTGAGGGAGGGCTAGGTGTTTAAGGGATGTGCAGATGCCTGTGGGCCTGTGAGACGCTTACAGGAAATAGAATCCGGGGTCCGGTGGAACAGGCATTGATTTCTCCCTGCAGCTCAGCTCACCGGTCCCCAGCCCAACGGCCCTCTGATACTGTTTGCCATTTTCCCACAAGAGCCCCCAAAGACTGCTTCTCAAAAATCAATGGTAGCCTTTTTGGCTGGCTAGACCTCTGCCATGTCAGAGAGGAAATAGTCAGGACAATAAATACTATCAGCAGTGAACATGATTAGTCTAATACAGTGGAGGTTCAGACCTCTTCTCCCTATAGAGGGGTGTACAGGAAGGGGAATGCCCAGATGTGGTAGTATTGGTCTGTGTTTCGGAGGAGTGTGTGTGTGAGTGTGTGTGCGCGTGCATGTCCTACGTGCAAGTGTGTGTTTGAGTGAGATTGTGCATGTATGTTTTCAGGTGGTTTGTCACTCCCACTAAGTGCTCCTTTAAGGTCCTCTGGTGGTTCTCTTGTGCTGCTCAGCCCAGATCAAGCTTATTACACACTCTGAAATGGGGATCGATTTCTGGGGCCGGACTCCTCGTGTGGGCGTCTCTGCCTAAAGAGCCCTCAAGGTAAAGTCTGTGATTTGGGCCTCTCTCTCTCTCTAATATGCAACTGCGGTTCCATTTTGTACCCTCCCTCACTGACATTTTAAATGGCATTTTATTGAATTCATTATTAGTGTGCTGGGGACATTATTTGTTTAGCCAAGTCAACACTGCCCTTCAGAAAGAAAGAAAGTAGGTCTTCACTTCAGACCACACAACATCTGCAATGCATCATAAACAATCAAGGCAGTCATCACTAATGGGTTAGCCCTTAGACAGATCTCCTACAGCTCTGAAATAGAATGTTGGAATAGAATGTCGTAATAGAATGTCGCCCTAAACAGAGAGAAGGAAGACAGATTAGCTAAGGACACAAAAATGTTGTGTACGCACAGACCGAGACAAAAGTTGAGGTCCAAAAGGCTTCTACTCCCAAGTCTCCTGAACAGCTAATCAAAGCACTAACACTTTTCATTAACACTTTTCTTCTTAACTTCTTAAAGCAGTGTTGGTTAAGGGCTTGTAAAGGAAGCATTTCACTATAAGGTACCTGTTGTATTCAGCGCATGTGACAAATACAGTTTGATTTGAAAAGCTCCTTGCATTGATTTGTTCTCTGAAATAACAGAGATTACTGGTCTGAGGCCTTATCCTCACGACTGAAGACAACAGTCTCTCTGATAGGTGGACAGCATATGAATAGCAAGACTGTCAGAAGTAGTTAACACATTAGAGGATGGGCAGCCCTTGTCAAAGATGAGTGGCATCAAGAATCATGTGGGCTGAGTGAGTACATGAAGAAACACTATCCATGTTTCCATTGGCTTGACACAGAATGTCAAGCAAGCTTCACAGAGAAATACAATCAGATTCTATTAAAGTGTCCTTATGATGAACAAACAAGGGAACATATTTCATCACGCGTTACGATTTTCTTTACGTAGAAACTGTTTTGATGGATTGATCAGCAAACTTTGGCAAGACAAAAATAACCCGTGTTTGAGGAGCCCAACACACCGTCCTCTCATAGAGGGGTTGTATAATAGTTTCATTTTAACAGCAGTTGTATAACGAAGCATTTTGCTCCTCAGTTCGACACAATCCTATTTCGCTGGAGGTGTTGTAGCAAAATCCATAGCATTGCTTGCTTTCCCTGTGCAGAAGGAGCATCCACCACCCACTCTGTCCTATCTCTACCCATTCAGGAATCACTTTAATCCTGATCAGCCAGCCACACAGCACAGAGACACTAATCTGGCTGTCTGCTTTTCACCGCGACCGGCAGTCAAGCTGCAGTCTCTTAAACACAGTTGATCTAAACAAAGGCGCTAGGCAGCTGTAAATACAGTATACCAGTTCTAGCTACATGCCCTCCACCATAGAGAGGTAATATCAAGAAAGAGAAGCAAGTTCCCCAAAAGTACTGCATCATGGGCGAGGACTGGAGTAATCTACAGTTATCTGCCATGTATTTAAGTTCTCCCAGAACTGTATCCTATGCAGCGGATTCATGTCAGGTTTGATTTATGACAAGCTTATCTGGCTCAAGGGGGGGTGGGGGGGGGGGGGGGGGTTAAGAGGGAAGAGCGAGGGAAGGAGGGGAATGAGACAGTTGGGAAAGGAGGGTACGGTTAAAAGTGTCACAGCTATTTTAAGTGGTGCAAAACTTCATGAAAAATGGCATTTGCGATGCCTTCTCGCTGCATATTCCAGTGTGTTTTCAAGTTTCACAAAGTTCTCCTAACATCATGTCTGTTAGGTTTTGTCACATTTGTGTGAAGGGAAGGAAAGGGAAGGAAGGAAAGGGAAGCAGCCCTCGCTTTTAACACAACCAAAAGTTCCTTGTCTTCTTTTCTGCGTTCCAGCCGACTCTTTTATCAGTGCTAATTGAGCTTCTGAACTTCACAACACAACATACAGTATTCATACCAGGGGTATGTGGTTCATCGAGCTACCATTGAAAAACAACAAAGGAGCATCGGAATTCTCTGGCCTTAGTAAAACATGTTGTTAAGTTCTCGAAGAGACATAAGTGTGTGTGGTGTGTGTACGCATGCGTTCCTGTGCGTGTGTGTGTTTGTGTATCGCTGCCCACATAACAACCCATCCAACTGTACTTCTATGTTTGTGGCTGTAATACAAGAGGAGTAAGGCGAAGTTGGGGGCGGAAGGGCTGGAACAAAAGTGCTGCGCGTCGCCATGGAAACAGAGGCTGAGCGATAAGCCGCACTTAGAGTGTTAAAGCGCTTTACAGCCATATTTCTGTTTATGGAAACGCTACGGGACCAGCTAGGAGCCATTGATCAAGCTGTGAACAGCTCTACCACTGAACTGATCACATTATGCCAGGAGAACCATATCTCAATCTGTCTCACATGCTCACACATTTGGCCTAGCAATAATGAGACGATAAACTTAATTGATAAACTGCTGAGAAAGAAAGTTGTGTGGCTTTTATTTCAGTCAGTCAGTGATGAGGCTATTGAACAATTGACAAGCTAAAAGTTCACAGAAAGGAGATGTCATTATCCTGAATATGTGAAGAAAAATGGAACTCCCTGAAACAGTTATCAACAGCATACCATTATATGGCATAGAGTCTAAACCCTGTCTAAGCTGGAGAGGGGGGGTTCTACTAAGCTATATGGAATTGTTTTAAGAAGGTCATACCGAGGATCATTTTGCTATTTTATTTGAATTTCAAGACCCCTTGAAGTATCCCAAAATTAAAAAATCTTTGATAAAATGTTTCATTTGACCTTTTATTAGCCCATACAAACACATGGAATAACAGATTCACTACATGGAACAACAGATAATCCCACAAAAAAATCTAAAGGTGTCACGCCCTGGCCATAGAGAGGTTTTTATTCTCTATTTTGGTTAGGACAGGGTGTGACTAGTGTGGGCATTCTAGTTTCTTTATTTCTATGTTGGTGTGGTTCCCAATCAGAGGCAGCTGTCTATTGTTGTCTCTGATTGGGGATCATATAGTTGTCCTTTTTCGTTTGGGTTTTGTGGGTAGTTATTTTCTGTTTAGTGTCTGCACCTGACAGGACTGTTTCGGTTTCCCCTCTTTGTTGTTTTGTTCGAGTGTTTTGAGTATTAAATTTATCATGAACACTTACCACGCTGCGTTTTGGTCCACTCTTTCATACGATGATCGTTACAAAAGGAAGTTTGTTCTGAAGTGTATGTCCTATATCTGAGAGATATAAGATCAGGATTTATATACATAAAAAAAAACATTTTTAAATTTTTTACATGTGCTTAACCCCTTATTTCTGGCACTAAACAGTCTCCATATACAGTGCCTTAGGAAAGTATTCAAATCTAATGACTTTTTCCACATTTCGTTAGGTCACAGGCCTAAAAAATCTTTTTATAAATTCCTCATCAATCTACAAACAAAACCCCATAATGACAAAACAAAAACACTCCAGGACCTTGAAATGCTTCTTACGAAGCCACTCCTTCGTTGCCCGGGCGGTGTGTTTGGGATCATTGTCATTCTGTCATTGTCATTGTCATTCTGAAAGACCCAGCCACGTTTCATCTTCAATGCCCTTGCTGATGGAAGGAGGTTTTCACTCAAAATCTCATGATACATGGCCCCATTCATTCTTTCCTTTACACGGATCAGTCGTCCTGGTCCCTTTGCAGAAAAACAGCCGCAAAGCATGATGTTTCCACCCCCATGCTTCACAGTAGGTATGGTGTTCTTTGGATGCAACTCAGCATTCTTTGTCCTCCAAACACGACGAGTTGAGTTTTTACCAAAAAGTTATATTTTGGTTTCATCTGACCATATGACATTCTCCCAATCTTTTTCTGGATCATCCAAATGCTCTCTAGCAAACTTCAGACGGGCCTGGACATGTACTGGCTTAAGCAGGGGGACACGTCTGGCACTGCAGGATTTGAGTCCCTGGTGGCGTAGTGTGTTACTGATGGTAGTCTTTGTTACTTTGGTCCCAGCTCTCTGCAGGTCATTCACTAGGTCCCCCCGTGTGGTTCTGGGATTTTTGCTCACCGTTCTTGTGATCATTTTGACCCCACGGGGTGAGATCTTGCGTGGAGCCCCAGATCGAGGGAGATTATCAGTGGTCTTGTATGTCTTCCATTTCCTAATAATTGCTTCCACAGTTGATTTCTTCAAACCAAGCTGCTTACCTTTTGCAGATTCAGTCTTCCCAGCCTGGTGCAGGTCTACAATTGTGTTTCTGGTGTCCTTTGACAGCTCTTTGGTCTTGGCCATAGTGGAGTTTGGAGTGTGATTGTTTGAGGTTGTGGACAGGTGTCTTTTATACTGATAAAAGGTGCCAGACAGGTGCCATTAATACAGGTAACGAGTGGAGGACAGCGGAGCCTCTTAAAGAAGAAGTTACAGGTCTGTGAGAGCCAGAAATCTTGCTCGTTTGTAGGTGGCCAAATACTTATTTTCCACCATAATTTGCAAATAAATTCATTAAAAATCCTACAATGTGATTAAAAAAAAAAAAATCCTAATTTTGTTTGTCATAGTGGAAGTGTACCTATGATGAAAATTACAGGCCTCTCTCATCTTTTTAAGTGGGAGAACTTGCACAATTGGTGGCTGACTAAATAAGTTTTTGTCCCACTGTATACACTGCTCAAAAAAATAAAGGGAACACTTAACAATCACACTTCTGTGAAATCAAACTGTCCACTTAGGAAGCAACACTGATTTGACAATGAATTTCACATGCTGTGCAAATGGAATAGACAACAGGTGGAAATTATAGGCAATTAGCATGACACCGCCAATAAAGGAGTGGTTCTGCAGGTGATAACCACGGACCACTTCTCAGTTCCTATGCTTCCTGGCTGATGTTTTGGTCACTTTTGAATGCTGCCGGTGCTTTCACTCTAGTGGTAGCATGAGACGGAGCTCATCCAGGATGGCACATCAATGCGAGCTGTGGCAAGAAGGTTTGCTGTGTCTGTCAGCGTAGTGTCCAGAGCATGGAGGCGCTACCAGGAGACAGGCCAGTACATCAGGAGATGTGGAGGAGGCCGTAGGAGGGCAACAACCCAGCAGCAGGACCGCTACCTCCGCCTTTGTGCAAGGAGGAGCAGGAGGAGCACTGACAGAGCCCTGCAAAATTACCCCCAGCAGGCCACAAATGTGCGTGTGTCTGCTCAAACGGTCAGAAACAGACTCCATGAGGGTGGTATGAGGGCCCGACGTCCACATGTGGGGGTTGTGCTTACAGCCCTTACAGAACGTTTGGCATTTGCCAGAGAACACCAAGATTGGCAAATTCTCCATTGGCGCCCTGTGCTCTTCACAGATGAAAGCAGGTTCACACTGAGCACGTGACAGACGTGACAGTCTGGAGACGTCGTGGAGAACGTTCTGCTGCCTGCAACATCCTCCAGCATGACCGGTTTGGCGGTGGGTCAGTCATGGTGTGGGGTGGCATTTCTTTGGGGGGCCGCACAGCCCTCCATGTGCTCGCCAGAGGTAGCCTGACTGCCATTAGGTACCGAGATGAGATCCTCAGACCCCTTGTGAGACCATATGCTGGTGTGGTTGGCCCTGGGTTCCTCCTAATGCAAGACAATGCTAGACCTGATGTGGCTGGAGTGTGTCAGCAGTTCCTGCAAGAGGAAGGCATTGATGCTATGGACTTGCCCGCCCGTTTCCCAGACCTGAATCCAATTGAGCACATCTGGGACATCATGTCTTGCTTTAGTCCAGGTCTGGGAGGAGATCCCTCAGGAGACCATCCGCCACCTCATCAGGAGCATGCCCAGGCGTTGTAGGGAGGTCATACAGGCACGTGGAGGCCACACACACTACTGAGCCTCATTTTGACTTGTTTTAAGGACATTACATCAAAGTTGGATGAGGATGTAGTGTGGTTTTCCACTTTAATTTTGAGTGTGACTCCAAATCCAGACCTCCATGGGTTGATAAATTTGATTTCCATTGATACTTTTTGTGTGATTTTGTTGTAAGCACATTCAAATATGTAAAGAAAAAAGTATTTAATAAGAATATTTCATTCATTCAGATCTAGGATGTGTTATTTTAGTGTTCCCTTTATTATTTTGAGCAGTGTATATATAAATTACATATACATAAGTATTCAGACCCTTTACTCAGTACTTTGTTGAAGCACCCTTTGTAGCGATTACAGCCTCGAGTCTCCTTGGGTATGATGCTACAAGCATGGCACACCTGTATTTGGGAAGTTTCTCCAATTCTTCTCTGCAGATCCTCTCAAGCTCTGTCAGGTTGGATGGGGAGCGCTGCTGCACAGCTATTTTACAATCTCTCCAGAGATGTTAGATCAGATTTAAGTCCGGGCTCTGGCTGGGCCACTCAAGGACAATCAGAGACTTGTCCCGAAGCCACCCCTGCGTTGTCTTGGCTGTGTGCTTAGGGTCATTGTCCTGCTGGAAGGTGAACATTTGCCCCAGTCTGAGGTACTGAGAGCTCTGGAGCAGGTTTTCATCAAGGATCTCTCTGTTTTTGCTCCGTTCATCTTTGCCTCGATCCTGACTAGTCCCACAGTCCTTGCCACTGAAAAACATCCCCACAGTATGATGCTGCCACCATCATGCCTCACCGTAGGAATGGTGCCAGGTTTCCTCCAGACGTGACGCTTAGCATTCAGGCCAAAGAGTTTAATGTTGGTTTCATCAGACCAGAGAATTTTGTTTCTCATGGTCTAAGAGTCTTTAGGTGTTTTTTGGCAAATTCCAAGCAGACTGTCATGTGCCTTTTACTGAGGAGGGGCTTCCGTCTGGCCGCTCTACCATAAAGGCCTGATTGGTGGGGTGTTGCAGAGATGGTTGTCCTTCTGGAAGGTTCTCCCATTTCCACAGAGGAACTCTAGAGCTCTGTCAGAGTGACCATCAGGTTCTTGGTCACCTCCCTGACCAAGGTCCTTTCTCCCCCGATTAATCAGTTTGGACTGGGGGCCAGCTCTAGGAAGATTTTTGGTGGTTCCAAACTGTTTCAGTCTAAGAATGATGGAGGCCACTGTGTTCTTGGGGACCTTCAATGCTGCGGACATTTGTTGGTACCCAGATCTTTGTACCATGACACAATCCTGTCTCAGTGCTCTATGGACAATTCCTTCGACCTCATGGCTTGGCAAAACAGTTTTTTTAAAATGTTTGCATTATGTGTTATTGTGTGTAGATTGCTGAGGGTCATTTTTTTAAATCCATTTTAGATTAAGGCTGTAACATAACAAAATGTGGAAAAAGTCAAGGGGTCTGAATACTTTCCGCAGGCACTGTATACTTCCATTCAACTGGTACCGGGGGACCTTCAGATGAGTCTTGTGAAGCCTTTGGGTGTCCTAGAGCAAAACAACCAACACTGTACTATACATTTTCGTGAGAGTTTCATCTCTCCATAGAGGGGTCATAATAGTTTGTAGGCCAAACCGTTCGGACGCTACAGACGAGCTACAGACGATTTTGTGAGAAGACTGACTTTTGGGATGTCTTATGGTCTGACAAACACTGCTCTAGCTCTGTCACCTTTCACCGCAGATGCAGAAGTGCGACATAGGTGGATGCAGTGAATTGAGATGCATCCAAAGAAAAAAACAGATTTCTCTAGTTTAAACTAACAGATTTTTATGGGGATTTTTGTATTATGTTAATTCAATTTCCGCAGGGGCGAGGACATTGATCTTATTCAAGTTATTCAATGAATCGCAATTCCACAAGAAAGAATCCTTCATATTTTTTCTTCATAGCCTAGAATTTCTTCAAAGTAAAAGTACTTTTTTCAGTGTAACAGCTACAAATAGAGCATGGACTGTCATTAATGTAGAGAAAGTCATGTTGCCTGGAATAATAACATATTAATAGGGAAACACTTTAGCTGGATAAAGGACATTAGGCATACTAAAGAGACAGAACGGAAGCCATTACAGAGGGGCTAGAGTAACTAAACTGAATGTGGCACTAGCAGTGCTTTGATGTGATAATGATGTTCTATCTAACATTTTTACATACAGTATGCTATTTACTTGGTGTCCTTAGAAACCGCATGGCAAAATTGTTACTTAATAAATACAGTTGGTTTCTTTGAGATTCATTAACCAACAGTGCAGTTCAAGAAGAGTTAAGAAAATAAAGTAAAAAATAATAAAAATTAACACAATAACGAGGCTATATACAGGCGGTACCGGTACCGAGTCAGTGTGCGGTGGTACAGGTTGGAGGTAATTTCTACATGTAGGTAGGGGTGAAGTGACTATGCATAGATAATAAACAGTGAGTAGCAGCAGTGTACAAAACAAATGGAGGGGGGTCAATGTAATAGTCCGGTGGTCACTTGATTAGTTGTTCAGCAGTCTTATGGCTTGGAGGTAGAAGCTAAGTTAAGGCTAAGTTAAGGAGCCTTTTGGTCCAAGACTTGGCGCTCCGGTACCGCTTGCCATGCGGTAGCTGAGAAAACTGTCTATGACTTGGGTGACTGGAGTCTCTGACAATTTTATGGGCTTTTCTCTGATACCGCCTATTATATAGGTCCTGGATTGCAGGAAGTTTGGCCCCATAAATGTACTGGGCCGTACGCACTACCCTATGTAGCGCCTTACGGTCAGACGCCAAGCAGTTGCCATACCAGGCAGTGATGTAACCGGTCAGGATGCTCTCGATGGTGCAGCTGTATAACTTTTTGAGGATCTGGGGACCCATGCCAAATCTTTTCAGTCTCCTGAGGGGGAAAGGTTTTGTTGTGCCCTCTTCACATCTGTCTTGTGTGTTTGGACCATGATAGATTGTTGGTGATGTGGACACCAAAGAACTTGAAACATCCACAATGAAGGGCAGAGAGAGGTCAGAACAGGTGCGTTCGTAAAACGTTCCTTGAGTGCAAAGGAAGGATTTGTTGGCCTCCTCAGTCCAGTGCAGCTGTCTAGGACCTCCCTTCAGGAGGGAGGTGAGAGGGGCCACCACTGTGCTGAACCCCCCAATGAAGTGCCTGAAGTAGTTGGCAAAACCTAGGAAGCGTTGCACCGCCTTTATGTTGGATGGAACAGGCCACGACCGTACTGCACTGGCCCTCTGCTCTTCCATCTCCACTCCTGCGGTGGATATCCGATAGCCCAGGAAGGAGACCGCCTGCTGAAAGAAAAGGCACTTCTCCGCCTTGGCATACAGGTGATGCCCTATCAGCCTCTCCAAAATGGACCTGCCATGAGAGACATGTTGCTCACGTGTAGTGGAGTACACTAAGATGTTGTCAATGTACACCACTACACAATGACCCAACATGTCTCTAAACACTTCATTAATGAAGGATTGAAACACAGAGGGTGCATTTTTCAGGCCGTAGGGCATTACATTGTATTTGTAGTGCCCGGTGCTGGTGCTGAAGGCGGTCTTCCATTCATCCCCCTCTCTGATGCGTACCAGGTTGTAGGTACTGCGTAAATCCTATTTGGTAAAGTACGGAGCGCCGTGCATCTGTTCGATCACAGTGGGTATGAGAGGCAGGGGATAACTGAATTTAACAGTTTCCTTATTCAGTGTCTGGTAATCGATACAGGGGCGGAGACCTCTGTCCTTTTTCTTTACGAAAAAGAAGCTGGAGGAGACCGGAGAGGTGGACAAGGGCAAGCGCCTCCTGGAAGTAGACTTCAGTTTCTGCATGCGAGAGAGGGTAGATGTGCCCCCCGGGAGGGTAGAACCAGGCAGTAGGTCGATAGTGCAGTCCCATGGGCGATGATGGGCAGGCACGTGGCACAAATCTTTGAAAAAGCCACCTGTAGGTCCCAGTACTCCTCCGGGATAGGGACGTGGGTGGCCTCGTCTGGACTTTCCAAGGCGGTGGCACTGATAGACACAGAGAGACACTTCCTCTGACACTCCTTCGAACAACCCAACAACCTCCTCTCTGTCCACAATATCCTGGGGTTATGGAACTGTAACCAGAGAAAACCTAAAACTATGGGGTGTGCAGGAGAGTCTAAGATGAGGACAGTGATGTGTTAATGGTGTTTGTGAGCAACTGAGGAAAATGGAAATTGTGGTCTGGCTCACCAGTCCTGTTCCTAGGGGACGGTTGTTTAGGGCATGGACTGGGATAGGGGGTTATAAAAGGACTAGAGGAAGTGTATATAAAAGCGGGACGAAACTCAAAGTAGAAAATAATAAAGTACTTAAGTAATAAAGATTCCGGAAAACAAGCAACATTTACAATGACCGACAAAGACAAATGACAGAGGGAGTATATATACAGTGATGGAGTGGGGATTGGAACCAGGTGTGTGTAATGATGACGAGACAAGTCCGGGGTTGATGAGCGAAGGGCGTTTGCCAGCAGCAGGTTCGGCAGCAGCTAGATGGATAGGAGGGGGAGCCAAAGTGAAGGCTGGTGTAATGGGCTATTTTGCTTCCAGTAGCTCTAGTTAAAAGCTATGTTTTTCTTAAGGAGAACTTTAGCTTAACTTCTTCCAGTGTGAAGTAATTGGTAGCTTGGTAAAATACGGTGCATTGGGAAAGTATTCAGACCAGTGGCGACCAGTTGGCATGTTTTTATTGGGAGCATTTCTGTTTTGCATGTTATTTTGGCATTAATACGTGTCACATATAAATATATATATATATCATTGAGTTAATAAAGCCGCATACAAACATGATCTCTTTTTGTTTTCTTGAGTAAGGCAGCTCCAATATGCAGGTGTTTCAGCCTAGCTCAGTGCTTTCTGTGGTGGTGGGGCAAGCCAGCAGAAAATACGGAGCGTTGCGCTGTGATTGGCTCAGTGTTCTGTTACTCATGGGGACTCAACATCACCGCCATGTCTAAGGGTAGAGCTAGTAAATTCAAGTGCCTTGGGTGATGTCATAGAGTTACATTAGAAGTTCCCATCCAAGTAGGCTCAAGGTCATTGGCCACAGATAAAATGACATCAAATCACATTATATCTACAGTAGCCTTGATTGGACTGATCATGTCAACATCATACTTTCAAAATCTTAGCTAGCAAGCTAGCAGTCATCATCATGAATCAAGTCGACAATCTACTTGCAAATCCTTTAAAATCCTTGTCATATGAAGAAAAATAATGAAGAGAATTTAGATACAATGTATCGGTGCTCATCGGCCATTGGATATAAACATTAAACAACAAGTAGAAAATCACAAATTCAACCATGAGTGGTTCTGAAGGAGTCAGTATGGCTAACTGCAAGCATTGCAAAGCAATCATTAGCCTTCTTTTCAGTGGAGTGGCTGTGTAGTCCCAAGTCTAAGATGAAGGGTCTCTTTTCCTAGTTTAAAATGATAATCATTCAACATTGGCCATGCTGTAAATGAAGCATGATTTGTGCCGTGCTCAAAACAACTTAACTTGGAACAGCAAAATCGGACTTTAGTGAGTTCAAGACAACTGGACATTTTGGAAAAACGTTTTGAACTTTCATCCAACTCAGAAATGTAAATTCCGAACTCAGACCTCTTTCTAGAGCTATGACCTGAAGATCACTGATGTCATCATGATTCAACTTTTTTTTAATTGAGTTCCCAGTTGTCTTGAACGCACCATACATCTATCTAGATAATGCCACACTTTGATGACAAAGTTTGATGACAAAATTTGCCAACGAAGGGCTGCCGCGCCACCTTCCTGTTCAAGTGAGCACAGCACAACAAGGTGAGTCCGAAAATGTACTGTATACTGCTTAATAAATTATGTAATATACCAAGGAGATATGTATACTGTCGCTAAGAAAGTAATACTAAGTATATGTTGTGTAGTAAGCTGTTAGTAGCCCATGTGCCTCACCCTAATAATTTTGTCTATTTTCACCTCCTAATTTTGCCTACTGTTCTGACATGTAGCCTTTAACCTGTTTTTGAGAAATATAATCATCAAATATTCTAAGAGCTTTCATTGTCTGCTATTAGGCCCCCTTTATTTATCTTACAGTTCAGACTTGGTATACAGGGAGAACACTGTAACACTGGCCCATGTTCTGAATTCTGTTGCTGTACATTTCCAAAGTGCTGAACAAATAGTTATTTTGACTACGTCCGTCCTAGCTTGCTCATTAATATCAATCGAAATAACGGATTGCCTCTTATCAGCTTGTCGTCCACTTATGCCATAGATTGTACATCTCAATTGTCCGTAGAAACCACATTTGCAGGTCAGCCATATCAGCTATGTTTTTCTAAAGACAGTAAATAAGGCTCCGCTGATAGCCAGGGGTAACAGTGGTAAGGTGTTGGGACTGCTTATGTAGGCCCTCAGTTTGTGGGCACTGTTTGTCACCGTTATAGTTCAATTAATGCATTGTTTAGTGTTGTGTTGTGTAGTGGCTTTCCTGGCATGCATCCCACATGTATTTCTTTTTACCCCACCAAAATGTACAGTTGAAGTCAGAAGTTTACATACACCTTAGCCAAATACATTTAAACTCAGTTTTTCACAATTCCTGACATTTAATCCAAGTAAGAATTCCCTGTCTTTGGTCAGTTAGGATCACCACTTTATCTTAAGAATGTGAAATGTCAGAATAATAGTCGAGAGAATTGTTTATTTCAGCTTGATTTATTTCATCACATTCCCAGTGGGTCAGAAGTTTACTTATACTCAATTAGTATTTGGTGGCATTGCCTTTAAATTGTTCAACTTGGATCAAACGTTTCGGGAAGCCTTCCACAAGCTTCCCACAATAAGTTGGGTGAATTTTGGCCCATTCCTCCTGACAGAGATGGTGTAACTGAATCAGGTTTGTAGCCCTCCGTGTTCACACACGCTTTTTCAGTTCTGCCCACAAATTTTCTATAGGATTGAGGTCAGGGCTTTGGGATGGCCACTCCAAACCTTGACTTTGTTGTCCTTAAGCCATTTTGCCACAACATTGGAAGTATGCTTGGGGTCATTGTCCATTTGGTAGACCCATTTGCGACCAAGCTTTAACTTCCTGACTGATGTCTTGAGATGTTGCTTCAATATATCCACAATTTTCCTCCCTCATGATGCCATCTATTTTGTGAGGTGCACCAGTCCCGCCTACAGTAAAGCACCCCCACAACATGATGCTGCCACCCCTGTGCTACACGGTTGGGATATTGTTCTTCGGCTTGCAAGTCTCCCCCTTTATTCTCCAAACATAATGATGGTCATTATGACCAAACAGTTCTATTTTTGTTTCATCAGACCAAAGGACATTTCTCCAAAAAGTACGATCTTTGTCCCCATGTGCAGTTGCAAACCGTAGTCTGGCTTTTTTATGGCGGTTTTGGAGCAGTGGCTTCTTTCTTGCCGAGTGGCCTTTCAGGTTATGTCGATATAGGACTCGTTTTACTGTGGATATAGATACTTTTGTGCCTGTTTCCTCCAGCTACCACCTTCGTCACAAGGTCCTTTGCTGTTCATCTGGGATTGATTTGTACTTTTCGTACCAAAGTACGTTCATCTCTAGGAGACAGAACGTGTCTCCTTCCAGAGCGGTATGACGGCTGTGTGGTCCCATGGTGTTTATACTTGCGTACTATTGTTTGTACAGATGAACGTGGTACCTTCAGGCATTTGGAAATTGCTCCCAATGATGAACCAGACTTGTGGAGGTCTACAATTTTTGTTGGCTGATTTATTTTGATTTTCCCATGATGTCAAGCAAAGAGGCACGGAGTTTGAAGGTAGGCCTTGAAATACATCCCCAGATACACCTCCAATTGACTCAAATTATGTCAATTAGCCTATCAGAAGCTTCTAAAGCCATTACATAATTTTTCTGGAAGTTTCAAAGGTGTTTAAAGGCACAGTCAACTTAGTGTATGTAAACTTCTGACCCACTGGAATTGTGATACAGTGAATTAAGTGAAATAATCTGTCTGTAAACAATTGCTGGAATAATTACTTGTGTCATGCACAATGTCGATCTCCTAACCAACTTGCCAAAACTATAGTTCGTTAACAAGAAATGTGTGGAGTGGTTGAAAAATGAGTTTTAATGACTACAACCTAAGTGTATGTAAACTTCCGACTTCAACTGTATGTGGACAACTACAAATACCTAGGTGTCTGGTTAGACTGTAAACTCTCCAAGCAAAGCATCCTTCACTCATGCTGCCAAACATACCCTCGTAAAACAGACTATCCTACTGATCCTTGACTTTGGCGATGCCATTTACAAAATATCCTCCAACACTGCAAATTGGATGTAGTCTATCACAGTGCCATCTGTTTTGTCCCCATATACTACCAACCACTGCGACCTGTATGCTCTCGTTGGCTGTCTCTCGCTTCATACTCGTCACCACTGGCTCCAGGTCATCTAAGTCTTTGCTTGGTAAAGCCCCGCCTTATCTCAGCTCACTGGTCACCATAGCAGCACCCACCCGTAGCACACACTCCAGCATGTATATTTCACTGGTCACCCCCTTTGCTATTAGACTCAAAATTGAGCTCAGGTGGATCATGTTTCCATTGATCATCCTTGAGATGTTTCTACAACTTGATTGGAGTCCATCTGTTGCACATACCTGTCTATATAAGGTCCCACAGTTGACAGTGCATATCAGAGAAAAAAAAACAAGCAATGAGGTCGAAGGAATTAGGATTGTGCCGAGGCACAGATCTGGGGAAGGGTACGAAAAAAGGTCTGTAGCATTGAAGGTCCCCAAGAATACAGTGGCCTCCATCATTCTTAAACGGAAGAAGTTTGGAACCACCAAGACTCCTTCTAGAGCTGGCTACCCAGCCAAACTTAGCAATCTGGGTCAGGGAGGTGACCAAGAACCGATGGTCACCCTTACAGAGCTCCAGATTCCTCTGTGGAGATGGGAGAACCTTCCAGAAGGACAACCATCTCTGCAGCACTCCACCAATCAGGCATTTATGGTAGAGTGGCCAGAAGGAAGCCCCTCCTCAGTAAAAGGCACTTGACAGCCCGCTTGGAGTTTGCCAAAAGGCACCTAAAGGACTCTCAGACCATGAGAAACAAGATTCTCTGGTCTGATGAAATCAAGATGGTCTACAAATTTTTCTGTGGTCTTGGCTAATTTCTTTTGATGTCAAGCCAAGAGGCACTGAGTTTGAAGGTAGGCCTTGAAATACATCCAAAGGTACACTTCCAATTCACTCAAATTAAGTCAATTACCCTATCAGAAACTTTTAAAGCCTTGACATCATTTTCTGGAATTTTCCAAGCTGTTTAGAGGCACAGTCAATGTAATGTGAATTATAACTGAAATATGATGTCTGTAAATGTTGGAAAAATTACTTGTGTCATGCACAAAGTAGATGTCCTAACAGACTTGCCAAAACTTTAGTTTGTTAACAAGAAATTTGTGGAGTGGTTGAAAAACAAGTTTTAATGACTCCAACCTAAGTGTATGTAAACTTCTGACTTCAACTGTATGTCACAACAGGTGTAAATATATGGGTCATGACAGTCTTATGACCATATGACAGGTTATGACCAATCAAATGTATTTATAAAGCCCTTCTTACATCAGCTGATGTCACAAAGTACTGTACAGAAACCACGCCTAAAACCCCAAACAGCAAGCAATGCAGGTGTAGAAGCACGGTGGCTAGGAAAAACTCCCTAGAAAGGTCAGAACCTAGGAAGAAACCTGGAGAGGAACCAGGCCTCTTCTGGCTGAGCCGGGTAGAGATTATAAGAGAACATGGCCAAGATGTTCAAATGTTCATAGATGACCAGCAGGGTAAAATAATAATAATAATTCTATGGCAAAGATACTTATATGTCTCCCCTTTCATCTGTGTCTAGGTGTTAGCTAGTTACTGGCTAGCTAGATCTTCAACAAGCAAGGAACAAAAGGGGGGTGGTTCATTCAATACCCTGATGCAGTTGTCATGTGCTGCTGTGAATTGCATCACAAGCGACATGCCAAACGGGAGACGTAAACAGAAAAAGTACATCATACCTGCAATTTCAATGTTGTTTGAGTTGCTTTGTTTATCACCAAATTTGCTACAACACTGCATCCACGTTTCTAGAAATAGGTGTTTTATGAATATAAGCTCCCCACCAATTCAGCCTGTCTTTTCAAACTTCTAGTAGTTAGACATTTTTTGCATTTCTATCCCACAAAAAAATATTATTGCGATATTTTAGTCACTCAAAAGCCGATTTTACATGGGACTTTTCGAGACCTTTAAGATGGTAGCATGAATCGTTCGGTTCTGCTCCGCTCGAGATGAAGATTCTAAGTTCTTCAGTTCAGCTTCCCATAGTGATGTGTTGTACTGAGAGTACTGACTGAAAGGGAACTAGAACTGCCAAAAGATTTGCTGTGATTAATTGCAAATTCTGAATTTGCACATATTTAGCTGTAATTTGAAGGGTAGGAAATATGAGTATTTACTCACCAATGTAACAACACAGTGTGGTCAAAGACTTTATTGTAGTCACGATCTGGCTACTTCAAAGTAAACAGTTATGTTTTGGGTTATTACATATTTATTAACTTATTCAGATATCTTCTAAACTACCCACAATGCGCTATTTCTCAACGTCATATGGAGGATCTACTCTGTGCTACCAAGTTTGTATGCTAGCTCTGTAGCTAGCTCAAGCTCTTCACAGACTTTGTAGCTGTGTTAACTAATTGGAACCCGTTAGCATGGCAGGTTCTGGTGCCTTCTTGTCGTGAGCTCAAAATGAAAGAGAAAATCCTACCTGCCTGCTCTAATTGTGTAGTACCTCGTCTGTTTTGCTTTTTGTTTTGTCAACTTTTTTCATGTTCGCTGTGAAATTGGCTACGGGACTTTTCTAACTTTTTCCACCTTCCACCTAGCTGACTGACATCTGGAATCTATCTATTTCGGCTTTTTCTTGCTATATAGCCATTGGATTTCCCTGACTCTTCCTCAGTCTGGTGAAGCGCCCGCCTCCCCTCACTTTGGTAGCTCTCAGCTTGTACTCTTTTTAAAAGGATTGGCCTGCACTCTACCATCGGATGGGCCCCGGTCATCAATCTGTAAGTCTCTGCTTGCCCTTTGCTTTTATTTGTGGTTATGTTTTAGTTGTGTTAGTTGTGTTCTAGCTGGTCTCCAGTAGTTGGGGCTCTAGCTTGCCGACCATAACCTTGGTGGTTGGCTAGGCTAATAGTAAGTTGGCTTAAAAGCGAACATTAGCTGGCTGGCTAAGATAACTGCATATATCTAACATTCTTTCATAACTGGTTAGATGGCGTTATGTATTTCCAAAACGTTGGTTTACTTTAATGTAGGTGTTGATAGCAACTGGCTGACTTATTCAGCTTAGTTAGCAACTCTGTTGGAGTTTACATTATAGGGAATAGGCTGGCTTGCCGGGTCCTCCATATTACACCACAACCCGGAAAAACATTATCTGACATGACATTCGGATTGCTGATCGGTTTTATGTGATAAAAAGTGATGTGTAACTTTGCATTGGGACTTTTGTTGTGTACACTAATGCAAACCTATACAGTATGTTACGTTTATGCAACCTACCCTTTAAGATTGATACAAAAAGCATTACAAGAATATTGACGCCTTGATTTTGCCCAAAGTAACATTTCTTTTACCTCAATGTCAACCTGTTTTGACATCGCATTGTTGTTTTTAGCTGTATACAGTAGATTATGGATGAGATGTTTTCAGTGTATTTTGAACGCTTTCAGACAATATGATTAATCGCAATTAAGAAAATAAGTGCACAAAATGTTAAATAGTTATACCAACAACAAATACCAATATTATACATTTTAGTGTTGAATTAAAATGTTTATTTTTTTTTTTACCAATGTAACAGGACTAAACTAGGAGACATTTACAACCAAGACTCACTTGACATGTACAGACTTTGGCTAGCTCCACAGTTTGAATCCATCCCCTCAGTCAATTACTGACAAAGTAGAAAAGTTGTCTGCATTGACTTAAGTAAAATTACTCAGCAACTTAACAATTAACAGCACTTAACATCCTTCTTCATAGAAACAGCACTAACGACATTAACTAGGACACCTTTCTTTCCGCTGCTATATGTAAGGCTACGTCTTTACAATATAGAATATGTAATTGCACTTTCAACTAGGATTCAATACATTTAGGTGACTAGGGAAAACCTACGGTGATTGCATGTATATCAATAAGCATTATTATAGTGAGAAATGCTTTAAGTGGTAACTAATTACTGCATACAGTACGAGCGCGATGGGCAGCGTGAGAGTGTCTGGGGCTACAGAACAGATAGAGCATTGTGAGCGTCTAAGAGATGATGGTCTTCAACCAATGACTGATTGGGCAACTGGAGAGCCACAAACGATCACAATCAAGTGGCAGGGAAAAATACATGATATGGTATTTAGCGTCCTAATATATTACCACTCAGGGAGATAGGTCAAGGGGAATATTCTTATTTCCCCCCCCAAAAACAAATTATTTTCACACAAGGGTACTTTTATTTTTCCCTAGGTTATTTTTTGTCAGAGCTACGCAACAAAAAAAGCATGAGATTTATTTGACTAAAACAGTCATAGTAAGCTCAGTTCCCAATTGAATACAGTCTATTTTGCATTTAAACCCCAAATAACTGAATAGTCTAAATAGTAGCCCTCCGGGAACCAACGAACAGTCTGATATGAGTCGTTGCACAGTGCGATGATTTCATAAGAAAGCGCTGCCTGCCAGCCCACCGTTCTGTTTCTCCGATCCTCCCACGAGACACTTAAGATGATGCCAGCCCCGAGATGGGTGGAGCTTTCCGTCATGTGGCTTTGGAACAAACCATAGACTCGCCCATAACTCCACTCATGATGAGATGCATACAGCCTTGATTGAGTCACTGACCAGAGATCCCAAATGCCCTCCTACCAACACTCCCTGGTTCATCTTCCAGACTAGCCCCTCTCTTGCTCTCCATTTCCTTCTCTCTCGCTCTCACTCTCCCTCTCTCAGAAGAAGGAGGTGTCGGATGAGAAGGCCCCAGCCAGCCTGAAGTCTTCTCTCATCAGGACACAGAAGAGACGCTGGGGGAGAGCCTTGGAGTAGGGCGCGGGCCGCGGGACACACGTACGCAGCAGGATCTCACGCCCTGCAGGGGGAGGGAAGTCTGGCACACTGGCACCACCCATTGGCTTTTTGTCATCAGCTCCACCCCCACGTCCTGTGTCTTCATCCAATGGAGCCAAAAGGGCAGCCTGTGTGGGGAGAGGCAGACAGATGGGAGGAGTCAACAGCTGTGTTTAAACAGACAGCTCAATTCTAATAACACTAATTGGTATTTTGACCAATCCGATCAGCTTGGAAAATTATCTGATGGGATTGGTCAAAAGACCAATTAGTGGAAAAAAGACCAGAATTAGGCTGCCTGTCTAAACGCAACCAAAGTGGCTAAAATTTAGGTTGGCACAAAATGGAGAATGCAGGGCCCAACACACAGTAGACTTTCTATAAAAGACCAATAAAATGTGGAAACTAGAACACAATATATTTTTAGGCAGTCTAAGCAGAACCTTAACACATACTACACTTTTACAATGTGAGTATAACAGAGTGTGACACGCGAGACTGAGAAAAACATACATACAACTCATTCTAAGTTGTTGGGGGAATGAAACAACCTCGACAGTGATCAGACCTGGCGCAAGTGAAAGCGTCTGGACTGGGAAACGACAGCAGCATGTTAACACAATCTATTTTTACTGAGCAGGAACAAATTACATAAATTAGAAAGCTGATTACAAATTAACAAATGCCTTCCCACATCTCCCAAACTATTGTCTAAGGCGAGGAAAGGAGAACACATTTAATGGATTGGAGCGATTCGGTGTGTGCTTCCAGATCAATGTATGCATTTGTTTTCAGTGGGGCACAGCATAGCCCTAGAGGGATGGCAACACAAGAAAGCTACGTGACGCTAAGATCTAAAGCCAAAAGGGATCAAACACACCACAGCAACCTCCAATACTTACATAGTAAACTAGCAGGCTAAAACTAGTATATAACTAACCAGACAGAAAAGAGCAACCTACCACTCCTGAGTGTACATACTAAACAGCAGGATACCGCTAACCTACTGTAATGTATACACTGAGTGTACAAAACTTAAAAGGAACAAATTCCTAATATTGAGTTGCACCCCATTTTGCCCTCAGAACAGCGTGAATTCATCGGGGCATGGACTCTACAAGGTGGTGAAGGCATTCCAAAGGGATGCTGGCCCTTGTTGACGGCAACGCTTCCCCCAGTTGTGTCAAATTGGCTGGATGTCCTTTGGGTGGTGGACCATTCATAATCAAATCTTATTGGTCGCATCCACATATTTAGTAGATGTTTATTGTGGGTGTAGCGAAATGCTTGTGTTACTAGCTCCAACAGTGCACTAATATCTAACAACACACACAAATCTAAAAGTAAAAGAATGGAATTAAGAAATATAGAAATATTAGGACAAGCAATGTCAGAGTCCGGAGTATAATTATATATGTATGTGATGGCATGTTTAGACATTATGTGGATAGAATATGTAGTATATCTGAAGAATAGGTAGAATTCTTGATATACATGGGAAACTGTTGAGCATGAAAAACCTAGCAGCGTTGTAGTTCTTGACAAATCGGTGCGCTTGGCACCTACTATCAAAGCCCATTCAAAAGGCACTTCAATCTTTTTTTACAATCCATGTCTCAATTGTCTCAAGGCTTAAAAAGCCTTCTTTAACCTGTCTCCTCCCCTTCATCTACACTGATTGAAGTGGATTTAACAAGTGACATCAGTAAGGGATCATAGCTTTGAGCTGGATTCACTTGGTCAGTCTGTCATGGAAAGAGCAGGTGTTCCTAATGGTTTTATGCACTCAGTGTATGGCGACATACCACTCCTTAGTATACATACTAAACCAGCTAAAACTAGTCTACTATAAACCAACCTCCACATCCACCAGAAAACACTTGTTTATCAACGCAGACCCATCAACAGAGAATGAGAGCAAATGGACATACAACAAAAATAATTGATTAAAGCTACAGTAACAGATAGGTGGTTAGAAGAAAAGATGGAAGGGAGGAGGAGAAGAAGAGGGGCTAGGTGGTTAGGTAAAAAGGTCAGGGGGAGGTTAAAAACACGGCAAGTGGCATCGCTTTAGGAACCCTGTGCTTCTCCATTGTGTTATGGAGGTCTGGAAATTGCAGCGGTTCACTCTTCCAAACCATTACCAGAGAAATAACTGTAATCTTTGTCTGTATCCCTCCCTCAGCTAGCCTGAACCTCAGTTGCAGCACTAGAAAGAGGGAGAAGTCATTGTGGAGAGGGGCATGGGGGGGTGGATGGATGGACTGGGAGGGGGTGAACTAGGGGTGTAAAGGGGGGATAGGGAGGGTTGCTAGTGGTTACCTCATCACTGCTGTAGTCAGCGAGCTTGACATGGGTGAGAGGCAAGCAGCGTTAGGAGACAAAAAAAACACATAATACGATGGAGAGAACGAAAAAACATAAAATAACAAACAGAAGAACAAACAACAAACCGACACAAAGTCAGGTGATTAAGAAGATTAGGTTCTGGTTGAGAAGACATGACATTCATCCCACCGAATGCATCACATGCATAGCACTCAAGCCAGAGCAGGCGGCATTGCAATCAGACAACAATCAAACTAGTACTGTAGTCTTGTACTGGTAACATGGGTAAGATGAGGGGCAGGACATCTCTCCTCTCTTCTATTCTTCTCTGTCTCTCTTTCCCTTGTTCCCAAGAAACTCACCTCATTTGATTGGCTGATGGTTTCATCTGATTTACATGTGCTTGGGATAATTACAAGCTTTCTTTTGAGAGCTTGGCAAAACACAGGCTGTAATTTAACACTCCGACATCTTGCTGGGTAAAAAAAAAAAAAAAGTGATTGAGGGAGTGAGAGTTTGCTGAAATCTAACTATTTTTTCGCACCGTTTCATCCTCCAACACAAGGCACAGGGGAGAGAGCCAAGACAAGCATTCATTCCCTGTTTGCATTTTACTAGCAATTATTCTAAGGAACAGATCTGGGACCAGGGACTGCATCTGTTGATGAACTCCGGAAGAAGACACATTTATTGGCTTGAACTAACTTTCACGTTGAACAAACAAATGTATGCGTCATTGGATGTGCCAAGACCAAACCAGGCATTGTATTTATATTATTGTGTATGTATATTGTGTTACAGCCAAGCATACACTTACTTTCATAACCAATACAGGTGCAACTGTACAGTTCAATTCGAGAGGTAATCTATCATTGCAAGTGCCTTTTAACTGATCATCTCAGACTATTCCGTCGGAGTATACTCAAAGACATGCAGCACAGAATAGAGTCATTTGGTCCAGGTGTCTCTCTCCTTGCTTGTCAAATCATATCAAACTGAATAAAACAAGACATGTGTTTAATTGTCCTTCTGCTAATCATAACAGAGGGAACTACAGAGCCTAGATGTTTGTCTGTCAGATTGCACAAAGACATTTTTTGACAGACGTTTTCATCATACTTGGTATGAGTTGCATTATGTGATATGCAAGAAGAGTGACTTAACTTAAGCAAGTAAAACGGTTTAATAAAGCGGCAAGAAGAAAGTAGTGATAAGTGAACACATTAGAACACAGTCCAGCAGCAGCATGCTTTTTGTTACTCAGGCAGCATGCCCAGGAGCCCCTCAGGGCCTGGAAAAAGGGTGGGGTTGTAGGAGGGGAATCAGTCAGGGGGAACATAACATCTCCTGCCTGGGCCGTTGGACAAACAGCACGTGAGCCGATAGTGGTGGCGGGATATCCTGTGACGCCAGGAGTTAGGAAAGGCCCCAGTGGGAGACGGTGTGTATGTTTGTACAAGTGTGTGCGTGTGTGTTCTGGATGGTGGTGACAGTGTGAGACGGTGTGCTTTACCCTCTGAGCGCTGACAAACAGCTTATGGATGATGCTGCCGGCTGGGCCGCGCCCTGCTCCGATCACAGACACCTCAGGCTCCTCCAGCAGAGAGCTCACGAACCTGAGAGTGAGAAGAAGAGGAGATGGGGGAAGAGGTTCATTCCATGTGAGCATAGTCAGAAAACACATGCAGGTATATTATATTTAAAAGACATGCAATTATACTTTTACCAACAGAATAACGAGAAGGGGTTGTAAAAACTAGCTACAGTACAGTACACAGTTTCTCTCTCTCAATGTACCTGAACCTCTGACACTGTAAGTGAATACCTAGACAGACAGACACACACACAAACAGAGACACACACAGATTGATCTACACACTCCAGACACACACTCACTTATTCACTCCCAAGATAGGCACACGCACACAAACACACCCACTATACTATGCTCCCTTATTACAATCTGAGCAGTGTGTGTGCCTGGGGAGAGGGTGGTGGAGTTTTAATATAGCACACAACACAGTACGTGTGTTTGCCCAACATTTATTAGCATTCCTACTCCTACCCCCCCCCGCCCCCCCCCCCCCCCGAGCAGGGTGTATGATAAAATAAGAGCCGGCTTGTGATATTAATAAAGCGAGAAGGATGGGATGGAAGGCACACAAGTGGTACCCACTACAATTCACATCCCGCCTCAACAGAGCCACAGATGACACAATCTGCACTCCACACCGCCCTCTCCCATCTGGACAAGAGGAACACCTATGTGAGAACGCTGTTCATCGACTACAGCTACTACAACGACTACTACAACACCATAGCGCCATCCAAGCTCATCACTACGCTAAGGACTCTGGGACTGAACACATCCCTCTGCAACTGGATCCTGGACATCCTGACGGTCCGCCACCCAGTTGGTGAGAGTAGGCAATGGGGATTTTCTCTAAAATGGACAGTTTCAATACCCGGGAACAATTCATCTAACCAGAGAGTCCGGGGAAATACAGCAAAAAATGTGCCCATTTAAAGTGTTCAAAACCAAGTTATAGTGACTATGTAAAGATTCGCCGCAAATAAGAGAGGTGCTGCGCCACCTTGTCAGCGCCACTATGTAAAGATTTCACAGAAAGTGAAACTGATATTTAGTAATGATAGAGTTCATTTGATTGGCAATTAAATTGTTGTGAATTGAGAAACAGGCCGTTCATAAATTCAGAGTGTTATCATGTTCCTCAATTAATTCAGCGCATTTCAGCAGTTGGTCCAGGCTACAGTATCTTGACACACAGCGGACCCCGAGTAGGCTATAGCGTTGTCGGATCATACAAACTTTGTAACGGCAGTCAAACAAAAGTAAAATGACCAAAGTTGAAAGCTTGCTAGATAACCTCCAACAAATGACAGAATCTCTCCTATTTGGCAAAGTCAAGTTGATGATTATACAGACAGCAGATCAGCTCATGAATAACGGGGAGATGATGAGAGGGAACTGTTTAAATATCAAGGCATCTTAACGGGGTCCAACTCTATTTATAAAAAACAAAATCCATATCTACTCTCATACCATTTGATGGTCACATTCTCTACCGAAGCTCTCATATGGGCAGCAATACAAGACAGAGCAGACATATTATAGCGGTATTTTGACATGCATAGGCGAGACATGGTTTGATAATGCAACCTATAGAATACAGAATAAGGTTAGGAATTTTCAAGCGAGACAGGAGTCAGGATTTTGGGTTTCAGTGGGATTGGGACAATAGAAAAATAACCTGGGCTCTATATAAGGCTACGACGCGAGTCAAAAGATAAATAATAGGCCACAGTTGATTTAGGCTACATGTTTCTGATCAGTGATAGATGAGCAAATTAATAAATAAGCTACCACGTCCACTTGTCCAGCCAGAGATCAATTAACCAAATATATACACAGAGATTCAGTGAAACAAAATCACATTGATTGATTATCAGACAAGTCAGAGGTTTTTGGTCAAGAGTAGGCCAGGTTACTACACGAGTGAAGGTCAAGGAGACTAGCATGTATAACATGCTAGCAAAATGTTCTGATCAGATAATATACAGTGCATTCGGGAAGTATTCATAACCCTTGACTTACCACTTTGTTAACTTTCAGCCTTACTCTAAAATTCATTAAATGTTTTTGCCCCGTCAATCTACACACAATAATCCATAACAACAAAGCAAAAACAGGTTTTTAGACATTTTTGCAAAAAACTGAAATAATCACTTTTACATAATTATTCAGACCCTTTACTCAGTACGTTGTTGAAGCCCCTTCGGCAGTGATTACAGCCTCGAGTCTTATTGGGTATGACCCTACAAGCTTGGCACACCTGTATTTGGGGAGTTTCTCCCAAACTTCTTTGCAGATCCTCTCAAGCTCTGTCAGGTTGGATGGGGAGCGTTGCTGCGCAGCTATTTTAAAAAGTCTCTCTCTTAAAACGTTTGATCGTGTTCAAGTCAGCGCTCTGGTTGGGCCACTCAAGGACATTCCGAGACGTGTTCCTAAGTCACTCCTGTTTTTTTTGGTTGTGTGCTTAGGATCATTGTCCTGTTGGAAGGTGAAGCATCGCCCCAGTCTGAGGTCATGAGCGCTCTCCATTCATCTTTCCCTCGATCCTGACTAGTCTCCCAGTCCTTGCCGCTGAACCTTCCTTCTGGAAGGTTCCCTCATCACCACAGAGGATCTCTGGAGCTCTGTCAGAGTGACCATCAGGATCTTGGTCACCTCCCTAACCAAGGCCCTTCTCCTCCGATTACTCAGTTTGGCTGGGCAGCCAGCTCTAGGAAGAGTCTTGGTGTTTCCAAACTTCTTCAATTTAAGAATGATGGAGGCCACTGGGTTCTTGGGGACCTTCAATGTTGCAGACATTTTTTGGTACCATTCCCCAGATATGTGCCTCAACACAATTCTGTTTTTTCCTTTGACATCATGGCTTGGTTTTTGCTCTGACATGCACTGTCAACTGTGGGACCTTACAGTGGGGCAAAAAAGTATTTAGTCAGCCACCAATTGTGCAAGTTCTCCCACTTAAAAAGATGAGAGAGGCCTGTAAACACTTCAACTATGACAGACAAAATGAGAGAAAAAAAAAAAATCCAGAAAATCACATTGTAGGATTTTTAATGAATTTATTTGCAAATGATGGTGGAAAATAAGTATTTGGTCACCTGCAAACAAGCAAGATTTCTGGCTCTCACAGACCTGTAACTTCTTCTTTAAGAGGCTCCTCTGTCCTCCACTCGTTACTTGTATTAATGGCACCTGTTTGAACTTGTTATCGGTATAAAAGACACCTGTCCACAACCTCAAACAGTCACACTCCAAACTCCACTATGGCCAAGACCAAAGAGCTGTCAAAGGACACCAGAAACAAAATTGTAGACCTACACCAGGCTGGGAAGACTGAATCTGCAATAGGTAAGCAGCTTGGTTTGAAGAAATCAACTGTGGAAGCAATTATTAGGAAATGGAAGACATACAAGACCACTGATGATCTCCCTCGATCTGGGGCTCCACGCAAGATCTCACCCCGTGGGGTCAAAATAATCACAAGAACGGTGAGCAAAAATCCCAGAACCACACGGGGGGACCTAGTGAATGACCTGCAGAGAGCTGGGACCAAAGTAACAAAGCCTACCATCAGTAACACACTACGCCGCCAGGGACTCAAATCCTGCAGTGCTAGACGTGTCCCCCTGCTTAAGCCAGTACATGTCCAGGCCCATCTGAAGTTTGCTAGAGAGCATTTGGATGATCCAGAAGAAGATTGGGAGAATGTCATATGGTCAGATGAAACCAAAATATAACTTTTTGGTAAAAACTCAACTCGTCGTGTTTGGAGGACAAAGAATGCTGAGTTGCATCCAAAGAACACCATACCTACTGTGCAGCATGGGGTGGAAACATCATGCTTTGGGGCTGTTTTTCTGCAAAGGGACCAGGACGACTGATCCGTGTAGGGGCCATGTATCGTGAGAATTTGAGTGAAAACCTCCTTCCATCAGCAAGGGCATTGAAGATGAAACGTGGCTGGGTCTTTCAGCATGACAATGATCCCAAACACACCGCCCGGGCAACGAAGGAGTAGCTTCGTAAGCATTTCAAGGTCCTGGAGTGGTCTAGCCAGTCTCCAGATCTCAACCCCATAGAAAATCTTTGGAGGGAGTTGAAAGTCTGTGTTGCCCAGCAACAGCCCCAAAACGTCACTGCTCTAGAGGAGATCTGCATGGAGGAATGGGCCAAAATACCAGCAACAGTGTGTGAAAACCTTGTGAAGACTTACAGAAAACGTTTGACCTCTGTCATTGCCAACAAAGGGTATATAACAAATTATTGAGATAAACTTGTTATTGACCAAATACTTATTTTCCACCATAATTTGAAAATAAATTCATTAAAAATCCTACAATGTGATTTTCTGGATTTTTTTTCTAATTTTGTCTGTCATAGTTGAAGTGTACCAATAATGAAAATTACAGGCCTCTCATCTTTTTAAGTGGGAGAACTTGCACAATTGGTGGCTGACTAAATACTTTTTTGCCCTACTGTATATAGACAGGTGTGTGCCTTTCCAAATCATGTCCAATCAATTCAATTTACCACAGGTGAACTCCAATCAAGTTGTAGAAACATCAAAGATGATAATTGGAGCCTGAATACTTATGTAAATAAGGTATTTCTGTTTTTCTTTATTATTATTCTGCAAAAATGTTCCCAGAATTGTTTTCGCATTGTCATTGTGGGGTATTGTGGGTAGATTTATAAGGAAACAAATGAATTTAATCCATTTTAGAATAAGGCTGTAACGTAAGAAAATGTGGAAAAAGTCAAGAGGGCTGAATACTTTCCGAATGTACTGTATGCTACCAGCTCTCATAGGTCTCATGTCAGAATTAGACCTTCATCCATGTTTGTCAAACATCAAATTTGGAAATTATTCCAAATGTCGGGATTGGCATTTGGGATTGGCCCCCCCAAAATGGGATTGGCCCCCCAAAAATTACACGCAACCTTTGGAATCAGAGGCAGATGCTTAAACTCATCCACCGTCCCTAACGCACTTGAAGAATCGAAACCAAACAAACTTGAAAAAGGTAACAGCGCTCACTGTTTATCCTAGTGGCAGGTTTCCACTTCATCTCCAGACATGGATGGATGCTGAATACTGACTTATATCACGAGTGAATATATGAGCAAACGTAAAAATAAATATGATCATTAGCACTCACCTCAACAGCTAACATTTTCCCCAGACTAATTGTTACCAAATATCCAAACTCAACACAGGGTCCCCATCAGGGGTGCATGCTCAGTCCCCTCCTATACTCCCTGTTCACACACAACTGCGTGGACTCAAACAAGTTTGCTGACAACACGACGGTGGGAGGCCTGATCACCGACCACAATGAAGCAGCCTATAGCAGCGGTTCCCAAACTAGGGGTCGTGACCCCATGTGGGTATCACCTGATATGAAAACGGGTTGTGGATCATTTCAAAAATCCTGAGAAAAATATATACAGTTGAAGTCGGAAGTTTACATACACCTTAGCCAAATACATTTAAACTCAGTTTTTCACAATTCCTGACATTTAATCAAAGTAAAAATTCCCTGTTTTAGGTCAGTTAGGATCACCACATTATTTTAAGAATGTGAAATGTCAGAATAATAGTAGAGAGAATTATTTATTTCAGCTTTTATTTCTTTCAGCACATTTCCAGTGGGTCAGAAGTTTACATACACTCAATTAGTATTTGGTAGAATTGCCTTTAAATTTTTAACTTGGGTCAAATGTTTTGGGTAGCCTTCCACAAGCTTGGGTGCATTTTGGCCCATTCCTCCTGACAGAGATGGTATAACTGAGTCAGGTTTGTAGGCCTCCTTGCTCGCACATGCTTTTCAGTTCTGCCCACAAATGTTCTACAGGATTGAAGTCAGGGCTTTGTGATGGCCACTCCAATACCTTGACTTTGTTGTCCTTAAGCCATAACGTTGGAAGTATGCTTGGGGTCATTGTCCATTTGGAAGACCCATTTGCGACCAAGCTTTAACTTCCGGACTGATGTCTCGAGATGTTGCTTCAATATATCCACATAATTTTCCTCCCTCACGAAGCCATCTATTTTGTGAGGTGCACCAGTCCCTCCTACAGCAAAGCACCCCCACAACAGGATGCTGCCACCCCCGTGCTACACAGTTGGGATATTGTTCTTCTGCTTGTAAGCCTCCCCATTTTTCCTCCAAACATAATGATGGCATTATGACCAAACAGTTCTATTTTTGTTTGATCAGACCGGAGGACATTTCTCCAAAAAGTACGATCTTTGTCCCCATGTGCAGTTGCAAACCGTAGTCTGGCCTTTTTATGGCGGTTTTGGGGCAGTGGCTTCTTCCTTGCTGAGTGGCCTTTCAGGTTATGTCGATATAGGACTCGTTTTACTGTGGATATAGATACTTTTGTGCCTGTTTCCTCCAGCATCTTCACAGGGTCCTTTGCTGTTGTTCTGGGATTGATTTGCACTTTTCGCACCAAAGTACGTTCATCTCTAGGAGACAGAACGTGTCTCCTTCCTGAGC
The DNA here is from genome assembly GCF_057628025.1 of Oncorhynchus mykiss. Lineage (NCBI taxonomy): Eukaryota > Metazoa > Chordata > Actinopteri > Salmoniformes > Salmonidae > Oncorhynchus > Oncorhynchus mykiss. Next base: position 65,611,451 of record NC_143024.1, read on the forward strand.
GGTATGACCGCTGCGTGGTCCCATGGTGTTTATACTTGCGTACTACTGGTTGTACAGATGAACGTGATACCTTCAAAGAGGCGCGGAGTTTGAAGGTAGGCCTTGATATACAACCACAGGTACACCTCCAATTGACTCAAATGATGTCAATTAGCCTATCAGAAGCTTCTAAAGCAATGACAATTTTCTGGAATTTTCCAAGCTGTTTAAAGGCACAATCAACTTAGTGTATGTAAACTTCTGACCACTGGAATTGTGATAGAGTGAATTATAAGTGAAATAATGTCTGTAAACAATTGTTGGAAAAATTACTTGTGTCATGACTTGTCAAAACTATAGTTTAACAAGAAATTTGTGGAGTGGTTGAAAAACAAGTTAATGACTCCAACCTAAGTGTATGTAAACTTCAGACTTAAACTGCATATACCCTCCCAAAATGATCATAATATCGTCTTTGCATCTCAAAATCATTGCAATGTGGTTAACCTTCGTCTAAATTTTTCAAATCTAAAAAGATACAACTCTACCAGAGTGCCCTTAGATCATTTGAAAAGGCTGCATTTGACTGTTGCACTTGAATCATTCCCACGGTGAATGACTAGGCCCGCTATGCTATGAGACCACACACTATTACAGAGACTCTGATATTACTGGCCGCAATTGATATGGTGAAAACAACGTGTGGGGTGGGAGATGTACAGACACTCGCATCAATATCTTTGTCAGATAACACTGCTAAATGAAGAAATGATCCTATTGCTAGTAATCAAAAGAAAACTCTGACTGAATGACTCAAACTCCAAATGTACATTAGCCGTGAGGGCCGAGATGCCCACGAGTTGACGTTTGTACGTCAGGGGATGCTATTCACGAGGACATATTGTTCCGTCTCACGATTCCCGAGCATGAAACGGCACAGAGGATGTTCAGAATGCTGCGTGGCTATATTAACGAAAAACAGATTCCATGGGATCGAATGGTGGGATCTTGCACAGATGGGGCTCCATCTATGGTGGGACGGCAGGCAGGCCTCTGCACTCTAGTTATGATTGCGTCTCCCTCTGCCATACGGAAGCATTGTATGATACACCGAGAGGCACTGGCAGCAAAAGAGCTGAGCACAGAACTGAAATATACTGCAGCAGGTAACTTCAATGGTAAACTACATCAAACCATATCCACTGCACGCAGGCCTGTTCACAAAACTATGTGATATGTGATCAGAGCATGACAATGTTCTATTTCACACTGAGGATTGGTGGTTAGCAAGGGGGAGGGTTGAAAAGATGTTCACATTGACAGAGGAACTTCTGTCATTCACAAAGGATGTAAAAAAAAAACATTTTTTTTAAAGAACTTTCTGTGTAAAGTAAAAGAAAATGTCTCCTTGCCTATGCAATAGACATCTTTGGGAATCTGAACTCAAGCATGCTGGGGAAATAAAAAAAACATTCTACAGATGCGTAACCGCATCAGTGGATTCAGAGGAAATAATTCTTATTGGAGAGTCTAACAAAAGTCTTACTTATTGGAGAGTCTAACAAAAGTCTTACTTATTGGAGAGTCTTACAAAAGCGAACCATGCCCCCTTCCCAACGCTGAGCATGTTTCCAACAGAAAACAGCATCAGTAAGTGAACTGGGAACTAAGCAATCTCAGACTTCTGACTTCAGTGCATTAAGGATAACTGGGAACTAGGGAAAAAAACGAGCTCTGACTGGGAAAAATCCTTTTGAACGGTCATCCAACTCGGGCCTCTTTCTAGAGCTCCGACATTCCGACCTGAAGATCACTGACGTCATGATTTGACCTCTAATTTTTCAGAGTTCCCAGTTATCTTGAAAGCACCATAAAACTCCTAGTACCCTTTGCCAGCTCAAATCTGTGTGAAGCTGGATTGAGTGCTCTCGTTTGCATTAAAACCAAAAATGTTCCTGACTTTGAGAAGCTCCGACGCGACATGCATCAAGCATACCCTTCTCATTAGTGGTGGTGAGATAAGACATTATGTCAGTCTAATTTGCAATTGACTGTCATAGCCCCACATTAAAAGTATGTGATGGTGAGTTAAGACAATCAGAATGTTAGAAATGTTTTTCAATTGACTGCAATAGCCCAAAATAAAAATAAAAAGTTAACATAGGCTGTTAATGACAATTTTTTAGGGACTCCCTCGGACACCGCCAGGTATAGAGGTCCTGGATGGCAGGGAAACCTCTAACCTCTGTAGCGTACCAAGCGGTGATGTAGCCAGTCAAGATGCTGTCAATAGCGCAGCTGTAAGAACGTTGAGGATCTAAGGGGCCATGCCCAAACTTTTCAGCCTCTTGAGGGGGAAGAGGGGTTATCGTGCCCTCTTCACGACTGTGTTGATGTGTGCCCTGTCGATGTGAATGGGGGTGTGCTCGGCCCTCCATTTCCTATAGTTTTCCATTTCCTTTGTCTAGCTGACGGTGAGGGAGAGGTTGTTGTCCTCGCACTACCCTGCCAGGTCTCTGACGACCTCCTTATAGGCCTGGGGTTCTCAAACTTGTTTAGCCCATGACCCCATTTTGATATCTGAAAATTCTCACGACCCCAACCATGTGAAAAAAAAATGTCATTAATAGCCTATGGTTGGGGTCGTGAGAGTTTGGGAACCCCTGCCCTATAAGGAGGTCGTCAGAGACCTGGCAGGGTGGTGCGAGGACAACAACCTCTCCCTCAAACGTGTTATTACTTTTCTATTCTTTTCTTTCTCTCAGCAGTTGGGAAGGGCCCATAAGGAAGCATTTCACTGTTGGCCTACGTCTGTTGTTTACGAAGCAGGTGATGAATAAAATGTTATTTGATTTGAGAGGACAAAAGAACAACAGTGGGGAAGGAGGAGTAGTGGCATGGAGGGTTGGTTAAAATGTGCCTGCTGGTTTCATCAGGAGTAGGGCTGGAGAGAATCTACAGGGAAGTTAAGAGCACTGTCTGAAAACCGAATCGAATAACACTTAAGCTATTCATGGTTTCGATTGGTCTCACTTGCAAAAGAGATTTTATCTCAATAGAAATAGACCTGTATAGAAATAGATAGGTTTGAAGCAGTTGGATTGATTTCATTTAACTCCATAGGTATTTTTGTATCTCCGCAGATCTATCTGGCCCTACTGGTTAAAATTAAATTACTTTGTTTAGCGCACAGTGCTTGCAATGCCAGGAATGTATGCATGCCTAATACACTTTGGATAAAAGTGTCTGCTGAATGGAATATATTCTTATTATTTCAGGGCGTGCTGCTTTTGTCCTACTGTACCTCTCCAGATCCTCTGCGTTGTCGCCCTGCTCTGCCTTCCCGATGCCAAACTTGGCCTTCAGAGAGCGTGAGCGGGCAATGACCGTCTCCACCGCTATCAGCTGGGTAATCACGTCCTGTTGGAGGAGACAGACACATAGACACAGTACTAGGGTGGATGAATTGGGGGTAGAAAAAAGTATACTGTGGCTACCTTGCAGTCCAACCAATGGGTTAGAGGTAGAGGTTAGGGATTAGAGACTGTTGAGTAGAGATCGTCAAATCTTGCCAGGTCTCCCTTGAAAAACAGGATTTATCCTGGTAAGATAAAGGCTAGATGAAAAAAAAAGTTGTTTCCAGTCACCTCTAGTTTCTTGTAGTCTGGGCTGGGGTGGCGCAGCAGCTTGCTGGCATGAGAGGTGGCCTGCTGGATGGCCTTTCTAACAGATAGGATGTCCTCTACTGACTCTGTATGGGAGAGAAGAGAGGAAGTTGGTGAGATATGAGAGCGGGATAGATAAAGAGACAGAGACCGAGCAACAGGACCCTGCGGTCACTAACCCTCCTCCTTCTCCTTGAGGATGGCAGCATGGAGGATGCAGGGCAGGAGATGGCGGGTCAGGTCTGCTGGCTTCTGTACCGCCAAGTAGTGCAGCACCTGGGGGAGGGGAAGAATATCATAAGCAAATTCTCTCTCTCCATCTCTCTCTCTCTTACAGCAATTATGATTCCAGAGGTTGTCAGGGACCCGGCAAGGTACTTGACATTTCCAAAGGCATTGTTCTTTTACAAAACTGGTTCATCGGCTTCTTTTGACTTATGGAGGCTGTCTGCCGCATAAACGCAATTGTGTTGGCGAGAGGCAGCGCTGCATTTTAATGACCCTCCTCTTTATACAACACAGGGTCATTCGTTATGTTGAGTGAGTCAGTGATGAGATTCCAGAAGCTCAATCTGATTTGGTATCCCTTAATAACACACAACCCTTCAGGCTCTCGTGCACAGGGAGAGCACAGGGATAGAAGGAAAGGCACAGTACAGTGCTCTTAAGTTGTCGCAGAGTGACCTTGTGGCGATGGTCTCGACTGCAAACAGAGGACTGTGGATTATAGAAGCACACCTGTCATCTACCTACTTAAGAGGACAACTTACTGGAGCAGGAAGAAAAAAAAAAGAAAAATATATAAATATATATATTAAAATCAGCAGTAAATTAATTCCAAACTAAAAATTGTGCACCTGGAATCTCCCCAAAAGAGCCGGCTGGCGGCAGCCATACGGATGAAGGACGCAGTGCTATAGGCTAGATGACCGACCTTCAAGGCCCGGCAAGGTTCCCCTGAACTCAGTTTAAACTCTCAGGGAGGGGACCCATGGCAGGGAGGGGATGGACACCTTGTGTGTGTGTGAGTGTGTGTGTGTGTGTGTGTCATAGCAGGGTGTTCTTGTGTTCTGACCTACTTCCTATTTCCAGCAGCGCTGCATGGTGATTGGCTGAAACAGGGACAAACAGAGAGAGGGAGAGTGTGTAGTGAACCTGGCAGTGTTTCGTTCTCTGGGCTGGCAGCAATGAGCTGCAGAACAGGTAGAGGTGTCATTCACTGAGTCTCAGTCTAGCAGTTCATCACAATGCAAAATGGCTCTGGGTAAAAGTTGTTCTTAGGCACAACCTATCCTCCCCAAATCCTAACTTGAGGGGAAAACCCCAAACTGAGCTTCTCCTCCCTTTTAGTAATTCCTGGTCTGGTAACCAAAGACTCTGGAACTAACACGGTATGATGTGATTTATCAGTTGTAAAAAGGTTTAATAAGGGCTCTGATAGGACCAGAGTTTTTCTAAAAATCAGGTCACATGGTTTTAAAAACTCCTGGCCTTTGGGAGGATGAAAACCATGTCAAACTGCAGCAACCTTTATATTTTGAAGCTAGACTAAAAGGGGGGTTTTCATCAACAGATACACAGAGACACCAACATTATTGGACGATAGAACTCACGGGGCTGAGGTCTGCATCGTGTAGGCCTGCACTACGCAACTATAGGCTTAATACAAAAAAAAGACCTCACAGTCTATGTCAGATATTGAGTTCATTGATTCATTCCAGTTAATAAAGTTGGATTGAAAAAGTCTAGGTTGCCTAGTCACCCAAAGTTTGAATATAAACTAAATTGGATCCCATTCACATATTTTCAAAACCCAAAAAATGAGCTAGCTATAAAAACACAATGTTACCTCTTCGTTTACCCTGGCCAGAGGGATAGGGTGAAGTAGATTGTATGCAGCTGTTGTTAGGATTCTACAGTTGACCAGACAACAAAAAAAAATGTAAAAAATGATGGCGGCCCTGCAATGCACAATACAATTCTTAAAGCTCAGTACCTTCTCAGCCTCCTTGGTGTCGTCAAACAGGCGTCTCTGTCTGCGAGCGGGGGTAGTCTTGGCTGTGGCCCACGCCTCCATCCACATGTTTCCCGGGATCTTCATCCTGGCACTCAAGTCACCCCTGACCACTGTGTCTCCGTTCTCGTCCACCACCTCCTCCTCAACGTAGTCCCTGGGTGAGTACCACCTCACAAAGTCCTCCAGGGTACAGCCAGGGTTCGCTGCCTAATATGGACACGGACAGACACAGGTTTGTCACGGTCACAGCAAAGTCATGTTCTCAAACCCCACAAATGTTCAAGGTTTTCCACTATATTCTAATCTTCCAAAGCATATATACACAGTCAAGAGAAGTCAAAAGTCTTCTAAAAAAAAACTGGCGATAGTAGCAGAAAACACACATACATCTGGCTGATGTCATCACCACCTCTAGTGCTTCAGCTCCCCTCCAGAGCAGTGCTCGCTGTCTGTGAGCTCATGACTCAAAGACAGGTGATGATTCAGGTGTAGCAGACAGCATCAGTCTGTTAATGGCCCTCAGAGGGACTGAGTCTGAATCAGAGTACCTGCTGCTGTGAAATAAATCAATGTCTCACTGTTTCCCTGCTTCCTCTGGAAACCAACCGACTGACCAATTGAACAAGAAGAACTTTTGTGTGACCTTTCGCTGATGTGCGTTAGTGAGATTCAACACAGTAATTTCTCTCCTTCATTCACACTCCATAATTAATTAGAAGCCTGCCTTACTTCATTTCCTTTATTTTTTTTCCGTGGTAAGTTTCGTAGCGAGGAGACAGCTCCATTTCAGTGCAGCAGCAGTAGATGGATTGATGAGAAAGAGGATAAAGCGTGAATAACTGAGACAGGAGCTCCTCCAGTAGCCTGGGGGTCCAGGCCAGGACAGGAGGCTTCTCTACTGCAGTCCCCCTAAAGAAGGTGTGTGTGTGTGTGTGAAATGTGTATTTGCGCGTGTGTGAAATTTGTGTGTGCGCGCATACTGGAATTTGTGCGTGTGACATATTCAGTTGAGGCGGGGGCTGGTTACGTAGTGCTTGGCTGTCATATTCCTAAGTCCCCACCATTCATCAGTGGTCCATCCTTGGCATTGCGCCCGCAAGGACCGGGATAATTAAAGCTAAAATGCCAGATTATGCTTGGCTAAGCACAATTACATACAGAGCAGGTCGGCCCTGGCCATGAAACATTTTGAGGCCATTCTAACGCAACTAAGGGCCCCATTTCCCGCTCTGGTTGAATACACAACATTCTTCTTCCCCTAGTTTATAACCCATCTCCCTCCTCCTCACGTCAGCTGTTGTCGGAGCTCAGAAAGAACAGAAGAAGAAAAGGTCGAGAACATACAACTAACTCCAAAGTAGAGCATTTAGTGGGCCAGCTAAAAACAGACCGGGGTAATGCAACAGAAAGTTGCAACTGTGCCCCCTGAAAGAACACTATTTGTCAACGTTTGTTACTGTTGGCAACAAAGGGGTTGAGCCTGAAGTCCCATCAGAGAAGTTTAAAGATAATGACCTGAAGTTCTGAACCTCTTGAATCCAACAGCTTGGAGTTGGCAGGTGTGGCTTCATTCTACTCAGCAGAAAAATGGGGTACGTTTCACTGTATTCATTGCACAATAAGGTGACCATAGAGATTAATGAAGCTTTCTTTAGCCTGAGTCCATTCTTTTTTTAAAGAGACAACTATTAAAAAAAGAGAGGCTTTGTAGATTTGTCTGCATGACGAAGGAAATCTACATGAATCATTAAAAGCATGTGTGTTCAACCTTCTATCAACTATAACTTTTACAGGCTTAACATCAACGACCTAGTATTCAATAATTCAACACGACGGAGGCTTATTTTCTAAATGGAAATTATTTGAAGCACTAAAACATAAATCTATACAGAAAATCAGCTCTCAAAGACCTCTTCACATGTCCAAATCCACACCCCTCACGCTTTCTAATAAGAAAGAAGCCTTTCATTGATATTAATAACACAATTAGCATGCCCTCCACTATGCCACCGTGTGAGACGAGGGAGGCAGAGAGACTGTGAGAATCAAATCAAACGCCCCCCAATCTGACACATTGACTGACTGAGAGGACGGAGAACACTAATAGGCTCCTGTGCCACTCACCCAGTCTGGGTGGCAGTGAGAGTGAGTGTGCCTCTCTCTGTGTGTGTTTCTCTGTGTTTGTGTGTGTGCCAGCATTCATTTCAGGGTGTGTGTGTGTGTGTAAAATATATATGTCAGGGTGGGGTGTGTGTCCTCACCTTAAAAGACTCCATGTCTGAGAGCAGACAGGCACTCTGCATACGGGCGCGGAGGTGGGCACCCTCGGCTGACGTGCCCAGTTTGGCCAATACCTCCGACTGCTCCTCTAGAAGGTCTTCTGTCATGGGCGCTGGCTCCTGGGGAGTGAGGAGGAGGACACTCAGGGTTTCTGTGTTTTAGGGGTTTTGGTGTGTGCATGAAGAAGTGCGTGTGTGAGGGTTGGTTTCCGACACACAAGGAAGCCAGAAACTGACCCCTAAAGCTGATCCATAAGGTCTGTATGTTACAGTACTTATTAGTGTGTGAGAGACATGCTGCAGTGACAAGGATTGGCCCGGTCATTCACTCTGAGCACTACAGAGGAGACAGCTCGTCATGTTCATTAGCAACCTGTGGAACAATGGAACACTTGGGGCACCTACAACCCCATGCCAAAACACCCACAACGCCCTGCCAATCTCCCATCAGCTCCAGCTAATGAACACTGGTTCTGTCTTGTAGAGCAATGTCCACAGTCCACAGTCCTGTCTAGTGTCCAAGTTGCTGAAGGGCAACTGAACACTGCATAATGTTCGCTAAGGTCAGACTCGGTTCCACCACTGGCAAAGTCAGTTATGATCACCGGCCAATCAGGTGCATAACGAAAATGGTTATGCACCTATTTTAATGAACAAGAAAGACTGATGACATGTAGAGGTAGGTGGTGGCTGGCCAAACTCCGCTTGCTTGATCAATAACCTTGCTTGAGACACTGGAACTTGAGTTAGCCAGGGCTTTAGCTCAGAGGACTAACATTGTCTTGAGTCACATAGATTACCCAGTAGGTTTGTTATGTACATAATAATCACTATTGTTCAGATAAAGCTGCTAAAGAAAAGTCCCTAATTTCATAGAATCCTGATTCTACTCCCTGGCTTGTAATAACTCCCTAATAGCCATTACTTACACATTCTATAACCTGCTTTAATTGGCCATTCCTGCCTTTTTCATTGCTGCCATTATGCAACTGTTTTCCAGCACAAAGCAGGCTTATATAACAATGGGCTCCATACAACACCCAAAGGATTTCTGAGCGGAAGTAGCCCAATGTAAGGCTGCTGTACCTACCTTTTTAAACAACGACCGCATACCTCTAAATGCAAAAGGCCACACCATGCAATCATGAATGGAAAACGGGGGGGGCAGAATCCAACTGTGCCTTTCTTTCTTTACCATCACAGCCTCTAATGCATTCTACCCAGTGGGCTCAGACTGACTAATGCACAGTCGGGTCTGGGAGAAAGAAAAGACTAAAAGCCTGTCCCCTCCTGAGCAAGTTTCTAATGAAATAAAGAAAGACCTGAGTCAGAGGGGACCATTAGCTGCTGCTCGAGAGAACCGCATCCTAAATTGCACCCCATTCCCATATATAGTGCACTACTTTTGAGCAGAGCCCTACGGGCCTTGCCCCTTGTCAAAAGTAGTGCACCATATACAGTATAGTATGCTATTTAGGACGCAACCAGAGTGTGGAGAATACAAACAGGGCAGACAGGAGCGGCGATCAAAAAACACTTTACCCAGACTAATTAAAACTAGGGAAGGAAGGTGAGAATGCCGAGCAGAGCATGAGTAGTAGTGGAGCAGAGGCATCCACCTCATTACAAATAGTGGCAATGCCATGAATCTAAAACACCCATCTCTGCCTACCCCCCCCCCCCCCCCACCCCCCTACCCTGCCCCTGCTGTTTAAAGGTTCGACAGAGAGGGAGAAAGAGAAAAAAAGAGGGAGTGCGGGAGAGAAAGAGAGAGAAAGAGAGCATGAGATAGCGAGAGAGAGATTGACAGGGGTGTCAGAGAGGAAATGGTTGAAAGGTAATAGAAAGAAGAAAAAAAAAACAGACAGGCGAGTAGAGATGGAGACAACAGATCCAGACAGAGACAGAGCAGCACAGAAGAGCAAACAGACGTACAGATAATCGATGGATGTAGGAAGAGAAAGAGAAAGAGAGAACATGTCATTGAGAGGACAGACAGCGAGAGAAAGAGAAAAGAGAGAGGAAATGGAAAAGGACCGAGGGGTAGTGGGAGTGATATATGAGAGACAGAGACACAAAAGTTTGGAGAATGGTGTGTGGATAAAGAGGGAGAGAGATGGAAAAAGGCAGACAGAGAAAAGACAAGTGCAAAAATCCCCGCATGATACACCGAGACAGCCGGAGACTGAGGCCGTGTCTAAGACTTGACAGTTAATGAATGCAGTTTTTGTATTCTTTAAGGACACATCATGCGTCTACAGCTACATTTAAATGTATCCACCATGTCCACAGTCAGTGTTGCCAATTTAGCGACTTTGTCGATATATTTAGCAAGTTTTCAGGCTCCCTCCGTTGACTTTATTGGTAAAAGTGGATAGTGTCAAATTCAGCTACTTTTCAGGCTTCTTTCGGGGAGTTTCGACAGCGAGGATTTCTCTGATTTTAATAGCATTTTGCGACTTCCCCCAATCAATTCTTCCGCAAACAAGAGTGGAAGAAGCTGTCTGTGCAACAGAAGTCACTGCAACAGTTCAGAGACAGGCAGAGAAGCAATTAGTAATTAGTCCACATTTTGTCAGGATTTTCCTCACTATATTCAAATGCCAGTATGTAGTCTGCAAACAGTGGAATAGGCTAAATATTATAACACAACAACTTCATGGTAGTAGCTAACTACTGTAGCTAACAAGCCAGGTAACCTCTGTGGCTAGCCAGCAAGCAAAGCTAAAGGGATTGCAAACGGGTTAGAATAACTCTAGAAATAGTTGTTAGCTGGCTAGAATTCATGAGGCCAGCAAACATGTTCCTCACACGCTAGGAATGTATTTCCGCAAATGTTATAATGAAAAAGGTGCCGCTCTTTCCCAAAACCCAAGTGTTCTGGACTCTGTATACACCAGGGATCATCATTGAGATTCAGCTGGGGGACAATTCTTTCTTGAGCGGATGGTCGGGGGGCCAGAACATGAATACAAATAATTGCAAATTGACCGCAAGCAGCCCAAACAGATATGTTTAACTAAAACATAATCATTTCAAACCTTGCTTACATTTGTATACGATCACGTCTTGTCTCGATTATGCGTGGGAATACTTGGGAACAGATTTCATCAATTAAAATCCCTTGGAGCTGATTTCCTGGGGACTTTTACACACACAATTATTATTACAAACCTACTGAAGGAAAATGTCTCGATAAGGTGGTCAGCCAGATCTGAACACAATCAGACCACAATGACACTTCAGCGCGTCTAGACCTGATCTTCGTATTCTGATAGCAAAGTCAAATGTAAGTGTCAATTGTAGACACGGCCTGAGACTGTGTGTGTGTGTGTGTTAGCAGACACAAGCTGTGTGAAAACATTGGGCCCATCTAGAAGTGCTGACACTAGTTTATTTTACACTCACACACTCCATCCATCTCTCCTCCACGCAGCACACAGTCAAATCCGCTCTCTTAACACGGAAAGGCGTCCGTCCTAGCCCACCAGCTGCCGCATGTGCTGTGTGTGTGTGTGTGTCCGTGTACTGGGTCTGTGTGTCTTCTTTGTGTGCGTGTACCGTGTATATGTCCGTGTACTGTGTGTGTTATACATTTGTGGATAGATAGCAGCTTCAGACAGCCCGGGCCACCATCTCCCTTCCTGCGTCTAACCTCCTAGTGTTAATCATTGAACAGTGTCAGCCTCAGCCCTGTGCATTAATTAACTCTACTATTCATCCCAGTCTATAATTGATGAGGGGTAAAGGAGCTACACATCTCTCCAGGCTAGCTCTGGGCTCACACACATAGCAGGGAATGTAGAGGGAGGGAGGTAGCACTATCAGAGAGACTCATAGCATAGAGCACATGTGCCAAACTCGTTCCACGGAGGGCCAACGGTCTGCGGGTCTTCGCTCGTCCCTTGTACTTTATTGATGAATTAAGGTCACTAATTAATAAGGAGTGTCTCTTACCTGGTTGACTAGAGCTTAATTGAAAGGAAAAAACCTAAACCAGCAGACACTAGGCCCCCCATGGAATGAGTTTCATACGCCTGGCATAGAGGCCGATTACCAAATGGAAGAGGATATAGCCAATTATAACAAGATGTTTTGTACCTGCCCCCAAATACATTCTACAATAAGAGGCTGAGCACAACCTTTGCTGAGTTGAGTCTGTCAGGCTAAGTTCCACATCATGCTGCTCTTGGCTTTTACCATACTTATTAAGATGAACCCACAGACATTTAAAGCTAATTATTGGATTTATGTTACAACAATTTCTTAAAAATCTGTGATAATGAATTAGGCACTGTGTGCAGTGTCTATTGGTCAGGGCAACTGTGTTATAGTGATTTATGGTATCATAGTAACAATGAGTCACAGTATCACTACAATGTAGTAATGAATAGTTCAATGAGTCATAGTATCACTACAACGTAGTAATGAATAGTTCAATGAGTCATAGTATCACTACAACGTAGTAATGAATAGTTCAATGAGTTACAGTATCACTACAACGTAGTAATGAATAGTTCAATGAGTCACAGTATCACTACAACGTAGTAATGAATAGTTCAATGAGTCATAGTATCACTACAACGTAGTAATGAATAGTTCAATGAGTCATAGTATCACTACAACGTAGTAATGAATAGTTCAATGAGTTACAGTATCACTACAATGTAGTAATGAATAGTTCAATGAGTCATAGTATCACTACAACGTAGTAATGAATAGTTCAATGAGTCATAGTATCACTACAATGTAGTAATGAATAGTTAAATGAGTTACAGTATCACTACAATGTAGTAATGAATAGTTCAATGAGTTAGTGGTGCATATTGTACAGTACATCTGCCATGGCTGTCTATCTGTCTGACCTGTGGCATTGTTAATGACATGGTCAGTATGTGGACATATTGGTCCTAGGAATCATTTTACAATGATATGCACTGTATACCAAACATTAAACAATTAAAGGGTGCTTGAAGCCACCATGAAGATTGAGATAGCTGTGTGTGCTTGTATGTCTGACCTGAGTAACAGGGATGTACAGGGGTTCCTGGGAGTTGAGCAGGGTCAACTTCCCGTGGGGGTGGAGCCGACCGTCTGGCTTGGCCACTTTGGCCCCGCCCTTCTCTCCGTCTGTGGACCCAGCCTCCTTCATCTCCTCCGTGTCGCTCAGGCACTCAAAGAACTCGTCCTCGCTGTCACTCCACGAGTCCCACGACTTCCCAGGAGACACCTCTCTGCCCATCTCTGCACTCTCCGGCCCCAGGCGCCCATTCTCAGTCCCGGTCGTCCCTGAAACCTTCCTCTCCCTCCCTCTCTCCCTATCCTTCTCCTTCCCTCCCTCAGCCGTCTTCCTTCCATCATCCCTCGCCCTCTTCCTCTCAATGCAGCAGTTGAGCATCTGGGGGGCAGATACGGACAAAGAGTGATGAGTACAGGGAGTCAGGGAAACAGCAGCAGATGGCAAGCTTTTGGGTGGTGTGTGTGTGTGTAATTCTATCCGGTATAACCCCATCCCTTTGCCCCTTATCGAGCCATTTCTCATCATCATGTCCCTGTGTGCCCACACTAAAGTCTTCTCTTCCTCCTACACTGAGCTCCAAACGTCTACCTAGTGCAGGCTGCAGCACTTTATTACTATGAATAGAGTCACTTCCAGCTCTAATTCTGATGCATGCCCAGCCTAGGTGTGTGTGTGTGTGTGTGTGTGTGTGAGAAATAGAGAACAGAGAGAGAGAAAGGGGAAAGAGAGAAGAGAGGTAGGTAGGTAGGTAGAGAGCGATACAGAGACAGACTCAGCTTATGAGTCAGGAGCTCTCTGCCCAGTGCAGCCTGGGCACCTCTTCCTCTTATTAAAGTGATTGCAGATAAAGTGGCTCACTCCGCCTTTCCAGAAAGATATTACCTCTCCTTCCTTCCCTCTCATCCTCGCTCACACTCTCTCCAGACATCTTTATTACCACCTCTCCCTACTTCCTTTTATCTCTTCCTCTCACTCTCCTCAATCCCTCCCTCCCCCAGGTGAGGCGTGGGCAGCTGAATAACAACACTGTTTATGGGTCTGGTTCTGTCTGGGGCCTCTGCAGACATCTGGCTGGGCCGTGGGGAGTAGGGCTGGCACAAAAGTTGACTAGATGACCACAATGCAGCAGCAGGACACATAGAAAACAATTAATAGAACAGGCCTGGAACCACTGCCTGGTATTGAAACAATTTCCAAAGTAATTTGGAATGTTCATTCAAATGATGTTAACTGATTTTTTCTTTTTTGGGGGAGGTGGGGGGGGGGGGGGGGGGGCTGTTCTATTCATTCTATTTCAATGGCAGCACATGCAGTCAGGAGCAGAGGAGAGGAGAAAATGTGTCAAGAACAACCTCAACAATTATAATATACAATACCAGTCAAAAGTTTGGACACACCTACTCAATTCCAGGGTTTTTCTTTATTTTTACTATTTTCTATATTGTAAAACAATAGCAAAGACATCACAACTATGAAATAACAAATATGGAATAATGTAGCAACCAAAAAATGTAGCTATCCTTTGCCTTGATGACAACTTTGTACACTCTTGGCATTCTCTCAACCAGCTTCATGAGGTAGGTCACCTGGAATGCATTTCAATGAACAGGTGTGCCTTGTTAAAAGTTCAGTTTGTGGAATTTCTTTCCTAATTAATACGTTTGAGCCAATCAATCCATCATTCCTTTAAGACATTAAGAACATTTCGAGAACTTTGCCATTTTCTTCAAGAGCAGTTGCAAAAACCATCAAGGGCTATGATGAAACTGGCTCTCACGAGGACCACTACAGGAAAGGAAGACCCAGAGTTACCTCTGCTGCAGAGGATAAGAGAGAGTTAAAGTTAACTGCACCTCAGATTGCAGCCCAAATAAATGCTTCACAGAGTTCAAGTAACAGATACAGCTCAACGTCAACTGTTCAGAGGAGACTGTGTGAGTCAGGCCTTCATGGTCGAATTGCTGCAAAGAAACCACTACTAAATGACACCAATAAGAAGAAGAGACTTGCGTGGGCCAAGAAACACGAGCAATGGACATTAGACCAGTGGAAATCTGTCTTTTGGTCTGATGAGTCCAAATTGGAGATTTTTGGTTCCAACCGCCATGTCTTTGTGAGATGCAGAGTAGGTGAACAGATGATTTCTGCATGTGTGGTTCCCACCGTGAAGCATGGAGGAGGAGGTGTGATGGTTCTTTGCTGGTGACACTGTCAGTGATTTAATTATAATTCAAGGCACACTTAACTTCTTGAGTGTAGGGGGCAGGATTTAAATTTTTTGGCAAAAAAAAAACGTACCCATTTGAAACGGCCTATTTCTCAGGTCCAGAAACTAGAACTAGTATAACAGAACTGATATTGCATGCGATGCCTTGCCTCCATTTAAAGGGATATCAACCAGATTCCTTTTCCTATGGCTTCCTCAAGGTGTCAACAGGCTTTAGACATAGTTTCAGGCTTTTATTTTGAAAATGAGTGAGAAAGATCACATTGCGTCAGTGGATAGCTGGGTGTTCGCAGAGTTTTGCTTGAGCAACAGATTGGGGTAGCCATTGTCTCTCCCTCTCATATTGAAAAAGCGACAGTCCCGGTTGATATATTATCGATTATATATTTTAAAAACAACCTGAGGATTGATTATAAAAAACGTTTGACATGTTTCTGTAGACATTACGGATACTATTTGGAATTTGTCTGCGATGTCGTGACCGCTCGAGACTGTGGATTTCTGAACATAACGCGCCAAACAAAATGGAGGTATTTTGGATATAAAAATAATCTTTATGGAATGAAAGGAACATTTATTGTGTAACTGGGAGTCTCGTGAGTGCAAACATCCAAAGATCAAAGGTAAGCGATTTAATCTATTGCTTTTCTGACTTTCGTGACCAATCTACTTGGCTGCTAGTGTTTGTAATATTTTGTCTACTGAGAGAGATGTTCTTACATAAACGCTTGTTATGCTTTCGCCGAAAAGCTGTATTGAAATCTGACACGCCAGGTGGATTAACAACATGCTAAACTGTGTTTTGCTATATTGCACTTGTAATTTCATGAAAATTAAATATTTTTTGTAATTTAATTTGAATTTGATGCGCTGCAATTCAGCGGGTGTTGATGAAAATGATCCAGCTATAGGGATGTGTGCGTCAAGAAGTTAACCGGCATGGCTACCACAGCATTCTGCAGCAATACGCCATCCCATCTGGTTTGCGCTTAGTGGGACTATAATTTGTTTTTCAACAGGACAATGACTGAAAATAAACCTTAAGGCTGTTTAAGGAGAGTGATGAGTGCTGCATCAGATGACCTGGCCTCCACAATCACCCAACCTCAACCCAATTGAGATGGTTTGGGATGAGTTGGACCACAGACTGTTGGAAAAGCATTCCAGGTGAAGCTGGTTGAGAGAATGCCAAGCGTGTGCAAAGCTATCATCAAGGCAAAGGGTGGCTGCTTTGAAGAATCTCAAATATAAAATATATTTTGATTTGTTGGAACACTTTTTTGGTAACTACATGATTCCATGTGTTATTTCACAGTTTTGATGTCTTCACTCTTATTCAACAATGAATAGTTTTAAAAAATAAAAGAAAAACCCTTGAATGAGTAGGTGCCAAAACTTTTGACTGGTACTCTAAGAATATTTTGAAGATAAATACACAAGGCAGAGGATGAGAGTACTAAAAACTAAATAGAGTACTAATGGTCAATAGGGAATTGTCAAGGGAAATAGTTGGGTCTCAGTTCAACAGCTGTTTAGAATCTGTGGAATGTCAGTCCTGAACTCAGAGCTACGTATGCTACGTTTTCATTGGTCTGTACATTGAGTCTGAAGCAGGATCCTTGTTATTTAGCAATTGGCCAAGTTGTACTGTAAGGACTTATGATTGGTCAACTCCAGGCTAGGGTGGGGGGGTTACAAATGGCATCATGTTACTTTGTTCTACCTCCCAGCATAACAGCTATGATTTTTCCTTCTCAAATACATTTAATTTTTTATTTTCTCCCCCGATTTGCTTTGGGGGTTGTGTTATTGAAGTACAACAACTGCAAACAATACTGTATATATTTATTTTCTTGCTATTCAAACGGTTATTATGGTGACCGCGGTCATTTGGCAGGCCAATTACTGTCATCCAAAATTCCATGACCGTCACAGCCCTAGGGGGGAGACACTCCTACCTGTCGACTCGCTCTCGCTCTCTCCTACCTGTCGACTCGCTCTCGCTCTCTCCTACCTGTCGACTCGCTCTCGCTCTCTCCTACCTGTCGACTCGCTCTCGCTCTCTCCTACCTGTCGACTCGCTCTCGCTCTCTCCTACCTGTCGACTCGCTCTCGCTCTCTGCTACTTGTCGACTGGCTGACTGGCTAGCTGTCTCTCTCTCCTTCTCTCCTACCTGTCGGCTCGCTCTCTCCTGTCGGATCTCGCTCTCTCGCCTACCTGTCGGCTCGCTCGCTCGCCTACCTGTCGGCTCGCTCGCTCTCCTGCTCTCCTACCTGTCGGCTCGCTCGCTCTCCTGCTCTCCTACCTGTCGGCTCGCTCGCTCTCCTGCTCTCCTACCTGTCGGCTCGCTCGCTCTCCTGCTCTCCTACCTGTCGGCTCGCTCGCTCGCTCGCTCTCCTACCTGTCGGCTCGCTCGCTCGCTCGCTCGCTCTCCTACCTGTCGGCTCGCTCGCTCGCTCGCTCGCTCGCTCTCCTACCTGTCGGCTCGCTCGCTCGCTCGCTCGCTCGCTCTCCTACCTGTCGGCTCGCTCGCTCGCTCGCTCGCTCGCTCTCCTACCTGTCGGCTCGCTCGCTCGCTCGCTCGCTCGCTCTCCTACCTGTCGGCTCGCTCGCTCGCTCGCTCGCTCGCTCTCCTACCTGTCGGCTCGCTCGCTCGCTCGCTCGCTCTCCTACCTGTCGGCTCGCTCGCTCGCTCGCTCGCTCGCTCGCTCTCCTACCTGTCGGCTCGCTCGCTCGCTCGCTCGCTCGCTCTCCTACCTGTCGGCTCGCTCGCTCGCTCGCTCGCTCGCCTACCTGTCGGCTCGCTCGCTCGCTCGCTCGCCTACCTGTCGGCTCGCTCGCTCGCTCGCTCGCCTACCTGTCGGCTCGCTCGCTCGCTCGCTCGCTCGCTCTCCTACCTGTCGGCTCGCTCGCTCGCTCGCTCGCTCTCCTACCTGTCGGCTCGCTCGCTCGCTCGCTCGCCTACCTGTCGGCTCGCTCGCTCGCTCGCTCTCCTACCTGTCGGCTCGCTCGCTCGCTCGCTCTCCTACCTGTCGGCTCGCTCGCTCGCTCGCTCTCCTACCTGTCGGCTCGCTCGCTCGCTCTCCTACCTGTCGGCTCGCTCGCTCGCTCTCCTACCTGTCGGCTCGCTCGCTCGCTCGCTCGCCTACCTGTCGGCTCGCTCGCTCGCTCGCTCGCTCTCCTACCTGTCGGCTCGCTCGCTCGCTCGCTCGCTCTCCTACCTGTCGGCTCGCTCGCTCGCTCGCTCTCCTACCTGTCGGCTCGCTCGCTCGCTCGCTCGCTCTCCTACCTGTCGGCTCGCTCGCTCGCTCTCCTACCTGTCGGCTCGCTCGCTCGCTCGCTCGCTCTCCTACCTGTCGGCTCGCTCGCTCGCTCTCCTACCTGTCGGCTCGCTCGCTCGCTCGCTCGCTCTCCTACCTGTCGGCTCGCTCGCTCGCTCGCTCGCTCGCTCTCCTACCTGTCGGCTCGCTCGCTCGCTCGCTCGCTCGCTCTCCTACCTGTCGGCTCGCTCGCTCGCTCGCTCGCTCGCTCTCCTACCTGTCGGCTCGCTCGCTCGCTCGCTCGCTCGCTCTCCTACCTGTCGGCTCGCTCGCTCGCTCGCTCGCTCTCCTACCTGTCGGCTCGCTCGCTCGCTCGCTCGCTCGCTCTCCTACCTGTCGGCTCGCTCGCTCGCTCGCTCGCTCGCTCTCCTACCTGTCGGCTCGCTCGCTCGCTCGCTCGCTCGCTCTCCTACCTGTCGGCTCGCTCGCTCGCTCGCCTACCTGTCGGCTCGCTCGCTCGCTCGCTCGCTCGCTCTCCTACCTGTCGGCTCGCTCGCTCGCTCGCTCGCTCTCCTACCTGTCGGCTCGCTCGCTCGCTCGCTCGCTCTCCTACCTGTCGGCTCGCTCGCTCGCTCGCTCGCTCGCTCTCCTACCTGTCGGCTCGCTCGCTCGCTCGCTCGCTCGCTCTCCTACCTGTCGGCTCGCTCGCTCGCTCGCTCGCTCTCCTACCTGTCGGCTCGCTCGCTCGCTCGCTCTCCTACCTGTCGGCTCGCTCGCTCGCTCGCTCTCCTACCTGTCGGCTCGCTCGCTCGCTCGCTCTCCTACCTGTCGGCTCGCTCGCTCGCTCGCTCTCCTACCTGTCGGCTCGCTCGCTCGCTCGCTCTCCTACCTGTCGGCTCGCTCGCTCGCTCGCTCTCCTACCTGTCGGCTCGCTCGCTCGCTCGCTCGCCTACCTGTCGGCTCGCTCGCTCGCTCGCTCGCCTACCTGTCGGCTCGCTCGCTCGCTCGCTCGCCTACCTGTCGGCTCGCTCGCTCGCTCGCTCGCTCGCTCGCTCGCTCTCCTACCTGTCGGCTCGCTCGCTCTCCTACCTGTCGGCTCGCTCGCTCGCTCGCTCTCCTACCTGTCGGCTCGCTCGCTCGCTCGCTCGCTCGCTCGCTCTCCTACCTGTCGGCTCGCTCGCTCGCTCGCTCGCTCTCCTACCTGTCGGCTCGCTCGCTCGCTCGCTCGCTCTCCTACCTGTCGGCTCGCTCGCTCGCTCGCTCGCTCTCCTACCTGTCGGCTCGCTCGCTCGCTCGCTCTCCTACCTGTCGGCTCGCTCGCTCGCTCTCCTACCTGTCGGCTCGCTCGCTCGCTCGCTCGCTCGCTCGCTCGCTCTCCTACCTGTCGGCTCGCTCGCTCGCTCGCTCGCTCGCTCGCTCGCTCTCCTACCTGTCGGCTCGCTCGCTCGGTCGCTCGCTCTCCTACCTGTCGGCTCGCTCGCTCGCTCGCTCGCTCGCTCGCTCGCTCTCCTACCTGTCGGCTCGCTCGCTCGCTCGCTCGCTCTCCTACCTGTCGGCTCGCTCGCTCGCTCGCTCGCTCTCCTACCTGTCGGCTCGCTCGCTCGCTCGCTCGCTCTCCTACCTGTCGGCTCGCTCGCTCGCTCGCTCGCTCTCCTACCTGTCGGCTCGCTCGCTCGCTCGCTCGCTCGCTCGCTCTCCTACCTGTCGGCTCGCTCGCTCGCTCGCTCTCCTACCTGTCGGCTCGCTCGCTCGCTCGCTCTCCTACCTGTCGGCTCGCTCGCTCGCTCGCTCGCTCGCTCGCTCTCCTACCTGTCGGCTCGCTCGCTCTCCTACCTGTCGGCTCGCTCGCTCGCTCTCCTACCTGTCGGCTCGCTCGCTCGCTCGCTCTCCTACCTGTCGGCTCGCTCGCTCGCTCGCTCGCTCTCCTACCTGTCGGCTCGCTCGCTCGCTCGCTCGCTCTCCTACCTGTCGGCTCGCTCGCTCGCTCGCTCGCTCGCTCTCCTACCTGTCGGCTCGCTCGCTCGCTCGCTCGCTCGCTCGCTCTCCTACCTGTCGGCTCGCTCGCTCGCTCGCTCGCTCGCTCGCTCTCCTACCTGTCGGCTCGCTCGCTCGCTCGCTCGCTCGCTCTCCTACCTGTCGGCTCGCTCGCTCGCTCGCTCGCTCGCTCTCCTACCTGTCGGCTCGCTCGCTCGCTCGCTCGCTCGCTCTCCTACCTGTCGGCTCGCTCGCTCGCTCGCTCGCTCGCTCTCCTACCTGTCGGCTCGCTCGCTCGCTCGCTCGCTCTCCTACCTGTCGGCTCGCTCGCTCGCTCTCCTACCTGTCGGCTCGCTCGCTCGCTCTCCTACCTGTCGGCTCGCTCGCTCGCTCGCTCGCTCGCTCGCTCGCTCTCCTACCTGTCGGCTCGCTCGCTCGCTCGCTCGCTCTCCTACCTGTCGGCTCGCTCGCTCGCTCGCTCTCCTACCTGTCGGCTCGCTCGCTCGCTCGCTCGCTCGCTCTCCTACCTGTCGGCTCGCTCGCTCGCTCGCTCGCTCTCCTACCTGTCGGCTCGCTCGCTCGCTCGCTCGCTCTCCTACCTGTCGGCTCGCTCGCTCGCTCGCTCGCTCGCTCTCCTACCTGTCGGCTCGCTCGCTCGCTCGCTCGCTCTCCTACCTGTCGGCTCGCTCGCTCGCTCGCTCGCTCGCTCTCCTACCTGTCGGCTCGCTCGCTCGCTCGCTCGCTCGCTCTCCTACCTGTCGGCTCGCTCGCTCGCTCGCTCGCTCGCTCTCCTACCTGTCGGCTCGCTCGCTCGCTCGCTCGCTCGCTCTCCTACCTGTCGGCTCGCTCGCTCGCTCGCTCGCTCGCTCTCCTACCTGTCGGCTCGCTCGCTCGCTCGCTCGCTCTCCTACCTGTCGGCTCGCTCTCTCTCCTACCTGTCGGCTCGCTCTCTCTCCTACCTGTCGGCTCGCTCTCTCTCCTACCTGTCGGCTCGCTCTCTCTCCTACCTGTCGGCTCGCTCTCTCTCCTACCTGTCGGCTCGCTCTCTCTCCTACCTGTCGGCTCGCTCTCTCTCCTACCTGTCGGCTCGCTCTCTCTCCTACCTGTCGGCTCGCTCTGTCTCCTACCTGTCGGCTCGCTCTCTCTCCTACCTGTCGGCTCGCTCTCTCTCCTACCTGTCGGCTCGCTCTCTCTCCTACCTGTCGGCTCGCTCTCTCTCCTACCTGTCGGCTCGCTCTCTCTCTCTCTCTTATCTGTCCACTCACTCACACCCTCTCCATCATAAACTTAAGGCAGAGGAATTATTATCAACAGTTCTACCTTATTCATCCTATCCTCTCCAGGATAAATTTTGACTCAATTGAGTGAACACTCGGAGGAGAGATGTACCCCTTTTGTACTACCAGTAAAAATGTTTTTACATGCTATCGCTACCAGACTAATATGCAAAACCAAAACACACAGAAATATAGAGATCCTGGTGTACAAGTTGCTGCTACCACCATCTTAATCCATCATTCCTAAACAATTCATTTCTGCAGATAGTTTGCTTTGTGCTGGATTAATGCTTTCATGTAGCTATTGTTTATGTTGGTGTGTGGGGCTTACAGTGGTTTTTATCAAAGACATTACAGAGAGCTTTGTTGTTGTTGCAGGCCTTAAAGAGGGAAAACTCTGACAAAGCTTTTTTTTTTAAATTAGGACTGAGTAAACAGTCTTAGTAATAATCATAGTGAGGTCTGTATGTTTACAGTTGATAGACTGGGCTCGTCACCTGGAGTTTCTGGTGCAGGAGACAGCAGCGAAGGTCTGGAGGACCACTGGCCAGTCTGAAATAAAAGACAGGGAAGGGGATAATTCAGTATACAGTCCCGGTGTATACCCTCAACATCATTATTGATGGAATTCCGGTTTGGGATCAATCCAATTTGATGAGGGTTCAATCCAATTTCTATTTCTATTCCCTCTGTAATCAAGTGCAGTGTTTCCCCTAGGATTTTTTTCAACAGCGGTGGGAAAGGTAGCGGGAGGGGTGGGGTGGGGGGTTCTTTGCTGCAGGGGTCCGGGCGCATGCCCCCAGGAGATTTTCTTGTAGAACGACTTTGAGAAGGTGACAAAAAACAACCACATTTGACACCAAAATGCATGAAAATTAAATGATGTTGACACCATATTAAATATAACTGATGGGAGCCAGTGCACTGTAGGGATATGAGCAAGCGGTGGCTGTGCGCTTATGGTTCTGAATCGCGCCACTGCTCGCTCTGCTTGCTACAAATATATGATGTAACTTGTTTCTCTGATCTTATAGGAATAGTGTGAGATTTGGGGAATTACAATTTGTCTCTGCGTGCAGTTTGAACAAAATTGAAGGTAGTTTCACAAGCCATTGCTAACTAGGGCAATGACTTGAAGGCTATGGGAACAGCTAGCACGTTGGTAGTCTACAGGAACAGCTAGCATGCTAAATGTTTCCATAGACATGCAGTCATTGCGCTTATGATAGTTAGCAACTTCTTTCAAACTGCACGCAGAGACATAAAAATGGTATCCATGAGTTGATCTGACTCTGGATAAGTAAAGAAATGGCTTAGTTGCCAAAATGTCAAACTATCCCTTAAATGTTTTTTTTAAAAGCACACTGCTGCTAAATTAATATATAGACTCAGCAAAAAAAGAATCATCACTTTTCAGGACCCTGTCTTTCAAAGATAATTCTTAAAAATCAAAATAATATTCATTGTTTCCCATGCTTGTTCAATGAACCATAAACAATTAATGAACATGCACCTGTGGAACGGTCGTTAAGACGCTTACAGACAGTAGGCAACTAAGGTCACAGCTATAACAACTTAGGATACTAAAGAAGCCTTTCTACTGACTCTGAAAAACAAAAGAAAGATGCCCAGGGTCCCTGCTCAGCTGCGTGAACGTGCCTTAGGCATGCTGCAAGGAAGCATGAGGACTGCAGATGTGGCCAGGGCAATAAATTGCAATGTCCGTACTGTGAGACGCCTAAGACAGCGCTACAGGGAGACAGGACAGATAGCTGATAGTCCTCGCAGTAGCAGACCACGTGTAACAACACCTGCACAGGATCGGTACATCCGAACATCACACAGGTACAGAATGGCAACAACAACTGCCGAGTTACACCAGGAACGCACAATACCTCCATCAGTGCTCAGACTCTCCGCAATAGGCTGAGAGAGGCTAGACTGAGGGCTTGTAGGCCTGTTGTAAGGCAGGTCCTTACCAGACATCACCGGCAACAACGTCGCCTATGGGCACAAACCCACTGTCGCTGGACCAGACAGGACTGGCAAAAAGTGATTTTCGCTGACGAGTCATGGTTTTGTCTCACCGGGGGTGATGGTCGGATTCGCGTTTATCGTCACAGGAATGAGCGTTACAGAGGCCTATACTCTGGAGCGGGATCGATTTGGAGGTGGAGGGTCCGTCATGGTCTGGGGCGGTGTGTCGCAGCATTATCGGACTGCGATGATTGTCATTGCAGGCAATCTCAACGCTGTGCGTTACAGGGAAGACATCCTCCTCCCTCATGTGGTACTCTTCCTGCAGGCTCATCCTGACATGACCCTCCAGCATGACAATGCCACCAGCCATAATGCTCGTTCTGTGTGTGATTTCCTGCAAGACAGGAATGTCAGTGTTCTGCCATGGCCAGCGAAGAGCCCGGATCTCAATCCCATTGAGCACGTCTGGGACCTGTTGGATCGGAGGGTGAGGGCTAGGGCCATTCCC
The DNA here is from genome assembly GCF_057628025.1 of Oncorhynchus mykiss. NCBI lineage: Eukaryota > Metazoa > Chordata > Actinopteri > Salmoniformes > Salmonidae > Oncorhynchus > Oncorhynchus mykiss. The sequence goes on from NC_143024.1 coordinate 65,635,638, forward strand.
CCAAGAAATGTCCGGGAACTTGCAGGTGCCTTGGTGGAAGAGTGGGGTAACATCTCACAGCAAGAACCGGCAAATCTGGTGCAGTCCATGAGGCGGAGATGCACTGCAGTACTTAATGCAGCTGGTGGCCACGGCAAATACTGACTGTTACTTTTGATTTTGACCCCACCTTTGTTCAGGGACACATTTTTCCATTTATATTTGTCACATGTCTGTGGAACTTGTTTAGTTTATGTCTCAGTTGTTGAATCTTATGTTCATACAAATATATACACGTGTTAAGTTTGCTGGAAATAAACACAGTTGACAGTGAGAGGACGTTTATTTTTTTGCAGTTTAGTTTGTTGCGTAATAAATACAATAATGGTCTCACCCGTAGACGAGGTAGTTGTTCTCCCAGCGGTATCTCATCTCCAGGACAAACTCCTGCCAGAGGTGAGCCACCGCCCTGACCCCTCCATGGTAGAAGTTAACCAGACACACACACAGAGCCAGGCGGTATGTCAGACTGTCACTAGGAGCAGACTTCAGCTGGTTGTACAGGTTCTGGATGGAGACAGTTGACAAAGAGAATGCAATCAGGATGCGGTACTACAGAAAATTACACTAATCAATCATAGATTTTCTGAATGTGTAAGTTTGACAATTGAAAATTGTATTTGTGAGTTTCGTTCAGTAAGGAACAATCTCGTTCACACTGAAAAAAGTGCTTTTATCAGACAAGTACAGGTATTTAAATGTTTTTTTGGAATGTCATGCCTACTGAACACACCCCTGATGTACAATGTATGTCTGTGAGAACAATAGTGAGATAGAGGGCAGACATACATAGTCGTCAGACTCCTTCTCTTCTGGTTTCCCATCAGTATTCAACTGAGAAGCCTTGCTCTCGCTGTTCTCTGATGATGACTTGTCTATGGCAGCGTCTGGGAAGAGATACTGACACACACACACAAATATGAGCTTAACCATTCTCTTACATAGGGAACATCCATTCCATTTCACCCTTCGGACAAAAAAAAACCCCTCAAGGAACAATTCTGCTACTAACAGAGTCTGGTTTAAATGTTTTATTCACCCCACTGACTCACCACTGAGCCTCTAGGCCAATGGCAGTGTGTGTATCCCAAAATGGCACCCTATTCACTATTCAGTCCAATACTTTTGACCAGGACCCATAAAGGCCCTTAGGGGCTTGCCAATTGAGACTCCAAGTGTCTTCACGGCTGATTAAGAAACTGTTCCACACAGCAATGCCAGTGGAGCCTGGCTGCAGACTCAGCTCCCTTTCTCTCCTCTCAGTGAATGTCTGGAGCGCTCTCTCTCTCACAGCCACTGAGGCAGAGCCACTTGTGTACTATGTCAGAAAGACTAAATCCCCATAAATCCTTCAGAGGGCTGCAGTAGACATCTGAGCAGGCCAAACACATGGCCTAGCGTACCGATCAGAGCTGATGCATTGTTTATATGGGGTTTCACTGTGTGTGTGTCTATGCCTTGCCCCTCTCACCAGCAGTATGGAGTTGAGCACATCATTGCTGAGCGGTGATTCGTCGACGCGGCGGTGGCGGCGGATGCGTTTGCGGGCGCTGTGCACCATGTTAGAGACAGACAGCTTGGGGATGGGCACGGCCGTGGGCTCTGTCAACTTAGACAGGGCATGGCTGATGTCATCTGTAATGACAGGGGAGGGGAGGGAGAGAGAGAAATTATACACAGGGAGGGAATGAGGGTGGGCTCTGACAGAGAGAGCATATGCTCCCTTCACATGCACCAGCAAACAAACAAAAATGGAAAGACACAAGCCAAGGGTGCATCTCAATAGTCCAAAGTGGCTTCATGTTCTACTCTTCCTTTCCTCCATCAGCACTGAGCTCTGCACAAATCCCCTTTGGGCATACAACATATTGGAAAATGAGAGGGAGTGAGTGATGTTAGACTATTGAGACACACCCCAGTAGCCATAGCACACACTAATAGAGGGAGTCCTATTACCTTTGCCTTCCTCCTCAACTGGACCCCGTCCCAGGATCTCCTCTGTTGACTCTTTCTTAGAGCACAGCTTGAAGAACTCCGTCAGGAAGTCACCTGGGATGGGCAACATGAGGTTTTATTACAATCAATTCAAAGTCAAAAAGCTTTATTGTAGGGTTGGGCAATGGCAACCTTTGTCGTATCGTGCTTAGGTACCCATAAAACATTGTGATATACGATGCTCTCTCTATTGGCCACCAAAACATTTAATCAGCTAAAACAGTTGCGCTATAGTGCGAAATTGAATGCAACTGGAAGAACCATGACAAAAGATAAATGTTGTTGAAAGCCTGGGAAGAGGCAAAGTGCCGGCAATGGCAAATATTTTGTACTTTTACATTCCGGTGGAGGAGCAGAACTGGTTTGTGTGTGTGTGTTTGTCTGTGTGTGTGGCACGTACATGCTGGAGCAGTAACTGTCTGATGAGGAACGGGCTTTCTTCCTGTAGTGAACTAGGTTATAGGCCTACATCACGGGCTGGATAGAATCAGTCTCACGTCTTCAAAACTGGCCAATAATAGCTGTATTTGCATCATAAAATCCAATAACAAACAATATGATTTATTTTTCTCTCGCTCATAAAGCTGTGACTGAGAATAGCCTATGCCTAGACCACAGACTTCCATTCTGGTTATTTTTGAAAGCCACAACAACTTTAGAGCAACACCTTCGTAGGCTACTATATTTGGGAAATAAGCTACGGTTCATAACTTCAAACTAGTCTTAAAGCTTTTATGATAGGCCTAGTAGGAGGATCGGGTTATTGGCCATTTGGTTTTCAACCTCGCATGGAAGGATTTTCCCGGCCAGCACGAGTCATTTCTTTCTTAAAAGCTTAAACTTGATTTAACTTGACATTCTATGTTCTCTCTAATTATTAATACTCTGGCTACTTTAAGTTTTTAGACTATTCAAATAACTTTGAGAAGGAACTCTGTTACGTCCATTGCTTGATCGGAGACAAGCCAATCATATTCATAGCCTATCGAATGGAGAGAGAAAGGAATATAGGACACTTTTTAAAAAAAAACAGCTCGACACAAGATAGTTAAATCAGCGTCCGATATAAAATAGGCCATAACAAATAGGAATAGGCAAATTACTCTGAATGTCACCTGTGTGCTGCCCTGTGACACTCAGTCGTTTTACTGGGAGGTGCCAGTCAAGATCAAATAGGCTAAACCATCATCTGTCACATGATTTAGTCACCATCGACCTAACCCTACTTTATTGTCCAACAAATTTTACATAAGACGTCTTTTGCATGTAGTTCCCACTATACACATATCTGGTAGCTGAAGGACAACGGAAATGCACTGCTCTACATGGGTATCCATAGGATTTTAGAATGTTTCTTTAAGGTCAGTAAGTCTTTTTGTGAAGGTCTTACCGAGCAAACAGGTGGGGCTGTCTGCTTTCCTGACTCGGACTGACCAATGAGGGGCCTGGAGCGGGTCCAGATCACTGTAAGGTCACACAGAGAACACAGTCAGACAACACAGGGGAGGAAGGTAAACTGGCCCTGGATCGTTTCAGTGGTTCACATTTACCATTATAGTCAAGGTTAGGACTGAACAATGGCTATTAAAACATGTTGCTCTGAAAGGAGGAAAGGTTCCTTGTTAGTGTGGTTTATTTTACAGCCTGGAACGTCCTGGTGTTAGTATAGGGATTATATAGTGGAAAGAGTAATTACATGATAATCATCTATTGACCTTTTGGTTAATTTGAGATCCTTGAAATAAGGACCACTAAACATCACTTGCCATATAATCTACACTGAGTGTACAAAATATTAAAAACACCTGCTCTTTCCATGACACAGAGTGACCAGGTGAAAGCTATGATGTCACTTGATAAATCCACTTCAAATCAGTGTAGATGAAGGGGAGGAAACAGGTTAAAGGATTTTTAAGCCTCGAGACATGGATTGTGTATGTGTGCCATTCAGAGGGTGAATGGGCAAAATAAATATTTAAGTGTCCTTGAAAGGGGTATGGTAGTAGGTGCCAGGCTCACCGGTTTGTGTCAAGAACTGCAACGCTGCTGGGTTTCACACACAACAGTTTAGTGTGTGTATCAAGACTGGTCCTCCACCCAAAGGACATCCAGCCATCTAGATACAACTGTGGAACTCATTGGAGTCAACATGGGCCAGAATCCCAGTGGAACACTTGACACCTTATAGAGTCCATGCCCTGACAAATTGAGGCAGTTCGGAGGGAAAAAAGGGGTTCTTACCCAGGTATATTACCCATTCAGTCAGGGAAGGTAGAATTTACATTTCAACTCATATCTTTTTTTTTTTTTATAAATGCCAAAACACCATGTATAACATTTCTATCCCAGAATGCCCTAAGGGGATTCAACAATAAATACAACCATCAAAATAAAACCCAAAACATATTTGGAGGAGGACCATCTTAGGCTGGGCTAATCTCGGTCTTCGATTCTCTTCAGAGGGCTGAGATTAGTCTCGATGTCTTTATACAGTGAATGTCATGAACATTTAGGATGAAGGGCCTCGAAGAAAAACACAAACACTGTTAATAAGATGCGCTGGCTCACTGAGCACCACTTTATCACTAAACTGAAAAGCGTAAAGTCATTCAGCTTTAATGCAGTTGAACAAGCGAGTGGTGATGCTAGGGCTGAAGTACTTGTTATATCAACTCCCACACAACTCCTCCAGATCCATCCTCAACACCTACACTGTCTGGCACACAGGAAATTATTATGGGCAACAACCTTTCCCAATGTTTCAAAGGGAACTTCTTTCATTGTTAGCATCACCTACCTGGAGGTTCCCTCTCTCTGTCTATCTCAATGCGCACTTACTTGATGAGTTTAAGCTGGCTACTGATTCTATTTATTGAAGACGACACCCATCTTCCCTGTCTAAATACCTGTCATTCTGTGGGGGGACAAACAATGTTGCTGATAGATCATAGCTCAGGTTGTTGAGATGTTTTTTCAGTGTGTGTCAACCAGCAGGGCAGAAGAGAGAGGGAGGGTGGTGGTGGATACATACGAGTACACATCATTATCCACCACGATGCCTTCTGTCAGGTGGGGCCAGGTGGTCGCTAGGTGAAGCTCACTAAACAACAATTAAATACAGATATGTTTGTTTCGCATAATCAACTTCACATTATGAGATTAATTAATTACATAAAACAATTAAAGGCTCTTATTAAAAGACACAAATAATACACGACCAATGATGTAAATTGCTAAATTAAGCATGAATTGTTTTATCGTCATGGCTACAGTACCGTCGATCCTACCTGATTGGATCCTCACACGCTCCAAATGGTAGCTTCCCGAACTCCACCCCTCCCACCTCACCTCCGAGGAGAGCGTCGAAGTCTGGAGGCAGCAAATAAAAAAAACACAAAAAAAACACTTACCTTCATTGTTCAAACATGACTTTGATTCAGCACACAATACTTCCACTTAGAAGTAGCAAGAAGAACCCAAACTGTAAACACTTTTTACGCTTTATCATCTGCAATGCCTTGAAGGCAGGCAAATTCATCCCATAAAAACTAAAAAGGTCCAAATATACTCTGGTCTCTCAAACTAGAGCTCACCAGCCCCATTCAAAAGGAGCAGAAATAGTGACTGTTTGTAAGCCGTTTAAAAATCTCTCCGAGCTCTTACCTTTTATCGCCTTCCCTGCACCACTCAAAGAGTTGAGCATCTCTTTGCAGCACTAAAATGTACCCCGGAGAGCAGCACTTAACATGACCGTGGGAAGAATCATCCACTATTGAATTTGGAGCATAGAGATCGAGTGGATTATATCAGTTTCCTAAAAAAGTTGGCAATGCGTGTGGAGGCGTTGAAAGACCGGTTCCAATACACTATGGGCTAACCTACATAGGCCTAGCACCAAGTTCAGTAGTAAAAATATAATAAGTCACATAAGTTTCATGGACTCACCGTGTTCAATAATAGCGTTTAATATGATTTTTGAATGACTAACTCATCTCTGTACCCCACACATACAATTATCATCTGTAAGGTTCTTCAGTGACAGATTCAACCACAAAGACCAGGGAGGTTTTCCAATGCCTCGCAAAGAAGAGAACCTATTGGTAGATGGGTATAAATAAATAAAAAGCTGACTTTGAATATCCCTTTGAGCATGGTGAAGTTATTCATTACACTTTGGGTGGTACACCTACTCACTCCAAAAGACACAGGCGTCCTCCATAACTCAGTTACCAGAGAGGAAGGAAACCACTCAGCGATTTCAACATGAGGCCAATGTTGGCTTTAAAACAGTTTAATGGCTATGATAGGAAAAACCTGAGGATGGATCAACAACATTGTAGTTACTCCAACAATACTAACCTAAATGACACAGTGAAAAGGAGGAAGCCTGTACAGACAAAACATATTCCAAAACATGCAACCCCGTTTGCAATAAGGGTCTAAATAAAACAACAAAACATTTGGCTAAGAAACTAACTTTATGTCCTGAATAGAAAATGCTATGTTTGAGGAAAATCCAACAACAGATCACAGAGTTCCACTCTTCATATTATCAATCATGGTGGTGGCTGGCTGCATCATATTATAGGTATGCTCGTAATCAGCAAGGTTTTTTTTGGGGGGGGGGGGGGGGGGTAAAAATAAACAGAATAGAGCTAAGTAGAGGCTAAATCCTAGAGGAAGACCTGGTTCAGCCTGCTTTCTAACAGACACTGGGTGACAAAGTCACCCTTCAGCAGGACAATAACCTAAAGCACAAGGCCACATACACACTGGAGTTGCTTACCAAGACAATTTAAGTCAAAACTGTAACTAGGTTACGAAGGGGAACATTCAATGTCATCTTGGTAAGCAACTCCAGTGTGTATGTGGCCTTGTGCTTTAGGTTATTGTCCTGCTGAAGGGTGACTTTGTCACCCAGTGTCTGTTAGAAAGCAGGCTGAACCAGGTCTTCCTCTAGGATTTAGCCTCTACTTAGCTCTATTCTGTTTAAAAATAAACAGAATAGAGCTAAGTAGAGGCTAAATCCTAGAGGAAGACCTGGTTCAGCCTGCTTTCTAACAGACACTGGGTGACAAAGTCACCCTTCAGCAGGACAATAACCTAAAGCACAAGGCCACATACACACTGGAGTTGCTTACCAAGATGACATTGAATGTTCCCCTTCGTAACCTAGTTACAGTTTTGACTTAAATTGTCTTGAAACTCAATGGCAAGACTTGAAAATGGCTGTCTAGCAAAGGTCAACAACCACCTTGACAAACCTTGAAGAATTTCTTAAAGAATAATGTGCAGATATTGTACCATCCAGGTGTGCAATGCTCTTAGGGACTGAGTGTCTTATGTATATCATCAACAACAAAAAGACAATTAAATCCATTTTAATCTCACCTTGTAACACAACAACATTTAGAAAAAGTCAAGGGGTGTGAATACTTTGAAGACACTGTAGCTCCTTCCCGTTTCATAATTTGTGGTTTTACTGAACGGATAGGATGTGGTTTTATAAGATCAGCCAGGTAAGGTAGGAGGAGTGCGACTGTGCGAGTTAGAAGGGCAGTGGGCTGAATTCGAACCCATATCGACTCTGGAATACACGGTGCTTTCCGGAAAGTATGCCGATCCCTTGACCTTTTTCCACTTTGTTAGGTTAAAGCCATATTCTAAATTCCATTGTTTTTCTCCCCCTCATCAATCTACACACAATTACCCATAATGGCAAAAACATTTAAAACATTTTTGCTAATTTATTATAAAAACTGAAATATCACATTTAAATAAGTATATAAGTATTCAGACCCTCTACTCAGTACTTTGTTGAAGCACCTTTGACAGCGATTACAGCCTCGAATCCTCTTGGGTATGACGCTTCAAGCTTGGCACACCTGTATTTGGGGATTGTCTCCCATTCTTTTCTGCAGATCCCCTCAAGCTCTGTCAGGTTGGATGGGGAGCGTTGCTGCACATTTATTTTCAGGTCTCTCCAGAGATGTCTGGTTTAAGTCCGGGCTCTGGCTAGGCCACTCAAGGACATTCAGAGACTTGTCCCGAAGTCACTCCTGCGTTGTCTTGGCTGTATGCTTAGGATCATTGTCCTGTTGGAAGGTGAAGCATCGCCCCAGTCTGAAGTCCTGAGCAGGTTTTCATCAAGGATCTCTCTGGACTTCGCTCCGTTCATCTTTCCCTCAATCCTGACTGATCTCCCAGTTCCTGCCGCTGAAAAACATCCCACATGATGATGCTGCCACCACCATGCTTCACAATAGGGATGGTGCCAGGTTTACTCCAGATGTGACACTTGGCATTCAGGCCAAAGAGTTCCATCTTGGTTTCATCAGACCAGACAATCTTGCCTCTTATTGTCTGAGAGTCTTTAGGTGCCGTTGGGCAAACTCCAAGCAGGCTGTCATGTGCCTTTTACTGAGGACTGGCTTCCGTTTGGTCATTCGACCATAAAGGCCCAATTGGTGGAGTGCTACAGAGATGGTTGTCCTTCTGGAAGGTTCTCCCATCGCCACAGAGGAACTCTATAGCTCTGTCAGAGTGACCATCTGGTTCCTGGTCACCTCCCTGACCAAGACCCTTCTCCCCCGATTGCTCAGCTTGGCCAGGCTGCCAGGTCTAGGAAGAGTCTTGGTGGTTCTAAACTTCTTCCATTTAAGACTGATTAAGGCCACTGTGTTCTTGGGGACCTTCAATGCTGCAGACATTTTTGGGTGCCCTTCCCCAGATCGACACAATCCACAATGCCTCGACACAATTCAGTCTCTGAGCTCTACGGAAAATTCCTTCAACCTCATGGCTTGGTTTTTGCTCGGACAGGCACTGTCAACTGTGGGACCTTATATAGACAGGCGTGTGTCTTTCCAAATCACGTCCAATCAACTGAATTTACCACAGTTGGACTCCAATCAAGTTGTAAAAACATGTCAAGAATGATCAAGGCACCTGAACTCAATTTCAAGTCTCATAGTAAAAGGTCTGAAAACTTAGGTAAATAAGGTATCAGTTTATTTTTAATACATTTGCAAAAAATAAAAATGAACTGTTTTCGCTTTGTCATCGTGGGGTAGTGTGTAGATTGCTGAGGACATATTTATTTATTTATTTCATCCATTTTCGAATAAGGCTGTAACGTAACAAAATGTGGGAAAAGTCAAGGGGTCATAATAACAAGATACATTTCTTCCAGTTTAGTAGGCTGTGTGGTTGTGTTGTTGGTGGTACTGACCAGGGGGCTGCTGAGGCCAGGAGTACTGCTGCCAGTCTTGCAGGACATACGTGAAGCGGATAGCGATGTTGATGGGAGGAAGAGGAGTCAGGGGACAACCCTGGAGAACAACATAAGACAGAGAAGAGAAAAAGGGAAAAGGGCAGTGACAGAAAGAGTCAAGATTATGTATTATCTTGTTCCATCCATCATATGTACATTTAATCCAAGTAAAAATTCCCTGTCTACGGTCAGTTAGGATCACCACATTATTTTAAGAATGTGAAATGTCAGAATAATAGTAGAGAGAATGTTTCAGCTTTTATTTCTTTCATCACATTTCCAGTGGGTCAGAAGTTTACATACACTCAATTAGTATTTGGTAGCATTGCATTTGGTATTTGGTAGCCTTCCACAAGCTTCCCACAATAAGTTGGGTGAATTTTGGCCGATTCCTCCAGACAGAGCTGGTGTAATTGAATCAGGTTTGTAGGCCTCCTTGCTCACACATGCTTTTTCAGTTCTGTCCACACATTGAGGTCAGGGCTTTGTGATGGCCACTCCAATAGCATGACTTTGTTGTCCTTAAGCCATTTTGCCACAACTTTGGAAGTAAGCTTGGGGTTATTTGGGGTGGCAGCGTAGCCTAGTGGTTAGAGCGTTGGACTAGTAACCGCAATGTTGGAAGATCGAATCCCCGAGTTGACAAGGTACAAATCTGTCGTTCTGCCCCTGAACAAGGTAGTTAACCCACTGTTCCTAGGCAGTCATTGAAAATAAGAATTTGTTCTTAACTGACTTGCCTAGTTAAATAAAGGTCAAATAAATTGTCCATTTGGAAGACCAATTTGCGACCAAGCTTTTAACTTCCTGACTGATGTCTTGAGATGTTGCTTGAATATATCCACATAATTTTCCTTCCTCGTGATGCCATCAATTTTGTGAAATGCACCAGTCCCTCCTGCAGCAAAGCACCCCCACAACATGATGCTGCCAACCCCGTGCTTCACGGTTGGGATGGTGTTCCTTGGTTTGCAAGCCTCCCCCTTTTTCCTCCAAACATAACGATGGTCATATTGGCCAAACAGTTCTATTTTTGTTTCATCAGACCAGAGGAAATTTCTCCAAAAAGTATGATCTTTGTCCCCATGTGCAGTTGCAAACCGTAGTCTGGCTTTTTTATGGCGTTTTTGGAGCAGTGGCTTCTTCCTTGCTGAGCGGCCTTTCAGGTTATGGCAATATAGGACTTGTTTTACTGTGGATATAGATACATTTGTACCTGTTTCCTCCAGCATCTTCACAAGGTCCTTTGCTGTTGTTCTGGGATTGATTTGCACTTTTCACACCAAAGTACGTTCATCTCTAGATGACAGAAAGTGTCTCCTTCCTGAGCGGTATGACGGCTGCGTGGTTTTTATACTTGCGTACTATTGTTTGTACAGATGAACGTGGTACCTTCAGGCGCTTGGAAATTGCTCCCAATGTTGAACCTTGAAAGGCCTTGAAAATACATCCACAGATACAACTCCAATTGACTCAAATGATGTCAATTAGCCTATCAGAAGCTTCTAAAGCAATTACATAATTTTCTGGAAGTTTCAAAGCTGTTTAATGGCACAGTCAACTTAGTGTATGTAAACTTCTGGCCCACTGGAATTGTGATACAGTGAATTATAAGTTAAATAATCTGTCTGTAAACAATTGTTGGAATAATTACTTGTGTCATGCACAAAGTAGATGTCCTAACCGACTTGCCAAAACTATAACTGTTAACAAGAAATTGGTGGAGTGGTTGAAAAACGAGTTTTAATGACTCCAACCTAAGTGTATGTAAACTTTAGAGTTCAACTGTATCATAGAATTTAATTGTAGGGACTGAGTGCCCAGACCCAGATTAACCCTAGTCATGGCTGAACAAGCATGCTCAATGGAGATTCACCATTGAAAGTACATCCTAGTCCACTATGCTTACTCTCATTCCTGGGAAACTGGGAAACCAGTCTTACAATTATTTATGGGTGACCCATGTGAAAGGCACTAATCATAAAAGCCCATGTAAGGTAATAAGTAAGCCCTGGTCCTTCCATACTCACTATTTTGGACTTGAAGATGTCCAGTAGGCCTGAGAGATGGTTGTATTGGCTGGGTACTTTGCGAAGGTGGACCATCTCAAAGTCGGTACGCACCCCCAGGCCCTGGCACTCCCCATGGTACATCCTCCTCCACTTCTGCTGGATCTGCACAAACATGGGTACCTGGCTGCATGGCATCCACAGGGATAGAGGACATTAACGGGGATAGGTCACTTCAAATTCATTCAGATGTTTTGTGGGAAGGTAGTCACACATTGAAATCCTGTTGCTACTCTAACTACACCTGTTCTTGTGTCAAGACGAGGTAACGTCCTATGCCATCAGTTGTGAAGACATAGCTATGCGCATCATTCACCAAATGAATGAGATATATAAACACCATCTAGTCTAATCATTTTAGATGTTGCTCATCTTTCCCATTGGTTTGGGATCGAGGCATTCAGTTGGAGCAGCACAACAGACAAATCGTGATGTTTGAAAAACTTTGGATTTTGAGAGACATGCAAGGCATCTCTGGTATCAATGTGGAAGAGCAGGCACACACTGAAATCCTGTAACTACATCCCTGATATACCACAGCTACACAGCAGCACCTGGTGCACAATAGAGAAATTACAATCAAAACATACACCACCTAGTGGATTGAACAAGTATGGAATTGAAATAATAAGCCTTGTTATATCTATGGATTCATTTTTTTTTATTTCCAGTCACAAAACAAAATGCAGTAAATGCTCTATGCGTTAGTAATATAACAAGTGCTCGTGCAAGAAAAGAACTTGAAGCTATACAGTGCCTTCGGAAAGTATTCAGACCCCTTTTTCCACATTTTGTTGTTACAGCCTTATTCTAAAATGGATTAAATAAAATAAAATTAGACGTGATTTGGAAAGGCACACACCTGTCTATATAAGGTCCCACAGTTGACAGTGCATGTCTGAGCAAAAAACCCAGCCATGAGGTCGAAGGAATTGTCCGTAGAATTCCGAGACTGGATTGCGTCAAGGTACAGATCTGGGGAAGGGCACCAAAACATTTCTGCAGCATTGAAGGTCCCCAAGAACACAGTGGCCTCATCATTCTTAAATGGAAGAAGTTTAGAAACATCAAGAAACTTCATAGAGCCAAACTGAGCAATCAAGGGTTTTGGTCAGGGAGGTGACCAAGAACCCGATGGTCACTTCGACAGAGCTCTAAAGTTCCTCTGTGGAGATGGGAGAATCTTCCCGAAGGATAACTATCTCCACAGCACTCCACCAATCAGGCCTTAATGATAGAGTGGCCAGACGGAAGCCACTCCTCAGTAAAAGGCACGTGCCAGTCCGCTTGGAGTTTGCCAAAAGGCACCTAAAGACTCTCAGACCACAAGACACAAGATCCTCTGGTGTGATGAAACCAAGACTGAATTCTTTGGCCTGAATGCAAAGAGTCACATCTGGAAGAAACCTGGCACCATCCCTTTGGTGAAGCATGGTGGTGGCAGCATCATGCTGTGGGATGTTTTTCAGCTTCAGTTACTGGGAGACTAATCAGGATCGAGGCAAAGATGTACAGAGCAAAGACAGAGAGATCCTTGATGAAAACCTGCTCCAGAGCTTTCAGGACCTCAGACTGGGGCGAAGGTTCACCTTCCAACAGGACAACGACCCTAAGCGTAGAGCCAAGACAACGCAGGAGTGGCTTCGGGACTTGTCTCTAATTGTCCTTGAGTGGCCCAGCCAGAGCCCAGGCTTGAACCCGATCGAACATCTCTGGAAAGACCTGAAAAGACCTGACAGAGCTTGAGGGGATCTGCAGAAAAGAATGGGAGAAACTCCCCTAATACAGGTGTGCCAAGCTTCTAGCGTCATACTGTATGTAGATTGAAAAAATACAATTGAATCAATTTTAGAATAAGGTTGTAACGTAACAAAATATGGAAAAAGTCAAGGGGTCTGAATAGTTTCTGAAGGTACTGTATGTTCTGATGGTCTGCTACATGCTTCCTTCTCTTATAACCGCGTTATTAGTGTCACTCTGCCTCACAGTAAACTCCCAGAGACACAGTGGGAGGCCAGGTGACCTTGCTGCTACCACAGAGCAGAGCTGCAGAGCCACAGCACTCGGAGCATCTACAATGGTACCATCTCCCATTTAGCCCGGTGTTGCCATGGATACCAGCTGATCTACCGCAATACGATGCCATAGAGAGCTGTACTCACCACCCACAGTGTTGCTATTTTAAAACATGCTTGTGTCATCAAACAGAAACACACACAAAGGGCAGGTTGCCACTAGATGTGTGAATGTGTAAGAACTAACACTGTTTCCCTTAGCGTAGATTCATGAATATGAATACATTGGCAGTATCAGCCCTTTTCTTTGTCAAAGCAAATTCTGTTACCAATATTATCTTGATTTTCCATAAGAACATAAAGTGATGTTGTGGCATACTAATGTAACTGTGAATTATAACAATTATACTGTTCCCAAAGAGTATTAGTTAATATATGATTCACTGTTGCTCTGAGTTACTGTCACCTACCAGCCTGTGTTGGCCAGAGAGATGGAGATGGAGCTAAGTAGGAGGTTGCACTTGGACTCACTGATGACCGCCTCACAGTTGGCCCCGGGGGAGATGACCACAAACTCACGCATGCCATACCTGCAAACACAGACGGAATACTTTAAAGAGAGCAGACAGCTACCATCTATCTATCCATCAAGTCTCATTCAAACCAAACTCTGTAATATATTTCTCAAAAAGATCAGACATCAGCTGGATTTAGTGTTAACAAATATCAATAGCAGTTGTGAATGTCTATCTTCAGTCATTTTAATCCCCATCTTAAAATAAGAGGTAAAGGTTAGAGGTCGGAGGTTAGGTGACCTGGAGTACTGTACTCACCATCTGACGAGGCAGTGGGCCCTGGGAGGGAAGTCATTGTTCATACAGAGCAGGTCCTGCATGGCTGTGGGGAAGGCATCTGGAGAGAGAGCAGAGTGGGAATCTTCATTTATATTTTAACATCCACTACGATTCTCTGTTGCTGGAGAGCAGAGCAGTGGTCCAGACAAAACGGTGGAGTTCATCCATATAGTCTCATCATATAGTTTCTGTGTTGGAATGGTGTGAGAATACCCTAACAGAATGGTGTGGGAATACCCTAACAGAATGGTGTGAGATTTCCCTAAAAGAATGGTGTGGGAATACCCTAACAGAATGGTGTGGGAATACCATACTCTGAGGAAATAGCAAGACTTTTTAAATGGTCTGTTTGAGATACAAATTTGAGGTGGGGTTTTTGAAGTGTTTTTGTCCAATTTATGATTTGGCCATAAATACATGTATAGGACAAGTCACCATCATTATTTGGGCATGAGTTTACAGAATAATTACTTTTAAAAGTGAAATTATCTGCAGCCAAGAAAGGGACCTCTAAAATTTTAGGTTGGAGACCTCATTGGTCACACCCACTACACTAAGTTTGCTACCACTGCTGAAATAAATCCTAGGGGAAACACTGAGTGACAATTCCTATGAGACAGATATAACAGGGATTATAAATAAAAGCCGCAGCAGCAATGTACCCTCCTCAGGTTCCTCCTTCCCCTCGCCCTCCTCAGACTCCTGCTTCAGGCAGTGGTGCGTTACGGAGAATTTAAAATCAGCAAAATTGATATCCTGGGTCTTCTCCTCCCAGGTACCACTGGTGTATTCACCCTGGATCAAGACGACAATCAGGGCATCCATGAATGAATTCAACAAGCTTACCAGATCGCTGCTTATTAATGCGTGGTGCTTCTTACATAACATTAAGGTCTGATTGAATGAGTGTTTATTGTTACCTTCTCTGGTGGTTTGTTTGAATTGTTCCCAATCAACTTCCAGTCATTCAGAACCTCTTCTACTCTGGACACAAACCTAGCAAACAACATGGGGATCATAACATATACCAGCAGAAGTCAGAGAGCAGTGATCACACAAGCAGGCGTGCACGCATGGGCACACACACACACACAATCTTGAAATAAATGGCTCTGGGAAATACTGTTGATAAGGAAGGACAAGCTACACTACAAGGTCAAAAGTATGTGGACACCTGCTCATCTCATTCCAAAATCATGGGCATTAATATGGAGTTGGTCCCACTTTGCTGCTATAACAGCCTCCACTATTCTGGGAAGGCTTTCCAACTTTATGTTGGAACATTACTGCAGGAACTTGCAGTTCTTGTGCTGACGTTGCTTCCAGAGGCAGTTTAGTGTTGCAACCGAGGACATACGATTTTTACGAGCTACACGCTTCAGCGTTCCCGTTCTGTGAGATTGTGTGGCCTACCACTTCGTGGATGAGCAATTGTTGCTCCTAGACATTTCCACATCACAATAACAGCACTTACAGTTGACCGGGACAACTCTAGGAGGGCCTGAAATTTGATGAACCGACTTGTTGGAAAGGTAGCATCCTATAATGGAAAGTTCCTGAGCTCTTCAGTACGGCCCTTTCTACTGCCAATGTTTGTCTCTGGAGATTGCATGGTGTAGGGCTCAATGTTATACACCTGTCAGCAAAGGGTGTGGCTGAAATAACAGAATCCACTAATTTCAAGTGTGTCCACACACCTTTGGCCATGTAGTGTATGTAGGGCTCTGCTGAGCTGTCAACATTGGTAAGAACAGTTGCTTTCTTTTGCAATCCTGATGTGACAGGACAGTTAGCTAACCTATGGGTAAACCACTAACAAAACCCTTACAAAAAAGATTGCCGTTTTGAAACTGCAGTAAAAGTGAAGTAACTGCAGTCGACTGTGGTGTTTTGTACGCAGTAATTGCAGAATAGCTGCAGTGTACTGCACTGTAACTGCAGTTGTACTGCAATATTTCTTCATGAAGGAATGCAATGCAAACCAGCATAGCTAGCCGATTGAGAAATGTGATTGAGAGCACAAGACAGGAGACGAGAACCGTTGTCTGTCATATACTCAGCATATTATGCTAGCTATATGGAACAGGCGAACTATATTTGGCCAGCCATGAATAGCTTCTAATCCAATTCTTCTATCTAGTCTGATGATGATTCACAACTAACGTTACTGTTGTTGTTGTTATTAGCTAAAGCTAATTTAGCTAGCCAGAGATCTCCAGTATCCACCTACCTCTCCCACTCCGACGCGGTGGTAAAATCCGTGATCTCGAAGACCTCCGACTCCGGCTGTAAAGGAAATAACGTTAACATCCAATATTTTCTAAACATTTTTAATATGATGCAATGTTTACTTTATAAACTGTACACCAGTACTGTACTCACGTCACTGTCAGCCGCCATCATGAATTCCTGTTTATGAATTTTGCTGTCCGTTGCATTATGGGATTCTTGTCGATGGAGTCTCTTCCGCAATTAAGCAATGACGTCACCAAATTTGACACATTTTACACCGAACAAAGCTTTTGACACAAGGCTCGTGCTTTGAACCACTCGTAATGAAAATGGACAATTTACCTTCATTCGAATACTTCGTTTTAAATTCCTTTATTTAATGCAGTTTCATTTGTTCATCTAGTAGTAACAGTAGTAGAAAAATATATCTTACTTTTACAACTTAGTCTTGGAATTAATATCAGTCTGCATATTGTCAAACACTCAAATCAGATACAATCAAATGTTATTTATCACATGCGCAGAATACAACAAGTGTAGCCCTTACAGAGAAATGCTTACTTACAAGCCCTTAACCAACAATGCAGTTACTTAACCCGTTTTTGCAGATACAATTATTGCTTTGATACATTTTGTAATATATTTGTTATTAAAGGTGATATGATGGCATAATAATAAGCCTTATTGGAGACGTGAAATGCCTTCATTTAATAAGCCATATTGGAGACATGAAATGCCTTCATGGACACATGTTGCCAGCAGAGGGCAGCAAATAGTGACACATGTGACATTACACAAGGTATTTACCGAACACACAATGCCAGTTCCGTAAGTGCCCGTGACTCGTCAGTTCTTCCAATTTATTCGAACCGAGGAGGTAAGCAATCTACACACTTAAAGAAAAAAATATTAACGGTGCTCAAAAGCTAATGATGATGTAAGGTAGGCAATGTCTTTTACTGGAATTTTCATTCGGCATTTTACCAAAAGTGAAAGAGTGCTGTGTTTTTGGTGAATGGAAGTTTCTGCTGAAGAAGGTGCTGTAACAAACTGGACTGCAATGTAATTAATGAAGTATAATAATGTTTCTGCATGCATAATAACACACTTTCATGTTCTTATTATTCTAGGTTCCACTGTAATTCAGAGGAGGATTACATCTTTTCAATCATGAAGTCAGTTGTCAGCATTTCTTCCTCAGTTAGGGCTGTGTGTCAGTACTCTCCCAACTATTTCATGATTTGTAGTCGGGGATTAATACGTCACTCAAATTCATCTGGAATAATATTGAAATCGGACGTTTCTTTTAAAGCCAGAATGGCACAACCATGTGTAAAAAGTACTTTAGGCTGCTTCCATAACACACGTGAGATGGGGGCGGTGGCGCAACAGTTAAATAACCTCCCATTTGCAGAAGAGAAAGACTACGAATTAAGGGTTCACCCGGAGAAACACCTTTTGCCCAAAACAGCTGGGCAGCCTTCCATTGACACCCAATTAGGAACCAGTGCTTCACCAACAAAACTAGGGCACGTAAAAGTGGAGCCACTTTCTGTCAAATCCCTTTTCGAGGTTGAGGTTTTACCTGAGTTGTTAACACGTTTGAAAGAAGCTCCCAGCAATGAGAAAACTGATGGTCTGGCAACCTTACTGGGAGTATGTGTTGAGTTTGGTGTGGACTATCAAAGTTCAATTGTCTCTAGATTGAAAGAGGAGTGGAGGACACACCTCTCCAAAACAGACATTGGGGTCATTCACCTGTGCCATCTCGGAGAAGTAGCCTATAATCTGGAGGGGAAGAGGTCAGAGATTGTTGAGCAGGTTCTCGACTCCGTGAGCATCAGCATTGATGCTCTCACCCAAAATGAAACCGCTCGTGTGTACTCCTTCCTTGCACTACTCGAGGACCCACACCATTGCCAAGATCTCATGTCAAGACTACACAGACACACAGAGAAATTGATACACAGACTACAAGCCATCAACATCAGTGACATCTTCCACTCCCTGGTGGCATTACAACAGAGGCAGGCCATTGCACTGATTGTGAAGCTGAGCAGACGGGCCTCTAGGGTATTCAGATCGTTCCAAGATGAAGAGCTCATCAAAGTTCTAGGTGCCTTAATGCATTTCGGTCAGCATGATGAAGACTTCATAACAGCCATGGAAAAGCACCTGCCAGTGAAAATAGTAGACGCAGACCCCGAACTCACAAGCGTGGTGATGGAGTTTTGCCTTCAGATGAAGTGTCGCTCAGAGCCCATATTCGAAGCTGTGGCTGAGAGCTTTATTTGCAACTCAGAGAAGTATACCACACCCCAGATAGCCCGGCAGATCATTGCCATGGGGAGACTGAGCTACCTGCCCCAGTGCTCCAGTCAGATGTTTAAGAAGCTGGAGAGTGTGCTGTCCTCTCGCTTCTCCCAGTTCCAGCCCAGGGCTCTGATAGAGGTGCTCCACTCCTGTATTCACCTGGAGAGGTTTCCACTCAACTTTGTGTCCAAAGTCTTCAGCCCCTACTTCCTACAGAGGTTGCAAGGTAGGCTAGTCCGTTTTGGTGTGTGTGTGTGTGTGTGTGTGTGTGTGTGTGTGTGTGTGTGTGTGTGTGTGTGTGTGTGTGTGTGTGTGTGTGTGTGTGTGTGTGTGTGTGTGTGTGTGTGTGTGTAAAAAAAAAAAGTGAGAGCAAAAGTAAACGGGCTACTTGTGAGTATGTGTGCACAATTTCATGTCAGGTGTGTATATGTCTATGTAACAGGGTCAGTTTTGTCCTTTCCATTCAGTTGCAAATTAAATTCCTCCAGATTATGGTCAGAAATACTCTTTGGTTTAAGTTACATCATACTAGCAGCACAGTTCTGTCACTGTCCACCGCTGAGATAGCCAGAGTCATGTTATGTATGTGTCTGATGAAGGCTGCTATTCTTTCCCAGCACAAGGGGAGCCCCTGGACAAGCATGCCTTAGGCCAGCTAACCCAACTCAACCTCTCTATCTCACTAGAGTGCAACTACTACCGGGTGAGTACCTCCTTAATAACATTGTAAATATACAAATAAATCATACAATAATTATGCAAAATTGTCTGTCAAATTAAAGCCCTCTGACTCTTACAATGGGCCTTCACGTGTCACACTGAATGAAAAATATTATTTTGAAGTAGTTGGATTGAACACTAAGTTCATTCTGTATATACTGTATATTATACTGTGCTCCGTACAGGGCGCGAGATTACCTTACCATCTCCATGTGAAGAAGTTTTCCTCCATGGACCACTCCTTTGAGAGCCCTGTAGAGAGCTACCTGTACAACCAGGTGAAGGGTCCTCTTAACAAGCTGCTAGAGGGAAAGACCTACTACTCTACCAGGGTCTTCACGCAGCCTGGATACACCATAGACGTGGAGATCTGTCTGGATGAGGATGGGTTTGTCCTGCCTCTCTCACAGTGGGACCACACTCATAGGAGGTTAGAGCCATTGGAACTTTGTTAGAGGATCAGTCTGACAGGGCGCTGCACAGACTCATTCCCTGATCTACCAATCACCCTGTTTTCCAAAGTACCCAATAAGTGGTCCTTACTTCCAAAGATTCACTTCAATTGAAATACAACAATTTATTCCAATGAGCAAATCTTCCCAGCACCTTGTTCAGGCAAATCCTCGGACACAGAGAATGATACTTATTGCCTTTCACGACTTATCACCCATTAAATAAAATGGCCAGTCAGATAACAGGTTAATTGTTTTCCTCTATGTAGGATTGCCTTGTGCCTGGATGCTCAGGACCGCTTCTGCAGCAACACCCATCACCTTCTGGGAAAGGAGGCCACAAAGAGACGCCACCTCTGCAGAATGGGCTACGAAGTGGTTCAGGTAGGGGAACTCCGCTCCTGGTTACGGGCTAGAATAGACGCACAATGTGAGGTGTGTGGAATGTGTGTTAGTACTCTATGTGCTTTGAATTCATCTCTATAATCAATGCAATGTGTCATTTTCTGTGTCGTTCTGTGACTGAATTACATTTGTCTAGGCGTATTTCTTTTCTCATGAAGACCTATCTGACATTGGTCTTTGTCTGTATGTTCCCCACCAGATCCCTTACTTTGAATTTGAGAAATTGAGAACACAACAGGAACGGGTACAATACCTTCATAAGAAGATATTCCCCACAATCTTCACGTCTTACCGGTGACTTCTCAGATAGGATAGGAGGATGTTGTGACACCACATCCAAGCTCTGTGACCTCTGACCTGACAACATGGCCTTCAACAAGATGAACTAGGATGTTTCTTAAACTGTCTACTAATCATCACAGAAAACATTGGATTGGATTAGGCATGAACCTTCCGTTTCTAAAGTCTTCATTATACTATTATGACTGTGTTGGGGTTATGACAGAGTGGTCTAGAAAAGTGTTAAGTCATTGTACATAATGTGATGGAATTTTTCACAAAATATGGACTATGGCTATGGTAGGTAATAGGTCAACTATAAACTGCATACTTCCATATAGGAGCTTTCTGCAGTTTGTTAGTTATACACTGACTCTATATTCATAAATAAAACAGGTTTGTGTTTCCATGTAAGCTTGAAGGTACTGTATATTTTGTACAATGGACTGTATATTCCAATACAGATGATTCTATTTTGCAAAATAAAATGTGTAAAACCAGTTTTCAAACAACCATGGGGGAAACTCAAAGTTCCTTTGCTGTTATGTGTTTTTGTAAACAATAAACATGATTTGTATAAAGCCTCAGCTCTCTTAAGTTGTATTTATTTATTTTACCTTTATTTAACTAGGCAAATCAATTAAGAACAAATTCTTATTTTCAATGACGGCCTAGGAACAGTGGGTTAACTGCTTGTTTAGGGGCAGAACGACAGATTTGTACCGTGTCAGCTCAGGGATTTGAACTTGCAACCTTTCGGTTACAAGTCCAACGCTCTAACCACTAGTTTAAGGGGAACGTAAAGTAATAGATTAAAGGGTACTTAAATGCTGACAGGCATATGGACCAAAGCATGTACATGGGGTGGTCTGCGTAACAGGCTTTATTTTGAAGACAAAGCTAAACATGTCACGTGAAATATGAGCGTAATACTGATTAACTACAGAGCTGAGTGTCAGAACAGCTTGTTGTGACTGAATCGACACATTTTTGGTGTAATTTATGATGACTAATTCACAGTGATGTAAAGTACTTAAGTAAAAAATACTTTAAAGTACTACTTAAGTAGTTTTGGGGGGGGGTATCTACTTTACTTTAGTATTTATATTTGACAACTTTTACTTTTACTTCACTATGTTCCTAAACAAAATAATGTACTTTTTACTCCTTACATTTTCCCTGACACCCAAAAGTACGAGTTACATTTTGAATTCTTAGCAGGACATGAAAATTGTCTAATTCACACACTTATCAAGAGAAAATCCCGGTCATCCCTACTGCTTCTGATTTGGCACTCACTAAACACAAACGCTTCATTTGTAAATGATGTCTGAGTGTTGAAGTGTACCCCTGGCTATCCGTTAATTTCAAAATTATCAAGATAATAGTGCCATCTGGTTTGCTTAATATAAGGAATTTCAAATGATTTATACTTTCACTTTTGATACTTAAGTATATTTTAGCGATTACATTTACTTTTGATACGTAAGTACATTTAAAGCCAAATATTTTTACTCAAGTATTATTTTACTAGGTGACTTCCACTTTTACTTGAGTCATTTTATTTTAAGGTATCTTTACTTTTACTCAAGTATGACAAATGGGTACTTTTCCCACCACTGCTAATTTATACAGGAAAAAGGAACATTTGACAGATCTCACTTCTAATTGTAGGCATGCACTCAGTGTTGCCTTTATTTGTTAGAGAGACCCATTCAGACTGGCAATTAATCTACTGCTGGCCTGCCTGGCTGACTATCTCCTTGGTAACAGAATGTAAACATTCAAGCTACTTAGGAGGGGAGGCATGCACACTGCACAGGGAAGGAGAGCAGACATACACTGTAGAAGCTATTTAAACTAGGAGGACGTTTTCTTATAAAACAGCTGCTATTAAAATGCAGAACACTATATTTGTTTGTCAAAGAACATTGGAGTAAATGTGAAGCATGAAAATTGGCCAAAGGATTGAGTAAGATATTTCAAAGTTTGAGACCAAGAATACTGAAGGTGAGTAAAGTTGTTTATTTCACTCAACTACTGCTTTTCTTTTTCAAGACTTCTTGCTTTAACTATGTCCATTCTGACTGACACTTTTAGTACTATTCCATTAATTGGTTCTAGAATGCTAATCTGTAAAGAACTCCCAAAATGGTTTAAATGACTAGTTGTCAGTCATGAATCCACTAGGATGCTGGTTAATGTTCCAGGGATGAATAGTTGTTGTTATTATGATTCCAGTCAGGCCTGTGGTTTGTATTAGCTCTCATTAACTCGTTGTCATTGTCTAAGTCACATCATGAGTCTGTGTTTGTGTCCCTAATGGCACCCTATCCCCTACAACGGTGTTTCTCAACTCCAGTCCTCCAGGATTCTCAACAGTACACATTTTTGTTGTTGCCCCAGACAAACTCACCCAATTCAACTCATTGATGGCTTGATGATTAGTTGACAAGTTGAATCAGGTGTGCTTGTCTGGGGATACAACAAAATGTGTACTGTTGAGGGTACTATATATAGTGCCTTCAGAAAGTATTCATACCCCTTGACTTATTCCACATTTTGTTGTGTTATAGCCTGAATTCCAATGTTTTTTCTCAACCATCAACCCACTATACCAAATAATGAATGTTAAAACATGCTTTTAGAAATGTTAGAACATTTATTGGAAATGAAATACAGAAATATCTCATTTACATAAGTATTCACACCGCTGAGTAAATACATGTTAGAATCACCTTTGCCAACAATTACAGCTGTCAGTCTTTCTGGGAAAGTTTCTAAAGCCTTATTCACATTAGCAGGTTGAAGTGACACAAGTCAAATTTGAGCCATGTCACCAAATTACTATTGTCTGAACTCTGAACACACACAAATCCAATTTGGTTGCTTGTAACTTGCTGTTTGGACAGTAATTACAAAACGGATTTGAAAAACAGAACTGATTTGAGCATTAAGGCCTGTAGTGTGAACAAGGCAAGAGCGTTGCACATCACATGGTTGTTGATCCTCGAAAGACCATTTTCAGGTCTTGCCTAAGATTTTCATGCAGATTTAAGTCAAAACTGTAACTCGGCCACTCAGAAACATGCACTGTCCTCTTTGTAAGCAACTCCAGTGTAGATTTGGCCTTGTGTTTTAAGTTATTGTCCTGCTGAAAGATGAATTCATATCCCAGTGTGGAAAGCAGATATCCAGGTTTTTCTCTAGGATTTTGCCTGTGCTTAGCTCTATTCTGTAAACATTTTTATTGTGAAAAACTACCCAGTCCTTAATGATTACAAGCATACCCATAACATGATGCAGCCACCACTTGAACATATGTAGAATGGTATTCAGTAATGTGTTGTTTTGTATTTGACCCAAACATAACACTTTGTATTCTTTGCCACATTTTTTGCATTTTTACTTCAGTGGTTTATTGCAATATAGTTTTGGAATATTTGTATTCTGTACAGACTTCTTTCTTTTTACTCTGTTATTTAGGTTAGTATTGTGGAGTAACAAAAATGTTGATCCATCCTCAGTTTTCTCCAATCACAGCCATTAAACTCTGTAACTGTTTTAAAGTCACCATTGGCCTCATGGTGAAATCCCTGAGAAGTGTCCTTCCTCTCTGGCAACTGTTAGGACGGACGCCTGTATTTATGTAGTGACTGGGTGTATTGATACACCATCCAAAGTGTAATTAATAACTTCACCATGCTCAGATGGATATTCAATTATTGCTTTTTATTTTTACCCATCTATCAATAGGCGCCCTTCTTTGTGAGGCAGATAGACATTTCAGCTTATGTCTAACAACATAATTCAACACTATGGGGTATTATGTGTAGGCACCGTAGTGCATTACTTTTGACCAGGGGCCCTGCTTCAAAAGCATTACACTGTATAGAGCCCTCAAACACAACTCTGGACATCAAAGCCAGTTCCACTGCTTTTTCTCCATTGTTCCCCTCTAATTTAGAGGGGACTCTAGGTGTGTGCAATTAATTATCAGGTAGAACAGAAAACCAATAGGCTCTAGACCTTGTAGGGTAAGCGTTTAATACCGCTGGTATAGGGGATATAGGATACCATGTGAGAGGCAGTCATTCTCTGATACACATGATACAGTAACGAGAGGAAATGTCCTTCACTCCACCTCTCCTACTGGAGCTTATGATATTATAGTAATTAAGCAGGTGCGCTAGATTAGGGTTGGAGTGAAAACCTACTGAACGGTAGCTCTGAAGGAACAGGGATGGAGAGCCCTAGAGGCTTGCATCAACATTCAACACAAACATGCTGAAGCCCCACACCATACGTGGAGGGACCAGATCTTGAAAGAGGAGAGTAACCATGAACCAAGTGTCCACAGCAAACAAACCAAGCTGAAAGGCAGCAAGCTATAGAGCAACAAAACAACCTTCACTGTTATCTCTTACAGTCATCCTTCTGGCTTCTATTCTCGCCAACTTGTCAACAGGACCCTTGTGGATGATGGAGAGTAGTGAGAGAAGGGTTCTGGGGGCTGTTTTTGAGGTGCTGAGGGGAGAGCTGGAGGTGGTAGGCCTGGGGCTGGAGGAGCTGGGAGATTGTCCCTGGGAGGAGGTGGATGTTCCCCGCATGGAGGGGGGCTGTACTCCCCTTATCACTGCCTGCCAGAGGGGCTTGACTGAGGTAAGCACCATTGGGGGAGGGGAATTTGGTTTAGGGGGAGGTCTGTCTGGTATGTTAGTCTGCTTCAGTGACCCTTTGACTGAACTGATGTGATTAGTATTCTTATTGTTAGTGAATAAGCCTATATATTTGAATGGAAACACAGCATGGCTGATATGCTTTATACAGACTTTGTTCTGTTTATGTGGTTGCATGTTTATTAGTCTTGCACATTGTAATCTATATTCAACAAAAGCATCACTGTGTGAATGAAGGAATATTTAAATCAAAAACAGTTTAACATACTGTGAGGATGTGAACAATCCATTTAAACACAGGTGTTGACCGTTAAACATTTTTTTTTTTTTATATTTTTTTTTTTAGACTATTTATTTTTCTTCCCAATAACAATAACATGGTGTCATGTGACATTGAGGGGGGGGGGGGGGTGAAGACCCATGATCATTCTCTGGAGATACACTATCAAAACAACCACATTACTTTGTTAGTAGTGTGTCTAAGGCCACAGGGAAACAATTGTTTGCATGTGTCCCAGGAGTTGGGTCTTTCTGGCTTTTGTTTTGACTCTGTATGATTTAACAGATTTTACTGTTGCCAAAGCAAAACATGGCATTGTACTATGTACACTGAGAAAACATGCAATAAACCCCATACTATTATGCTGGCTGTCATTTACTTGACCTTTGCCATTTTGAAATAGGGGACCAAAGCATGTCATTAACCCTACTCTACCAATAAAACATAGGAGGAGGGGGGGAGGGTATTTTAATGTAAATTTTGTTGTCAGGTTGTACACTTCCTTCTGAAAAGAGGAGCCGATGTGACTCTGTGCAACCATAGCAACCAGACACCACTGCATGTGAGTCTGCCAGTCCTCCAGGGGGTGCTGTTATCAGCCATGTTCAGGGCTCTGCCCCACCAGACCCAGCTCCTCCAGGCTGCTTGGCAGGGAGACCTCCACACCCTGCAGCACCTTCTGGTAAGTCCGCCTCCCCCCAAAACTCCTTTACAACGCCCCACCATAGACCACACACACACGCGCACAAGCACACACCAACCGCGCACACAGTCACTGCCACCGCCACTGATATCACTCCCAACGCCCTTTACATTGTGTAACTGGAAATGTGACACACAGCATCAGGTGCTTGTCTAACAACAGGGTAGGCTAGAGTTTAGATTAGCACAAAGGACAGCATTGTATGGATGCAGCCGAAGCAGCTATGAGCATTCCATCTGTAATCATCTCCAGGACATTTCTCATTTGACCTTTGTTCGTAATGTGTAACTCTCAGGCACCAGTGCTGAGCCTATATCTCTATGTCTGTGTTGCAGGCCCAGACTGACCTAGTGGACGTGAACACTCAGAACCGCGACGGGCTGACCCCTCTAATGCTGGCTGTGAGGGACGTCGACTTGTTTGAGGAGCTGGACGTCCGGTTGCCATGGGAATACAGACCTGTGGAGGTGGTCAGGGAACTGCTGGCTCTCTCAGCGTAAGGAAACCTGCAGCAATGACAATATCACTTTGGTTTTGTTATTACAACAGCCTAAAACATTACATTATTACAGAACCTTATTGCAAAATGACCTTATTATTACTGCAATACAATTTTATTACAATCTTACAACATAATAATATATTCCACCTCCCAAGCTAACAACTTCCTTGTTCCATAACAGCACTCACAAATACTTTTTCACATTGCCCCTGCCTTTTCATTGGTCTATACGCCGCCTTCCGCTCTATAAATTATGTTAATTATTCTCCCTCTTTCAAACAGTGACCTGGGGGTGTGTGACGTCAACGGCTGTTCTGCTCTTCACTATGCTGCACAGATAGAGAGCCCCCTGAAAGACGAACTCATCCACATGATGGTTGAGTCCCTCAGACAGCCAGGTATTACATGACTTTCAACCAAGATGGTCAGACAAATCCAACATAACACAACTCAGATGTTTGGTATGGTTTGATATATTCTGTTTACTTTTGAGGATATTCCAGGGAAATACTTCTCTATCCAAGTACAAACCATGTGATCTGTTGGTTATACACATACTAGTACCACACCAAATCTGCTTGTTTGTGGCATTTCGTTCTTATGACATCACAGCACTCAGGTCATGTACAACCTGATGCCTTTAAAGTTTTCAAATCGATCCTGACAGAAATGCAATACAGATTTGACTTACCTATTAGCTTAGTGTATAGCACAGGAGGCTGCTGAGGGGAGAACTGCTCATAATAATGGCAGAAACAGCACAAATGGAATGCCATTAAACACATGGAAACCATGTCTCTGATACCATCCCACGTATTCCGCTCCAGCCATTATCATGAGCCCCTTCTGCCCAATTAAGGTGCCACAAACCTCCTGTGGTGAATAGTATTGATTTAGTCGATCCGTGCAGTGTGTACTTGCGTAATCAAATGTTTTCCTGAGCTTGGAGGAGGGGTCAAAGCCAGCACTCATATGGGAAATCCTGGTGAATTCCTGAGGGGCTGAGTGTGTGAGAGGGCCTTGTTTCCTCTTGTGCTCACTGACTCCACACCTCCGTCTCATTCTGCCCTGGTCAACAAACAGCGCCCACGCCCCTGGACCTGCAGTGCTTCCACCCTGATGAGCTGAGAGTAAACTCCCCCAGCCCCTCTCCCTCTCTAACCGATGAGCTGAGAGCAACAAACTCCCCAAGCTCCTCTCCCTATCTGACCCAAAATGTCCTCATTCAGACTGCTGCCAGCACAGAGGTAAGTGATCCTCCGGTTGTACAGTTATGTAAGAAGTGTACAAGTCTGTCATTTAGTGGAGACCTACTTCATAATGTGATTTTGTTCACTATGTGTTAATACATTTTAAGATCATCAAATATATTACAAGACAAGTTAGTTGTATTGCATCAAAATAAATGTACTACAACATAGCTTCTGTCTCAAATGCATTATTTATTACTTGCCCAAATATCCTTAATCAATTAAAAGGCTTAATCCATAGTGGCTCTTCCCCTAAAGCAATGGGGCCCAATTCACCAGAGACCTGAGTTACGTCAGTGTAATTGGCTGGTGGGGAGTCTGTGTTCTGACTAGATGACTCTTAGCTATATCCTGACTTTGCTTTGAAGTGGCCTTAACAGGTGAGACAAGGGCAGGGAGCGCAGCTGGCTACTGTCTGGTGTCTAATGACCCAGCCCACTTATTGAATAGCGGAAGGGCAGATGGTTGAAAGAGGCTATCCCAGGGGCACACAAACATAGCAGACTGGGCACTAACGTGAAGCTATATAATATTTTAGGGCCCCCCCAGGGAAATTAAATGGGGTGGAGTTGTTAATCAGATGTTTAACAATCTAATTCGTTATAGGCTCTGAAATAAATGTCAGTTGAACATAACCACTAGCTACAACAACAGTCACCATCGTCCTCCTAACTGCACTTAGGACAGTGATATCATAGATATTTTTGTGGATTCATGCCAAATGCCACAGGGTTTAAGGCTACTTATGACCATTCTTATTTTCCCATTGTAGGATTTGCTGGAGTCTCCAGAGTGCGTTCCTTTATCCGACCATCATAAAGCCATCAATCAAGGTAAGCTGTATTTCCTTATTGTGCACTGTCACCTACAGTAGGTAGGGTCTTGGACAGTGACTCCTTGTGTCCCTGGTCTGTGTGCCCTGTTGGCTCTACACAAGACCACCCCCTCCTCCCAAACACACCCTTCCCCTCTCTTCACACACTGGGCCTATCCCACAA
The DNA here is from genome assembly GCF_057628025.1 of Oncorhynchus mykiss. Lineage (NCBI taxonomy): Eukaryota > Metazoa > Chordata > Actinopteri > Salmoniformes > Salmonidae > Oncorhynchus > Oncorhynchus mykiss. The sequence goes on from NC_143024.1 coordinate 65,664,696, forward strand.
AGAGACAGCCACAAAGGCCAGCCCTGCCATGGCCCAAGCTGATTGGGTCAGTGTGCTAAATCACTCCCCTCAAGGAGACACAATACAGACTCCCAGCTGGAAACCTTCCTGACTCCTGTCAGACACACACAACAGAAGAGTTGCTCAGAGAGCGAAAACGAGAGCGAGCGAATGAGAGGTGTACAGCCCCTCTCAATCTCATTCTGTCATATAATCTGAGTAGGCTGAGATGAGGGTAGATTGGACTAACTGGCTCTGAAACAGGTAACGTCTATTGTTTCTTATGTTGTTCTCGAACCACTTTGTTTGGAAAGTACTATAAATGCTAAATGTCATTTGTAGTTTTCTGCACATAGGCTGTGTATAGAAACAGTTGTGTGTAAAAACAACATGTAAATAGTGTAAAATGTTTGGTATTATGCAGTGATAATAAATTATATTATTGGTTCAGTTGGATCTTGGTGAAATTCTACTGAGTTTATCATAAACAGTGTCATGGTGGAGCATCTGGGCTCCCGAGTGGCGCAGCGGTCTAATGCACTGCATCTCAGTGCAAGAGGCGTCACTACAGTCCCTGGTTCGAATCCAGGCTGTATCACATCCGGCTGTGATTGGGAGTCCCATAGGGCGGAAGACAATTGGCCCAGCGTCGTCCCCGTTTGGCCGTCATTGTAAATAAGAATTTGTTCTGAACTGACTTGCCTAGTTAAATAAAGGTTAACTGGAGAAAAAAAAATCGGATTTGTCAGTGGACTGTTGTGATACCGAATGCTATCCTACGTGTAACAGAGGAACCATTCACTGTTGGCTTGGGACTTTTGCTGTTGACACACAGTAGCAGTAATGTCCCTGCTGTGTGTGAAAGGTACATCAACCCCTACTGACCTCAGGCTGTGTTGGGTCCTGTAGATAAGGGGCTCTCCCTCTCCTTCCAGAGCGCCATGGATACCCTGATGGACATGAGGCAAGCCTACCAAGATCTGGGGAAGGGTAGCAGGTGGGCACGCACACACGCTCCATGTTAATTAGAACGGCTATAAATTAATACAACAATACAGTAACCACAGGGCAAATTGAGTCAGGAACACATCCAAACACCAACACCTGTTCATACAGACACACACAAACACTTATGCACACATCCTTGCTATTAACTAGCACTCTCACACACAAACAAATCCACCGTATGCTAGTCCCTCCTCCTTGTGTGTACTTCACCCCCCCACCCCTCCCTCACTTACATAAATACAGAATAAGAAGTGTCCAGTTACACAGTCAGGCCAGCAGTCATCATGTCAAGGGCATGCCAATCTTCCCAAACAGAGAACAGAGGGAGACCGAGAGAAACAGGGGGAGGGAGGGAGAAACTGAGGGAGAGTCTACTTTCTGAAACAGATCATTGTCTGTAGGGCTCTTACTGCTGAGAGAGGTCCAAAGGGATCCTGGGAGAATAAACCCCTTTGAAAAGTTCTCACTTTACAGCATCAGCCCCTGGCCAGCGTCCTTCTGCTGTGCCCTCTGTCCTGCATCCACACAGAACAGAGAATGTCCATCCCTTTCAATTGCACTGTGTTCATTATTAGGAAATTATATAAGATTACCCTGTCTCAGCTCCAGGTTTTGTGAATTATAGATGATTTTAATGAACCAAATTATTTTACCAAGATTACCTGTGAAGAGCATAGTGAGGTGCAAAGGATTTATTCTCAAATCTACTTTGTTCTCTCTCCAGTCAAGGTTCATCTCTACCCAGTCTGTGGTTCAGAGCCAGACACTTAGACAAACTGGATCCTACACCGGGGCTATTGAAGACCACAGGAAGCTCATCCTGCCTGCCTGTTCCCCCCAGGCTCAGATGTGAGGCTGTTGCCCCCAGCCCGGTGGCCCCTCACCCAGCCCAGCTGAGCCAATCTGCCCCCGGTCTATTGGAGCCTCTCCTGGACTCTCTGGTCCAGGCCCGAGTTCACATCCAGAACAGTCAGTAATATAATAATATGTCTGCTAAAGGCGTAGAGGACAGTATAAAGGTCAGCATGTTGTTGATTCATTTGTTTAGGTAAAGGTCATGCTCATGAATGTGTTTAGAGAAGTACTCTTTGTTGAGGAAATTAGTTAAGTAATTTTGTGTTTGTAAAGCTTGGCATGTTCTTGTCTTGCAGGGCTTGGATGTGTTGAAACGGAGAAAAAAAGCAGTTGTCGAAAGGTAGGTCAACTCAAATAAATCATGTTTTATTCGTACATCACATTTTCATACAGCTTCCTTAGTTTGTAAAAACCACCTGTAATCTGCTATTTATTCACAGTTGCCTTTTCCAATCATCTCTATCCAGGGCTCCTTCCCTGCCCTGCTTCCAGGCCCTATCAGGACCCCCAAGCTGTTAGCCCCTCTGGAGGGGAGGCATAGAAACGAAGGAGTGCTGCCCGGCCTGAAGCACCCTTCTCCCCTAAAGCCCATCAGCCTTGTGCCCCTGATGCCCCTGACCTCCATAACCTCCAGGCTGAGGAGGGAGAGGCTGGCCAGGACCAGGGTGAGCCCCAGAGGGTCCCCAGGCACCAGGGGGGGCAGCGAGGAGAGCAGCTTCAGTAGCCAATCCTCCATCGACTTGGAGGTAGAGGTGGATGACAATAAGAGAGACTTAAGAGACATAAGAGAGACTACAGCAAAACAACACACTGGAGAGACTTTTGAGGGAAGGTTGCAGTTGGATCTAGACTCATCTGGAAAGTTTAATGTTGGAGATTACAGTCAGGATAATGCAGACCATAGGAATAGGGAGTCGACAAGACATCAGGGTGCCTTTCCTAGGGATAACAAGGAAGGAGTATCTATCAAATCTGACCCTGGAGGGAGAGGGTACAAAGCAATAATTGAGTTGAGTCACCAACTTAACCCCGATTTGACGAATTTCAAAGATGGTAACAGCACTTCATGCTTTGAGAGGGAGAGTGAGGTTGTGGCAGTGGAATGGACAAAGGTGATGTGCTCAGGGGGTCTCTCAAAAGAGACTACCAGTACTGAGCCAACTACCACATGTCCCTTTGCATCTAAAAGAAATGGAAACAAAGAGATTCAAGTTGATGACAATGCAAAGACTAGTATTGTGGATGACACCAAGTATCAATGTCTTCCTTCTACTGTGAATGTCACACTACCTGAATTAAACCCTCCTACAGAGAAAAAGATCAAACCTATCAAGCCTGTCAAGAACAAAGAGAGTAGAGGCAGCACTAGCGTCCAAACCAATCAGTCTTTCAACGTCTTGGCACACAAAGATCACATTCGGGGGAACAGCAAGTCCAAAAGCAACCTGAGGACTTCACCCATTCCTTCACAAGTCAAAGGCAAAGTCAGAAAACCTCCTGATCTCATCGTCAATGGGATAATCTCTACAAAGACTGGTCAGAAAAGCACAGACTCAACCTCTGTCAGAACGAGGGTTACAGAGCCCGTACATCCAAGCTGCAAAAAGCTGAACAACGACAAAAAGACACTTCAAATAAAAGTACCTTGTCAGAAACATATTCAGCAGAGGGAACCGAAAAGTGCCAGACAAGCCAAAACTGGGTCACAACTGGGGACCCTGAGGGCCAAGTCAGCTGTGGACTACATCACGTATAGTGATATCTTCCAGGAAATCAACACCGGGGATGAGGAGGGACCAGTCATCTATGAGATGTTTGCCGGCCCGGTGTTTGACAACATAAGAGTTTCCAGTTCATGTGAGAGGACGAGGCAGGTCCTGTCTGCCCCGTCTAGGAAGACCCAAACCCACAGGACCAAACACAAATGCCCTAAACCACTGGAGAGCAGAAGAGTGAGGCGAAGCCCTGTGGACAAGGCCAAGCAGAGGAAGAACAGGGCTATTAGGCCTATATCCAGGGGAAAGTCGCATCTGACGCCTATCGCCAGCACGCATGACAAAGACCACGTGGTGGTTATTTCTGGGCTTGACTGGCAAATCCACATCCAGACTAAGACTGAGCTGGTCCTCGGTAAAGATGGAGAAGAGACAGTCTCTCCCAGCACACCAGAGGTTCAGGAGGGGGACCATATGTTGTCACTGTCAGTGATCGAAGAAGTGCTGTCTATGTCCAGCCATGCGCCAAACCCACTAATCTCTCACCACCGGCCGAGAGACGAAACCTCCCCCAGTCAGACAAAGACTAAACTCACATCTCATTCTGACCCAGATGATGATCACCTCCATGTGCTGCACAATAGGGGACCCATGGGGAACAACATGTCAGAAAATGAGAAAAACAAGGCAAATCATTTAGACCATTCATTCACCCCATCCAATTGCCCTGTGCAGCCTAAGATCAACACCTGGACCTCAGGTAGCTGTGACAGCAGGACAGTGTCCCCGGTGTTCCAGAAGTTTCTGGATGATGTGGGGGAGGGACCACTGACCGATGACCTGCTCCGTTGTCTGGCAGAAGAGCTGATATCACTGGATGAGAGAGATGGTGTATGTCCAGAAAACAACTGTGACTCAGACCAGAGGGAATTCAGAAACAATTCTGAGCTGAGATGTGAGAAGTCATTACTGGGGGTAAGTTGGCACTAGAGGAGTACCTACACCAATTACAGCTAATCATATATACACACACATACGTGTGGTTGTGTGTGTAACTTCCCACCCTGTGCGGTTGTCCATTAGGATTTTACCACACCTGGAGAAGTGCTCAGTGGGTCTGGGTTGGTAGTGGATGATGCCATCACCTGGAGGAAAGGAGAAGTGCTGGGCAGAGGAGCTTATGGAACTGTGAATATATGTTTGCTTCTCAATTGCCTTGTAGAAAAGGAAAAGTCACATCACAGTAAAGAGAACCAATCATGCCAACACCCAAAGCTTGCCATAGTTGTATAATCCCATATCAAAACAAGGCTACCTTCATTATATAGATATTCAAATGAAACAGTCAAGCTAATCTCTAGGGTCTCAAATTAGCACCTGAGCCTGTCTGTAATAGGAATTTTAAAACTTCATATTTACGCTGTTTTTAGGTGTTCTGTGGACTGACCAACCAAGGCCAGCTGATAGCCGTAAAACAGGTGGCCCTGGACGCCTCAGACCTTGAAACCGCAGACAAGGAGTACAACCGTCTACAGGAGGAAGTAGACCTCTTAAAGAACCTCCATCACGGCAACATTGTGGGATTTCTGGGCACCTCTCTGCGGGACCACATGGTCAGCATCTTCATGGAGTATGTCCCCGGAGGCTCCATCGCCAGCGTGCTCCACCGCTTTGGTCCCCTTCCGGAGCGCGTCCTGGCCCTGTACACCCGCCAGATCCTGGAGGGGGTGTCCTACCTGCACCTCAACAGGGTCATCCACAGGGACCTGAAGGGGAACAATGTGATGTTGATGCCTACGGGAGTAGTCAAGTTGATAGACTTCGGCTGCGCCCGCCGTTTGAGATGCCTCACTCACACATACAGTCATAGTGACCTCCTGAAATCGGTGCACGGCACGCCCTATTGGATGGCGCCAGAGGTAATCAACGAGACGGGTCACGGCAGGAAGTCGGACATCTGGAGCGTGGGGTGCACAGTGTTTGAAATGGCCACGGGGAAGCCGCCGCTGTCACACATGGACAAGATGGCAGCGCTGTTCTACATTGGGGCGAGGCGAGGCCTAATGCCCTCGCTGCCTGACAGGTTCTCAGAGGACGCCAGGGATTTTGTTCAAGTCTGTCTGACCAAGTGAGTTGATTTACAATTCTGTCCTACATATAATATTTTTAAAGGCATAGTTCAACTAAATGACTGGATGTTTCCTTACCTTGAACCTGGTCTCCGAATATGAGGATTGGGATCTACTCTGGGTTTATATGGAATGCTACGAAGACTAAAGTAAAACAGTGTGGATTAACATTTCAGTAACTTAATTAGATTACCAATTATTAAGTCAAAGATAAATGTGACAACTCACCAACAGTCAGTAAATCATGATAATAAAAGGGCATCCAAGTTGAATAACATATTAATCTGTCCTCTTTGCAGTGACCAGAAACAGCGCCCGTCTGCAGAACAACTATTGGACCACCCTTTCATTCCTAACAATGTGATCTTAGTTTAGGACCTACACTCAAAGCTGTTAGGAAATAACGCCAGATGTGCCAATCAGGAACACCTATCAATCATTTATATAACATGTCCAAATTGTATTTTTAAATGCCCTTTCAAATGTATTGCTTGAAACTTAGATACTTTCCCTAGGCTATTACACAAATAATTCCTTGAATATTTGGGGCACCTTTGATACAACAAGCATTTGTCAAACATATTGCATCCATACTTTTCATATAGTATACAGTAAATACCAAATCATACAACATAGGTAATGTTTTAAGGTAGTGGTAACCGTAAGATTTATTTGTAGAACAAAAAAACAAAAAAAATGGATGTCAAGGTTTGCATTTGCCTTCTTGTTGAGACCAAACCACTGTAATAATGTCTGTGCCCAAGAGTATAATCACTATCAGGACTGGGGAAATATACCATCTTGGCCTCAATACAAACTCTCTGCACACTGAAATAAAGGACTAACCAGTCAAAGAATAGTTACTATTGTGTGTCCAGAATTGAGAACGATATACTCCATATATATTAGGAAACTGACCCGTTGGAGAACAAACAGCATACAAGCCACCGTACTGTATCAACACTGACAGCCTTAACTGCTAGCCTAGTCCCAGATCGGTTGGTGCTCTTGCCTAATCCATTGTCAAGCCATATCAATTACATAAGGAGTTGGCCAGAGAGCAGAAAGACTGGCACCCAGGCTACTTTTATGCTGTTTTCTTTCACCAGACATAAACAATACTACATTACTTACCTACAGCTTTGTATCTATGGGCTACAGCGTCAAGCCAAGTAACAATTTTGTGTAAATGCTCTTCACAGCAAAGGTTAGGCATGTAAACATTATAGCACTATTATTATTGTCCTTTTCTCATGTATGTCTTTAATTTTTTTGTGAGGCAAAGCCTTTGGCATCCAGCTTAAGGTAATCTTGGAAGTAAAAAAAAAAAAAAGTGTACAAATTGCATGGCCTCTGACAACATGCCAGGTGGTTGTTACTGTTTGTAGGGTCTGGATTGGCTGAGTTGGAAAGGTCGAAGTTCAAGTGCCATCTCCTGGCAGCCAGCCATGTGTAGTACAGGCTCTAAGCACAACACAGGAATGCGGCAGTCAGAATCACCGATGATAGGACTCCTACATCAAGTTACAATAGTATTTTTTCCCAATATATATATCTTGTTATAGTTACAAGCAGCTCCAAACCTGAGTATTTATGGTATAGCTTTTTAAACATACAAAAATGTATGTACATTTATCTTTACTTTCTGTAAACAGCGGTCAGCTTTCTGCATTATCCCTTTGATGATTGCATGCAGATCCTACATACAGTATTCAGCATAAAAAAGGAAAAAATAATAATTTAAAAATCCAATTTCTATCGGCAGCCATGTTTGGCCTGCCTTTACTTCTGTCTGAGCTAAGCCTCCTCCTGCCACAACGGAGGGCTACTTGACATGTTTTCTCACCAGAATGGATAACAGCTGTGGCAATGCTGCTTAAATTATTATTTAAAAAAGACTATTAGAAATTGCACCTTTCATGCCTTTTCAGTATTTATACTTTTTTCCCCTCCGAACATGGAGATTTAAACTCGGATGACCCCCTAACACTTACACACGTCCGCATTCCATGACCCATCCTGAGAATATGGAGGACAAAGCAGCAATTACACATTGAAAGGGGCAGGACTATACCAGCACTGCCAAAAGATCAGATGATCAGGAAGCATTCATTTCTCTCTTTTTGCCTCAACCGTTGAGATGTCCTACACTTTATTATATTTTTTACTTTACCTTCCTATGCTTTGCTACAAAGGGTTCATGAGTTAATTCCTTGGGCACTTGAGAGAATCGAGCATGTCAAAAGTGTTTGTAGTCTGCCCGTTGGCAGCAAACGCCCGGCCGGCTCCCTCAAGACTGCGGCTCTCCACTGGCTTCTTGTCCAGTTTCACTAGGGCGTTGAGATGTTCGTAGCCCACCTGGTATGTGACAGGGGGAGGAGGGGGGAAGGGAAGGTTAAAACCAGAGCTGTGACTAAGACGACACACACTGTGACTGAGACGACACACACTGTGACTGCAGCTGAACAGAGGAACAATGAGAGGAGGAGGAACTACCTGCGCCGCCCTTGGAGCTTTTGCTCGTTTTGGAGGAGTGGTGGTTGTGGCTTGCGACGTGTGGGTGCCCCCTCTTGCGGGAGGAGCTGGAACCAGAGCTAGGGGCCATGCCCGCCACCCCCTCAACACCCCCCAGCCCTAGGGGTCTCCGGAGGACGGCTGGCCCGGCCCCCGCTGGCCCCTCGGGGACGCCTCGGCCGTTGCCACTGTGCTGTGCTGCATGAAGGTGAGAGTGGCCGTGCTGCTTGTGGTGGTGGCGGTGGGTTGAGTGTTCTCGGTGCTTCTCCTTGCTCACTAGCGGGCTGGAATGTTTGCTCTTGGCCCCGCCCTCATCAGAAGAGCTGTGGCGCTCTGAGGACACCTTGATTTTCATCTTCAACTCCTCTTTGCTGGCCACGCCCCCCTGAGAAGGAACTGGAAGGCGGAGTTTGAGTGAGCCCCCCTTGTCCCGTTTGTCAGAGGGGACCTTGTCCTGGCCTGGCGTGGCGAGCTTCATTTTAAGAGGGGAGGCAGTGGTGCTGCTGCTCCCAGGGTTAGGGTGGAGCTGCATGTGTTTCCTGTGGTCTGATTGGACAGAGGGTATATACGAGTCCCTGCCCTCAGGCTCGAAACTCTGCTGCTCTGCCCTGCGTTTATGCTGCACCGCCAGCTCAGCAGCGTGCTTCTCTCTATACTTGTCCAGGGACATTTTCTGAGCCGGCGGGGGCGGTGGAGGGAAAATTGGCTGCTGTTGCTTCCCCACACCCCCCCCCGACCCAACCTTGTGTTCATGTTTAGTAGGGTTGAACTCTCCTGTCTTATCGGGTCTGTTCGGGTTCATTGGAGCACCCTGCTGGAGGCCAAGTGCATCTGTTTTGAGGGAATAGCTTCCTCCCTCCAAGCGACCCCCCGTATCCTGGGGCCAGTCGCTGGGGGCTGTGAAGGTATAAGAGCTGCCCTGCATGGACGCGATAGAGTCCAGGGAGAGGGGCCCACTGGCGTGCCCTGGCAGAGGGACAGGGAACGATGAAGCGGCTTTGGAGAAGGCTGAGTTGGAGACCCCAGGGATGGCATCTCCCAGGGAATGCTCGTGGATCAGGGAGGGTCCTGGGTAGGGGTCGCTTGCCTGAGAGCCATCCCCCTTGGTCTTCTTGGCAGCTTGCGTGGTCTGGCGAGTGGGAGAAGAGAGAAAGATGGCGTGACGAGGCGATTTTGCAAAGGGCATTATATAAAACAGCAATAAAACTACACTGAATTAAAATCAGCAGACACAAGACGCTCTACAGTGTTTAACGTGAGTAAGAGGTCTTAATGATTCACTGGTGAAAAACAGAAGCTTTACCCTCCAATTTCGTATCCTCTTCAACCTGCTCGGTGTCTTCTCCAGAATCTGAAGGAACTCATGCGTCAGTTCTGAAGGCAAGGAAAGATCACACTTGGTTTTAACACCTAATTCATAGCAATGACATATCGCAAACATTTCTCATTGACGAAAACAAACTATTCTTCTAAACTCAACCACATTGTAACTGTGGCTTTTCGACTATGAGCATTAACCAAAATCAAATCAAAGCCTCACCATCGAGAAGCTCCAGTGTGACAGAGTTGTCCACGTACTCCCACCAGTGTTTCCCGTCAGTGGAGACAGGGATCTCCCAGTTGGACCATTTACAGGCCAGGTGGATGCAGACGCAGGCAATTACTGTGGGCTTGTGTTGCAGGCAGAAGGTGGTGAGGTGGAGGCTGCGTGAAGAGAGGCCGGGGCACAACGGGTCACATGGACGAGAGGGAAGAAGAAACAAAGAGGGGAGGGGGGGGGGGGAAATCAACGTTAGTAACAGGTGCTTAGGGCTGAGGTAAAACATAGTATTAGAGAAGATTAAGAATCATTATAACAGAAATGTTAGACCCAGATTGACACAGTTGCACACGTACCAAAATAAACAACAACTGACATGCAGAATAGATCATGAGTCAGTTTCACATTGTGGCTACCATCCTAGTGTTTACCACAAGGAGCTGCAGATATAGCAATAACTTCAATTCTAATTAAAAAAGATGACTTGTGTTTTTTTTGTGTGGGGAAAGTGACCGAATTTCACCCTTTATTGAAACATCAACCACCAATAAATAACACACAAGGTGAACATTTTATGGCAAAGTAAACTCAAGTTAATTCAAACAGACACTCATGACTAACTGGTTATGGTGAGACATGCATAGAAATGCCTTCTTCTGGTCAACTCTAGTCCAAGTTGGTTTGAGTTCTAAAAGAACCAGAGTAATAGAGAACTAGATCGAGCTACAATATTTTCTAGCACAGAGAGCTAGATGGTCTTTCAAATGGTAGGCTGTGGTAAAAGCTGGATGGTAACCTTGTGTCACAACAAGTACAATGTCTGGACGCTAGACATAACGCATATTATGGATTTTTTAAAATCCATCTCCTGTATGACCGCGCAGCCTGAGACTAGTGCGCATACAATCCAGAAAAACAACAGATCAGAAGTTCCAGAATTCACCATGGTGACTAGTATTTCCATGGTTTGGATTCTAAAACAGACATTCCCATTCAAGTCAATTACATTTCTATGCTCCTACTTGCTGTGGCTGGTCATTGGATTCAGTTAAGGTATTAAGAAGCCATGTATCCTCGAATTAGAGTGATGTCTCAGGCACAGCGGCAACCTCTTACTCTCCTTGTTCACTGTCTATAAGCCTCTCCAGTTCAAACGTCTCAAACCTAGCCGAACAGGCCGCTTTTGGAACACAACGTTGCCTTTGGCTCTTTGATAGTTGTTTCTATAAACACAATATATATATATATCCATACGATTGCTGAATTACAGCACTTTAATTAGAACTAGGCCTAACAGAAAAGCGACTATCAAAATCTGCGTCCAGACACTGTAGTTTGTTTTGAGGGCATTCAACAGTTGGAAACAAAAAGGCTATATTTAAATCCCAACCCAACATGTCATGTTAAAAGTAACCCTTTAAGGACCTAGTTCTACGAGAATTTGCAGACCATGAACTGTGAAAGGTTGTTTGTACACGGAAAGCCAGAAACCAAGAATAATACGTATGATAAATGGGCAGATGTGGCACCAAATCAGTATTTTACAATGCAATGAAATGGTGCATGAAAACATGAATTCTTCTCTTCAAAGCAAATAAAAACTTGCCATTTGAGCAGGTCCTTAATGGGTTAACATCAGAAATGTAAAATTGGCACTTCCATTTCTGTTTTATATACAAAACAGCGCATTCGGGAAGAATTCAGACCACTTGACCCTTTCCACATTGTTACGTTAAGACTTTTCCTAAAATGGATTAAATCATGTTTTCCCTCTATCTACACACAATATCACAAACACAAAGTGAAAACGGGTTCAGAAATTAATGCAGATTCATTCATTTAAAACAGAAATACCTAATTTACATAAGTATTCAGACCCTTTGCTATGAGACGTGAAATTGAGCTCAGGTGCATCCTGTTTCCATTGATCATCCTTGAGATGTTTCTACAACTTGATTGGATTCCACCTGCGGTCAATTCAATTGATTGGACATGATTTGAAAAAGGCACACACCGGTCTATATAAAGGTCCCACAGCTGACAGTGCATGTCTGAGCAAAAACCAAGCCATTAGGTTGAAGGAATTGTCCGAAGAGCTCAGAGATCAGATTGTGCCGAGGCACAGATCTGGGGAAGGGTTTCCAAAACAATTACTGCATCATTGAAGGTCTTCAAGAACAAAGTGGCCTCAATCATTCTTAAAAATGGAATTAGTCTGGAACCACCAAGATTCGTCCGAGAGCTGGCCGCCCAGCCAAACAGAGCAATTGGGGGAGAAGGGCCTTGGTCAAGGAGGTGACCAACAACCCGATGGTCACTCTGACAGAGCTACAGAGTTCCTCTGTGGTGATGGGAGAACCTTCCAGAAGGACAACCATCTCTGCAGCACCCCACCAATCAGGCCTTATTGGTAGAGTGGCCAGACGGAAGCCACTCCTCAGTAAAAGGCATGACAACTCTCTTTCAATATTCTCTGGTCTGATGAAATCAAGATTGAACTCTTTGGCCTGAACGCCAAGCGTCACATCTGGAGGGAACCTGGCACCATTCCTACAGTGAAGCACGGTGGGGGCAGCATCATGATGTGGGGGTGTTTTTCAGCGGCAGGGAGACTAGTCAGGATCGAGGGAAAGATTAATGGAGTACAATGGAGTGAAAACCTGCATCAGAGCGCTCAGGAATTCAGACTGGGGGCAAAGGTTCCCCTTCCAACAGGACAATAACCCTAAGCACACAGCCAAGACAACGCAGGCATGGCTTCGGGAAAAATCTCTGAATGTCCTTGAGTGGCCCAGCCATAGCCCAGACTTGAACCTGATCAAACATCTCTGGAGAGACATGAAAATAGATGTGCAGCGACGCTCCCCATCCAACCTGACATAGCTTGGGAGGATCTGCGGAGAACAATTGGAGAAACTCCCCAAATACAGGTGTGCCAAGCTTGTAGCATCACACCCAAGACGCGAGGCTGTAATCGCTGCCAAAGGTGCTTCAACAAAGTCCTGAGTAAAGGGTCTGATTACTTACATAAATGTGATATACTAATTAAAAAATATATATACACACGTTTGCAAAAATGTCAAAATAATTTTTTTTAGCTTTTATCATTATGGAGTATTGTGTAGATTGAGGACTTTTTTTTTCATCCACTTTAGAATAAGGCTGTAATGTAACAAAATGTGGGAAAAGTCAAGGGGTCTTCATACATTCCAAATGCACTGTATATGATATCATTTCACGAAAAAGTATTTGGTTAACCGACTTAAAAAAATGTAACTTAAGAAAATACTTTAAAACTATTTTGTGAAATTGGAAAAATACAAATAAAAAGAAAATAGGGTATTGGTACTTACCGGGATGACTTCTACGTTATGTTTACATCTGTGTAATCTTTAGCTGCTATTCAGGCTACCAAAGTGTCTTTTTAGACATATGCACTTTTGTAACCGAGCAAACGTGAGGTTCTAGCGCACCACTACACTTCACATTGTGCATTCAACCCCACTGTGCCAACTCTGGTCCCTTGTACAATACACCGCACTGCAACCGGGGCCGGTACCGCCAAACGCCCCCAACCTGGGGGGCAAGGAGGGGGCTGGCGTCCCAGTAGCCACCGGCGCATAGAGGGCCGTTGGACACTGAAAGGGTACCCTGCATTAAAGGAAGCTATAGTGTGCAGTAGTCACAGTGCAACAAAGGAGGGTCAGGATAACAACCTGTTGGTAGCCATGAAATAGGAAGTCTGTGCCAGATCCTTGCTTGCTGCAAGTGAAAGAAAAAGAGGGTAAGTCTTTGCCAACCAGTAAGCTCCGGTAAGGGTTATCATTAGAAGTTCACAAATTGTACATCATGTTTTGTGAACTCTAAGGTCAACAATGACTTGTTGCACAATCATTATGTCAGCATTATCTTCCCTCCCACCCACGTTAGAGGTTGGGTGGACTAGAGGGCATGAAAGAGCAAAGAAAGAAGCCTCTACCTCTCACTAGCTGGGAACATTTCACCACATCAGTGTGTGGATGTTCAATAGTTATTTCAAATCCTGGAACAAAATACATGACAGGTGAGTTTCAACAGTAACAGTTTGTAGATGAAATGTATTAAAGTTATATGGTTCTTCCCCTCTATTCTTTATCACAAGAGCACAGTTAGGATAACATGTGGACTATGAAAGGGAGTTCTCATTTCTTTCCATCCAAATAAGAGTGAGTACATTGGTGTTGTATAAGCAGAATGGCCACAGATGGTGGCCACAGAGTATATCGTAGTCATAGAGACCACAGATTGGAACATGCTTGGGACTGCTGTTTGCCAAGATCTGAAATTCATCATAACAGAAGAACATTTTGACCTGCGCGGGTACAATAGAATTATGGCATTGAGGAATGATCAACATGTTACCATGACAAACATAATTTAAACAGTCTGAAAAATGGAAATTCACCAATGCCTGGCAGCAATGAACCAACAGAATAGTCAAACATTATATTCAAACACTTTGTAGACAAGATCAAGCTCTCACTAAATGCTCACTCAGTCAGACGTCACTTACCTAAAGTCTGCAGCACTATGGTTTCAAGTATCACCAGCTCTTGAGCTTGCTGGAGGTATGCCTGAAGTTCAATAGACAATCATTACATGACATTTGTAATGTGTCTATCCATACCTCTATTTCAAAGCCCAATTCCAAACTGTAACAGTATTGTTTTCTTAGTGTCAGTAGTTTCAACTCAGTCTCGCTACTAGGAATAATATGAACACGAAGATCTTTCTGAGACTGGACTGAGACATCAGTCTGACAAAGCCTGAATGTTGTCAATCTAGACTCGCCCTCTGGTGACAAAGGAGAATATACACTGAGTATAGCAAACATTAGGAACACCTACCTATTATTGAGCTGACATCAATAAGGGACCATAGCTTTCACCTGGATTCACTTGGTCGGTCAGTCTCATGGAAAGAGCAGATATTCTTATTGTTTTGAATACTCAGTGTATACTAACACTTTGTATAACCCTTTACACTCAAACCTCAATACAATCACACAAAAGAAAGCGTTCAAGCCATTGACAAAATGGGACAAGCAGGGAGGTGGGAAGGGAAAATAAAACCTACAATACCCATACTTACATTACTCTTTGTATCAAGCGGGGTCTCTTGAGGGTTTAGACAAGCATGGGCAACTTTAATAACATGCTCAAGTTTCCGAGGTTGCTCTTCAACTTTTGCAGCTAGGAATAAGGTGGTTGGAGAAATTATCTGTAACAAAATAAATGGATTTGAATATATTAGTAAGTAAACATGTTGCAAATTGTCTGTATGGAGAAAACAGACAGTCAGGCTGACTATACATAATGAAGAAAATAAAATACTTACATTTCTGTGGAATTTGGTGAAAGAGTGGAACATATAAAATCTATGCATGTAAACAATTGCTGTATTTATTGTAAGTTGTGAGCTGGAGAAAATGGGTTAAGGAATTCAAATATATTTTAACTTAAGATGTTTCATCAACTAACTAAAATGAAGTATTTTAGTCCACAGATCACAGTTGCGTTTACAATCAGTCCAATTTTCACCAATTGGTCCTTTGACCAATCAGATAAACTTTAAAATCTGATGTGATCATTTTTCCCCACTGATTTATCTTTTGACCAATCACAATTGGGTTGCCTGTATAAAAGCAGCCATTGTTATCCACGGAGTAAGCCATTAGTTACTTAATTAAATCAAGTCAATGAAATGTGGCAACTTCTAATCATTTGATCCACGTTGTGTTGACAATGCCGGATAGATACTAGCGAGCTATTCGTTAAGGTACAGTAGCTAGATAAATTTGATCCAGTAAGCAACGTACTAACATGGCAAACGAGCAAATTAAATTGAGAAATTCAACAATGCACGTCCTGCTTTACCTGAGTGAACTTGCTAGGTACAGTAGCTAGATAAATTTGATCCAGTAAGCAACGTACTAACATGGCAAACGAGCAAATTAAATTGAGAAATTCAACAATGCACGTCCTGCTTTACCTGAGTGAACTTGCTCGAGCTAACTAGCTAAGCAACTTAGTCACAACGAACAAGCTAGCTTGATAGGACCGTTCAATGCTAGCTGACTAGTGTTGGCATGCTGGGCAGCTATCACTTGTCTAAGCGAAGGAACTATGATTAATCATTGAACATCAGCGTTAGCTAACTAACATTTCAGTTATGGTAACTAACAAGTAGTGGGCTAGTTAGCTGCTAGTTTGCTAATTATCGCCAGAGAGATGCCCTAGTTAGCTGCTAGCATGGCTAGTTTGCTAACTAGAGCCAGAGAGATGCCCTAGTTAGCTGCTAGCATGGCTAGTTTGCTAACTATCGCCAGACAGATGCCCTTCATGTTGGGTGATGTTTACTAGTTAAAACTTGGATGGATAATAACCTACACCACACTGGCACATTTGAAATATTCTACTATGACAAAATAATGCCGAACATAACCTGCCTCTAGCGCGTGCCCCAGACACGGGCCTACAAAGAGCGCTATGAAAATCCTTCGACATCTGATGACTACAAGCTTGTTTATAAAGGATACACGTTGAGTCGCTGGCCCATATCTTGAATGAGGTTAGCCGCCTGCTGTCGGTAAGATAGCTCCTTGTCCGGATCCACTCCCGAACGGCGGGACGGCGTGGCTTCGATTTGCTCCCGGGTGAAAAACCATTTTGAAGAGGATCCCCGGCACGCCGCCATAGCTCTCCAGCTTTCATACAGCACACCAAGGACCGAACGGACGCATGCGCGGCAACCACAATAGTTTTTCTTCGATAGCTTTTTTTGACACAGCCAAACCAACTGGTAGTGCATAATCGCCACCATTCTTTCTGGAGTGTGAACTTCACGATTCTGTTTTAATGTGTAGCTTAGTGCGCAATTTTTTTTTTAAATTAGTAGGCTCATTTTAATTAGATTACAGGCGATAAAAGCAATAGAGAGGAAGAGGCGAATGTTGGCTATATGGGGTAGCAACGCCCCTTTCCCTCTACCTACATGTCTTGATGGACAAAGATAGTGGGTAAATTAACAACAATTGTTAACAGTTCCGGTCTGCTTAAGGGGTGGCTCTCCCATATGCACCAATGCATTAGCAACTGGGTCTGTCTTCTTAGTTCATTGATTGTTTATGAACCAGAAAAAAAGGAACAAAGGAGATCTCTGCTGATGGAGGCTCAGCAATGGCAGTTCATGGTTGTGACTAGATGGCATACAGCCAGCAGGTTAGGAGAGCATTTGAGCTAACCCTTTTTCTAACCTCAATTTTTCCAGAACCAAAAAATGAATATTTTCAAGGAACAGAAACAGAACCTGGAACAAAAGTGATCCATACTGTTCCGTAACAGAACCATTATTATAAAAGCATGAGAACCGGTTAATAAAGTTATTTAATGCATCAGGCATTTTTTTCTAGTCCCACAACAAAACACCTATGCAAAGCCCTCACTCTGTCCCTCAGAAACGTATTCCAGTGTCTGCCTGCAAGCTGAAAATCTTTGCCTGTGCATGTTTTTTTTGCTACCTGCTCCTCCCCCTTCAAAGCATAGGCTACTGTACTGACATTACAAGCTTGATTCAGGAGAGAGATTTTTAATTAGCTAGATAATGCATGTCACAAGAAGATGCCCAGTGTCTCAACCCTCTCTAGCTCTCACCCAACCCGCAAAATATCAGTTGCATCTTGCACCATAGGCTACACTTTGTCCATCACACATGTAAATAACTAGCTTGCCTACTCTATCCACACTTGATTGAATTACTTCACCAATGAGCTCAATGTAAAATATATATATATATATATATATATATATATATATATATATATATATAAAATAAACCAGTACTTTTTGTTTAAAAGCTTTATGAATGCATGCATAGAAACACCTACAGTAAAGTGTTACCAAATATTTTCTGTTGCAATCTTCAGTTGGCTCCTCTTTTATTAAATGGATAAAAAAGTATTAGTGTGATACATTCTCAAGTAAGCATTATAAGTGCAGTTTACATTCAGCCATAGAATCAATTACCAAAGAAATACATATTTTCAACTTCTGGAATTTACGTTTTCTCAACTTTTTTTCAGAACATAAAATTAACCCGATTTCAACGTCCCCAAAAAAAACATATTTTCAACATCTGAAAAACACATTTTCAACATCCGGTTAATATGTATGGTGAAAATGATGAATCAGACACCTTATCGATAGCAACAGCTCATAGTCCTCCTGGAATCAGAAGGTTTTTTGACTCAATGGAGGAACATAGTCAGAGAAATGCTGATGAACGTCTTGCTCGAGCTGTGTATGCAACTGGTTCACCTCTGATGCTCACAGGCAATGTGTATTGGAAGAGATTTCTGAATGTTCTTCGCCCAGCATACACCTCTCCAACCAGACATGCTTTATCTACTCATTTGCTGGATGCAGAGTTCAACAGAGTTCAAATGAAGGTCAAGCAAATCATAGAGAAAGCAGTCGGCTCATCTCTGATGGGTGGTCGAATGTTTCTGGGCAAGGAATAATTAACTACATCTCCACCCCTCAACCGGTAATCTACAAGAGCACAGACACAAGGGACAACAGACACGCTGGTCTCTATATTGGAGATGAGCTGGAGGCTGTCATCAATGACCTTGGACCACAGAAGGTATTTGCACTGGTGTCAGACAATGCTGTGAACATGAAGGCTGCTTGGTCTAAAGTGGAGGAGTCCTACCCTCACATCACACCCATTGGCCGTGTTGCTCATGCAATTGAATCTGCTCCTCAAGGACATCATGGCACTGAAAACAATGGATACAGTCTACAAGAGAGCAATGGAAATGGTTAGGTATGTGAAGGGTCATCAAGCTATAGCAGCAATCTACCTCACCAAGCAAAGTGAGAAGAATAAGAGCACCACATTGAAGCTGCCCAGCAATACCCGTTGGGGTGAGGAAGGAGTCTCTCCAAGAAATGGCCATATCACAGTCTGCCGATATGGACAGCCCTATCAAGAGGATCCTCTAGGATTATGTATTTTCCAGCAGCCTGAAACCTATAGCAGTAGCCGTTGCATGGATTGAGGGAGACAATGCCATCCTGTCTGAAGTTCAAACTCTGCTTGCACATGTAAGAGAAGAAACCGGTACTGCCCTCCCAACTTCACAGTTGCTCCAAGCAGTGGAAACTACAGTTCTGAAATACATCAAAAAGCGTGAAGACTTCTGCCTGAAGTCCATACACACCACAGCGTACACGTTGGTCCCCAAGTATGCTGGCAAAAGCATCCTGTCTGGTGCAGAGATCAACAAGGCCTATGGTGTCATCACTACCATGTCTTGCCACCTTGGCCTGGATGAGAGAAAGGCTCTTTGCATTCTGGTGAAGTACAAGGGCTTTGGGATGGTGATGCAATATGGCAGTTGTGCCAACATATCTCAGCAGCCACCTGCTGGGAGGGACTTTGTGGATCTGAGGCTCTTTCCCCTGTTGCCTCCATCCTCCTCCAAATCCCACCAACATCAGCCACCTCAGAGCGCAACTGGTCTTTGGACATTGAGGAGGTCCAGGGAGAAGACATGGAAGCCTGGGAGGAAGACAGTCTAGAAACTGAAGCTTTGGTTATCATTTTACAGATGTACTGTATGTTGAAATGTTTTTGGGAGATGCGATGGATCATTGGGGATCATTCAATATTCCCTTTTGTTGTTCAGTGAAATCATCCCATATGAAGAGTCAGCTTCATAGAACTGTTTGGTCATAATGACCATTGTTATGTTTGGAGGAAAAAGGGCGAGGCTTGCAAGTCGAAGAACACCATCCCAACCATGAAGCACAGGGCTAGCAGCATCCTGTTGTGAGGGTGCTTTGCTGTAGGACGGACTGGTGCACTTCACAAAATACAGTGCCTTGCGAAAGTATTCGGCCCCCTTGAACTTTGCGACCTTTTGCCACAATTCAGGCTTCAAACATAAAGATATAAAACTGTATTTTTTTGTGAAGAATCAACAACAAGTGGGACACTATCATGAAGTGGAACGACATTTATTGGATATTTCAAACTTTTTTAACAAATCAAAAACTGAAAAATTGGGCGTGCAAAATTATTCAGCCCCCTTAAGTTAATACTTTGTAGCGCCACCTTTTGCTGCGATTACAGCTGTAAGTCGCTTGGGGTATGTCTCTATCAGTTTTGCACATCGAGAGACTGACATTTTTTCCCATTCCTCCTTGCAAAACAGCTCGAGCTCAGTGAGGTTGGATGGAGAGCATTTGTGAACAGCAGTTTTCAGTTCTTTCCACAGATTCTCGATTGGATTCAGGTCTGGACTTTGACTTGGCCATTCTAACACCTGGATATGTTTATTTTTGAACCATTCCAGTGTAGATTTTGCTTTATGTTTTGGATCATTGTCTTGTTGGAAGACAAATCTCCGTCCCAGTCTCAGGTCTTTTGCAGACACCATCAGGTTTTCTTCCAGAATGGTCCTTTATTTGGCTCCATCCATCTTCCCATCAATTTTAACCATCTTCCCTGTCCCTGCTGAAGAAAAGCAGGCCCAAACCATGATGCTGCCACCACCATGTTTGACAGTGGGGATGGTGTGTTCAGCTGTGTTGCTTTTACGCCAAACATAACGTTTTGCATTGTTGCCAAAAAGTTCAATTTTGGTTTCATCTGACCAGAGCACCTTCTTCCACATGTTTGGTGTGTCTCCCAGGTGGCTTGTGGCAAACTTTAAACGGCACTTTTTATGGATATCTTTAAGAAATGGCTTTCTTCTTGCCACTCTTCCATAAAGGCCAGATTTGTGCAATATACGACTGATTGTTGTCCTATGGACAGAGTCTCCCACCTCAGCTGTAGATCTCTGCAGTTCATCCAGAGTGATCATGGGCCTCTTGGCTGCATCTCTGATCAGTCTTCTCCTTGTATGAGCTGAAAGTTTAGAGGGACGGCCAGGTCTTGGTAGATTTGCAGTGGTCTGATACTCCTTCCATTTCAATATTATCGCTTGCACAGTGCTCCTTGGGAGGTTTAAAGCTTGGGAAATCTTTTTGTATCCAAATCCGGCTTTAAACTTCTTCACAACAGTATCTCGGACCTGCCTGGTGTGTTCCTTGTTCTTCATGATGCTCTCTGCGCTTTTAACGGACCTCTGAGACTATCACAGTGCAGGTGCATTTATACGGAGACTTGATTACACACAGGTGGATTGTATTTATCATCATTAGTCATTTAGGTCAACATTGGATCATTCAGAGATCTTCACTGAACTTCTGGAGAGAGTTTGCTGCACTGAAAGTAAAGGGGCTGAATAATTTTGCACGCCCAATTTTTCAGTTTTTGATTTGTTAAAAAAGTTTGAAATATCCAATAAATGTCGTTCCACTTCATGATTGTGTCCCACTTGTTGTTCATTCTTCACTAAAAAATACAGTTTTATATCTTTATGTTTGAAGCCTGAAATGTGGCAAAAGGTCGCAAAGTTCAAAGGGGCCGAATACTTTCGCAAGGCACTGTAGATGGCATCATGAGGGAAGAAAATTATGTGGATATATTGAAGCAACATCAAGACATCAGTCGGGAAGTTAAAGCTTGGTCGCAAATGGGTCTTCCAAATAGACAATGACCCCAAGCATACTTCCAAATTTGTGGAAAAATGGCTTAAGGACAACAAAGTCAAGGTATTGGAGTGGCCATCACGAAGCCCTGACCTCATCTATAGACAATTTGTGGGCAGAACTAAAAAAGCATGTGCGAGCAAGGAGGCCTAGAAACCTGACACAGTTACACCATCTCTGTCAGGAGGAATAGGCCAAAATTCACCCAACTTATTGTGGGAAGCTTGTGGAAGGCTACCTGAAACATTTGACCCAAGTTAAACAATTTAAAGGCAATGCTACCAAATACTAATTGAGTGTATGTAAACTTCTGACCCACTGGAAATGTGATGAAAGAAATAAAAGCTGAAATAAATTATTCTCTCTACTATTATTCTGACATTTCACATTCCTAAAATAAAGTGGTGGGCCTAACTGACCTTTTTTTTTTTTACTGGGATTCAATGTCAGGAATTGTGAAAAACTGAGTTTAAATGCGTTTGGCTAAGGTGTATGTAAACTTCTGACTTCAACTGAGTTTATATACACGTATATATATATATATATACAGTGCCTTGCGAAAGTATTCGGCCCCCTTGAACTTTGCGACCTTTTGACACATTTCAGGCTTCAAACATAAAGATATAAAACTGTATTTTTTTGTGAAGAATCAACAACAAGTGGGACACAATCATGAAGTGGAACGACATTTATTGGATATTTCAAGGTGCTCTGGTCAGATGAAACCAAAATTAAACTTTTGGCAACAATGCAAAACGTTATGTTTGGCGTAAAAGCAACACAGCTGAACACACCATCCCCACTGTCAAACATGGTGGTGGCAGCATCATGGTTTGGGCCTGCTTTTCTTCAGCAGGGACAGGGAAGATGGTTAAAATTGATGGGAAGATGGATGGAGCCAAATACAGGACCATTCTGGAAGAAAACCTGATGGAGTCTGCAAAAGACCTGAGACTGGGACGGAGATTTGTCTTCCAACAAGACAATGATCCAAAACATAAAGCAAAATCTACAATGGAATGGTTCAAAAATTAACATATCCAGGTGTTAGAATGGCCAAGTCAATGTCCAGACCTGAATCCAATCGAGAATCTGTGGAAAGAACTGAAAACTGCTGTTCACAAATGCTCTCCATCCAACCGCGGCAGGGTAGCCTAGTGGTTAGAGCGTTGGACTAGTAACCGGAAGGTTGTGAGTTCAAACCCCCGAGCTGACAAGGTACAAATCTGTCGTTCTGCCCCTGAACAGGCAGTTAACCCACTGTTCCCAGGCCGTCATTGAAAATAAGAATTTGTTCTTAACTGACTTGCCTGGTTAAATAAAGGTAAAAATAAAAAAATAAAAAAATAAAAAAAACCTCACTGAGCTCGAGCTGTTTTGCAAGGAGGAATGGGAAAAAATGTCAGTCTCTCGATGTGCAAAACTGATAGAGACATACCCCAAGCGACTTACAGCTGTAATCGCAGCAAAAGGTGGCGCTACAAAGTATTAACTTAAGTGGGCTGAATAATTTTGCACGCCCAATTTTTCAGTTTTTGATTTGTTAAAAAAGTTTGAAATATCCAATAAATGTCGTTCCACTTCATGATTGTGTCCCACTTGTTGTTGATTCTTCCCAAAAAAATACAGTTTTATATCTTTATGTTTGAAGCCTGAAATGTGGCAAAAGGTCGCAAAGTTCAAGGGGGCCGAATACTTTCGCAAGGCACTGTATATATATATATATATATATATATATATATACAGTAGAATTACTCCATCTACACTGGATGTTTTCTTACATGCTTTTACTGGTCCAGTTATTAGTGTGGATTACATGTACATATTTAGCAGGCTACACTCTATCCCGATTAAAAGAAGGACAAGAAAGCATAGCCAATAAGACTATTAGGATGATCCCCTTGTTTGTTTGTCACCGTTTACTGACTGACTGGAGTTGCACTTACCACAGTGATTTTAGGAATTCCAATGGAATAGATCTTTAATAGTGCTAAAAAAGAAGGCAACATACGGGTTATAATTGAGACTAATCAATAAAAAATAACAATCAAGTGGCACAACGTTAACATAAATATATGTCTGTCGTACCACCTGATGTGATTTTTAGAAGCTTGTCTTGCATATCAGGTGTTGCTGGAAGTTGATAGACAGACACCCATAGGCCCAAACCACAGCAGCCTGCTATTCACATGGAAGAAAAACAGAGAATAAACAACCTATCATGTGTTCTAATCCTTTCCCTTTAGAATATACATTATTTGTTCCACAATCTCCACACATCTTTGAGTAGGTAGGTGGAACACATTGAGCAAACGTGGCCATCCTTACTGTGGTCTGTGCTTACCAGACTTCCAGTGAGGCTGCTGCCTACATACAGACTTGTAAGCACTGGCCACTTTAATAAATGGAACACTAGTCACTTTAAAAATGTTTACATATCTTGCATTACTCATCTCATATGTATATACTGTATTCTATACTATCTATTGCATCTTAGCCTATGCCGCTCTGATATTGCTCATCCATATCGTTATATATTCTTATTCCATTCCTTACTTAGATGTGTGTATTAGGTATTTGTTAGATATTACTTGTTAGATATTGCTGCACTGTCAGAACTAGAAGCATAAGCATTTCACTACACTCACAATAACATCTGCTTACCATGTGTATGTGACCAATAACATTTTATTTGATGCCACCAGAGGTCTCTACACAGCCCCCAAGTCTAGAACAGACTGTGGGAGGCGCACAGTACTACATAGACAGAGCCATGACTAAATGGAATCAAGTAACTCATCCAAGCAGTAAAATTTGATTTAAAAACAGGAAAAAAATACACCTTATGGTACAGTGGGGACTTTGAAGCAACATCGTCACAGACACATGCATACAAATGTAACAGATGTTAGTCGTACTCTACTTGCGTTGTGTCCAAATAAATCAGCCCACCCTGTGGTCCCAGTTGAGCATTACTTATTATCTGCTGTTGTTAAATAGGAAACATCACGTTAGTTGTGCAGGGCTTGATGATGTTGATGGCTGTCGATGGTAAAATCCCTTGCATCACATTTTCATACGGGGGCTAAACAAAATACAATACAACATATAACATGTGTAAATAACTGTTATTAAATAGGAAACAGCACGTTAGTTGTGCAGGGCTTGATGATGTTGATGGCTGTCGATGGTAAAATCTGTAGCATGAAAACAACTGTGTTAGCAGTGGGCTTATGTGACCAGCATACTAGCTAACACACTTATATACTGCAATCATATACCAAAGCACATCCCCCCAAAACACTCAATCCCTAACAGGTACCATATACCCACACATGTATAAATCAGCAATGTACAGAAAACTTGTACACATAGTAAATACAAAACAGTATTCAGAACGTGACCTACCCCTTGCATCACATTTTCATACTGGGGAGACCTGACATTCGCAATCTCCCCCTACCTGCAAGTGGGGCCAATCACAACACACCTTGTTGTCATCAGAGTTGCCAATAAGAATGCTTGAACATTAAATACACATTTCTTTAGAGGCAAGTGGAAACATAACCAACCCTGTTACACAAACACACAATAACATACACATGGATTTTGTGTTGTAGATATGTGGTAGTAGAGTAGGGTCCTGAGGGCACACACTTAATATGTTGTGAAATCTCTTGTGAATGTATTGTCATGTTTTAAAATGATTTTTTTTTTTATAACTGCCTTCATTTTGCTGGACCCAAGGAAGAGTAGCCAAGGCAGTAGCTAATGGGATCCATAATACATACAAATACAAACGTTACTTTAACAGGCTAGGTTAGCTAATGTTAGCTTGGTATATTATAGCCACGTCAATGTTAGACAACAATACAAACCTAGTACACATACACCAAAGATAGCTCACAGTGAATGGCAAAATCTTTTGCCTAACTTAAATTCCTTACCATCATCTCTGCTAACCAAGATCATGAAGAAGACTTACTGAAAGTGTGAAACACAGCATAACAAATCTGCCCAATTAGCTTATTCGCTTGAAATATGCCCACTTCGGTTGATCCGACCACTTCTGTTGACACATCACTTTCAGAGACACTCCACCCATAACTCAGAAAATGCGGCAAGTCAATAAAATTCAGCCATAGACCAAGTTATGTGCCAAATTGACTGTTTACTGGATGTACACTGCAATGTATACTACAATAAATGAATGTACACTACAATACCAAAAGTATGTGGACACCTGCTCATCGAACATTTAATTCCAAAATCATGGGAATTAATATGGAAATGGTTCATTGCTGCTAAAACTGCCTCCACTCTTCTGGGAACTATTTCCACTAGATGCTGGAACATTGCTGCAGGGACTTGCTTCCATTCAGTCACAATAGCATTAGTGAGGTTGGGCACTAATGTTGGGCAATTAGGCCTGGCTCGCAGTTGGCGTTTCAATTCATCCCAATGGTGTTTGTTTGGGTTGAGGTCAGGGCTCTGTGCAGGCCAGTCAAGTTCTTCCACAATGATCTCGACAAACCATTTCTGTATGGACCTCGCTTTATGCACGGGGGCATTGTCATGCTGAAACAGGAAAGGGCCTTCCCAAAACTGTTGCCAGAATTGTATAGAATGCCATGCTGTAGTGTTAAGATTTCACTTCACTGGAACTAAGGGGCCTAGCCCGAACCATGAAAAACAGCCCCAGACCATTATTCTTGCCAACTTTACAGTTGGCACTATGCATCTCCTGGCATCCGCCAAACCCAGATTTGTCCGTCAGACTGCCAGATGGTGACGCGTGATTCATTACTCCAGAGAATGCGTTTCCACTGCTCCAGAGTCTAATGGTGCCGAGCTTTACACCACTCCAGCCGACGCTTGGCATTGTGCATGGTGATTTTAGGCTTGTGTGAGGCTGCTCGGCTATGGAATCCCATTTCATGGTGATTCATGATGAACAGTTCTTGTGCTGAAGTTGTTTTCAGAGGCAGTTTGGAACTATATTGTGAGTGTTGCAACTGAGGATAGACGATTTTTACGTGCTACGCACTTTAGCACTCTGCAGTCCAGTTCTGTGATCTTCACTGCTTAGCCATTGCTGCTCTTAGTTGTTTCCACTTCAAAATAACAGCACTTACAGTTGACCGGGGCAGCTCTATCAGGGCAGTAATTTGACGAACTGACTTGTTGGAAAGGTGGCATCCTAAGACAGTGGTACATTGAAAGTCCCCGAGCTCTTCAGTAAGGCCATTCTGCTGCCAATGTTTGTCTATAGAGATTGCCTAGTGTGGCTGAAAAAGTCGAATCCACTAATTTGAAGGGGAGTCC
Source organism: Oncorhynchus mykiss (assembly GCF_057628025.1). NCBI lineage: Eukaryota > Metazoa > Chordata > Actinopteri > Salmoniformes > Salmonidae > Oncorhynchus > Oncorhynchus mykiss. The sequence continues at coordinate 65,691,424 of NC_143024.1, forward strand.
ACATACTACTGTATATATTGTGTACGTTGCAAAACTGAAAACTATGCTTTGGTTGGTAATGTGAACCATAGATTATCATATAATACACACATACTTTATGTTTATAACTGTTTATTATAATAAAACAACAGGTGCATCCGGCGTTCTGTTTTCTGCTATGTGCAGTTTGCACCACCTTGTGGACTCATGCTTTCAAATTGCTGAAAAGCCCCACTATTGATTGAGTTGCATTCACTCATACCATTCAATCCATTACTGAAATGTAATCTATTACTTGTAAAACCAGATCAACTGTAGGCAACGTTGAAAAGTAGCCTATTAAAATAATTAATATCAAACTAGAAAATATATTTACAAACCCCAGGTAGCCTATCGATAACACTAAAGGCTATTATTTTCCAGGAAGAAATGAGAGAAATAGTGTATGGAATCCAAACCCAGTGATACTGTATATTGACAGTTGTTTTTTTGAGCGGGGTTCTTGCATTTTGCGCATGGTTGCGTGCATGGATTTAGAGGGAGGGGTGAAAAAGTTGCTGTGTCTCAAATCGACAATTGAGCATCACATGACAGTCTTATGTCTAGCAAATGCATGTGCTGATAATCAGATCTCTCTTACACAAGTGAAACAAAACCTTAATTTAGGAATCTGCTCACGTCAGTTGAGAGGGAGGGGTTTGGGGTCTGTTGCTGCTGATGCTGTGGTGTGGATATTGCGTTTATCTTTCTTCTAGTCATCGCCGCCTTCACTTCGTGCTTGTCAACACCGGCGGCATTCGCGCCCTAGATGGCTGCATTTGGCAGTCCTTTGTGAGATTATTTTCCCGAGGATTTTTGACCTATAAGTAAACCATGACTGACCCAACGACACAAGATTCCTTCCCCGTCCCGGATCCCACAATCGTGGATCCTTCAGCTGTAAGAAACGGCGGATGCGCTCCGGAGGCGAACCTATCCAAAAGACCGAGTCAGGGCGATCCTTTCAGTATGGACCGGGACCAAGAGATGAAAATCACGGACAGTGTTGAGGGACAAGGTAGTAAGTAATGCAGGGATTACAAACTTTATTGTTGTAAAAGTAAATCCTCACTTCGATGTGATTGGCACTTCTGGACTTTACTTATAGGCCTACCATCTAGAAACTGGTTTTTAAAATATATAAATTATGAATTTGGTGAATTGTTAATGTGTTTTTCTAATAATTTACAACGTGCATAATAGACTATCAAATACATGGCAATATATCACACATTTCTTTGAGAGACAAATAATAGTCAATAATTTTTCTTGTCATTATATTTATCAAGGTGTTAATTGAGTGTGACATCTAATTTTTTTCTGGATGAATCACATAAACCCGTATGTGAATGTGTATAGGTTATCAAACAATACACAAATGAATGTACATTCTGAGCCCTAACTCAGTCTGTAACATATATATATATATATATATATATATATATATATATATATATATATATATATATATTAACAGAGATAATAAGATACAGTTTACAAAACAGTCCTGCAAGAGAGTAGAGAGTCTTTGGGGATGCAGTGGTTATGAAAATTCACTCAATATTCAGAAGTTTTGTCACTCACTCACTCACTCACTCACTCACTCACTCACTCACACACACACAGGTTAGCACATACTCTTGTTTTAAGTCCCGTTTGAAATAATTGGTTAGCACATACTCTTGTTTTAAGTCCCTGTTTGAAAGAATTGTGTTCACAACCAAAAAATGTGCTATTGTCCTCAGAAAGGTGGTGAGGACATCATTAATCTTTACTTTATGGTCACATGCAACATAGTCATACATGATTACTATAGCTTATTTGAACTCAATAACTGACATAAATTCTATACATACCTATCTTATATACACTTATAAAACTGTTTGTTTGGATCCTGGATGCTGATTGGACAAGCAGAGTTCCAAGCCGTGCTGTATTGGCAATCACAGACACACTTATGTCTGCTAACAGTTCCATCTGAAAATGATCACTACTGTGTTCATTGTTGCTGTCCGAATCATCCAGTGGTGTAGTGGTATACCCACTTATTTTCCCGTGGGCGTTCCGTATACTCACTTCTTAATCCCCATTGATATGTACCAAAGTAGTGTAGTGGAGGTATACGCTGTTTCAATTAAGAAGGCTGATGGAAAAGATCAGCATGTTTAGCTTAAAATGTTGATAAACTATTATTTCTTCACTTTTTAGTCGCGACAATGTACAGACGGCGGTAGGCCTTCGCTTAAATGTTCCAAAATGCAATTTGCTGGAAAATAACGTTCAATAACGTGCAACCGCACATGCGAGCGGATTCATTGACAGAGATAGACATATCCGTTAGAAATTTAGAGAGAGGGGGATTTAAACATGCAACAATTATCGTGGGTTGCTAATATGACTAGGATAATGCCTTTGGCTGCTAGACATTGAAAGACAGTTGAAAGAAAATCAATATAACATTAGAAAGCATATGAGTAAGTCATACAAATAATTGCCTCCACGTTTCTATCGTGGGATTTTGGCTATGCGCTACTTTCAAGCATGGTAGGCCTAAAACATGCCTCATAATATGAAGTAAAACGTCCAAGTTTCAAACAAATAAGGAATAGCCTATATGTTTTCTAGCGATGCTAATGGTAGGCCTAACCATCTTCTGGTAGATGGAAAAGCTTTCCCAAAACCTTCTATATTAAATGTTAACTACAGTAGCTACAAAGTAGTATACCTGTCAGAATAATATCATGATTATTTACGTCAATCCAATAGCCATTTCTTTTGCAAACTCCAACTCATGTGGTACAGAAACACTGCTAATCAAACAACAGTGCTAGGTGCTTCTACACTTTAATTAAGGGTAACTACACTTAAAAATATAAATTTCTTAGATTTTTCCAAGAACTCAAAAGTGGTCTCCTGATGTAGTTTAGGCATGGTTATGGATTTAGAACTGTGTTTCCCAACCCTGGCCTTCGTGTACCCCCAGCAGCACACATTTTTTTGTTGTAGCCCTGGACAACCACACCTCATGCAACTCATTGAGGGCTTGATGATTAGTTGACAAGTTGAATCAGGTGTGCTTGTCCAGGGTCACAATAAAAAAAAAGTGTACTGTTGGAGGTACCCCAGGACCAGATTTGGGAAACACTGACTTAGAACATTCCATTTTCTGTTTGTTTCTGTTTAAAAAACATTTGACTTTGAGAGTGAAAACCTGAAAAAATGTGCAAAAATCTGAAACCTGTGATTTAGATTTTTACAAGTATCTGTTTCAATGGTAGGATTACTAGTAGCCTACTTGCACAGTACAGCTTGGGTTGACCTGACTGTGAAAGACCAATATGGGATTTATCATTTTAGGGAATTCAGAGTGTATGTCAGTGTTTCTCATAGAATTTTTCACACAGTGCGCCTTTCCTTCACGTGTTTGAATTCAAATATACCCACTTCTCCAGACACCACTATACCACTGGAATCATCTCTTGTATTTATCTTGTATTTATGCTAACTCACACATTATTTCCCCTTGCTTCCAGTCTAGTATTTAGTTTGGTACAGCGGTGATTAATATAACCCTGTCCAGCCTCGGAAACAATGTTTCACTTTTGAATTTCTATTTCTGTAGTACCATACATAGAGTGAACGAGACAACCTCGTTGCTTCATGCATAAGAACAACCCTTAGCCATGTTATATTGGCCATATACCACACCACCTCGGGCCTTATTGCTTAATTATTCATCATTCATTGTTTTCCATAGAACGCATAGCCCCTCGTTGATTATCCTTTACATGATCTCTTTCACAAGTTTGATCATAATCCCTTTGTTATCCACATGGAGACTTGAAAATTGTAAAAAATATTACTGGATCGTCACGGATCCCTCTGGAACTTTCATTGCGCACACCTGGCCCCTATTCTCACTGATTGTATTTGTGTATATGTGCCCTTTGTTCACCATGGTGGGGTTGATTATTGTTACTAGGTCCGTTGGTGCGTGCGAGTACCTGTGTGCTGCCCTTGTGGATTGGAATTAAGATTGGAGTGATTGGTTTATTGGCAGATGTGCATGGATTCCAGTGCAATTAGGAAATAAACTTAAATTTAATTTGTATGTTTTCCATTAAGTCCTCCAACCGGAGGAGAGGGGGGTATCGGCATAATAAATAAAACAATACAGTATATATTTTAAAAAAGGGGATTAGAAATTATGCAAGTAATGTTACTTGATAGACTTCAATTCTATCTGCTTATTTCATAGCTGATTTATCCCCCTCCCCCCACCAAGGACCTCCTACTCTAGTACTGTAAGTACCTATCAAAAGTGTCTGTTGAAGACAGACAGGTAAAGTGGTGAAGGAGGTGAAACCCTAACTTCCTTAAAAGGAGCCACTCACCTGTCCTCTGGTTATTCTCAAGCACGCTTCTCTTCCTCACACTCTTGCAAGCAGGGGAATGCGATGATAGATCTCACTCATATTATTAGAGAACAAGAGTTAAGCAAGTAACCTTAAGTTCTCTTTCAAATACTTGACAATTTTAAAAATATATTTTTTATATATAGTCACATAAACCAGATAGGTGTAGTAAAATGTGTTATTTTACAGGGTCAGCCATAGTAGTACGCCACCCCTGGAGCAAATTAATGTTAAATTCCTTGCTCAAGTGCACATCGACAGATTTTTCACCTTGTTTGCGCATGTATTCAAACCAACAACCTGTGTGTTTCTTGCCCAATGCTCTAAACGCTAGGCTACCTGCCACCCCAATTTCACTGCATCACTATGGGGATATGGCCAACATCTGAATTGCAAAACATACTCCCCGAAGCCAGGGAAGTACCAACATCAGCAACCCTCAGAGGTCCCAAAACTAAGGGAGTACTGCCCCAAAAAGGTGCACAGACAACCCATTAAGGAAAAACCTCATAACAAAGTGAGGGGAAGCCCAATACAAGGCGCATACAGTCTCAACAAGAAAATAGCTTCAAGTGTTTTGTCCAAATACTCATGGATTCTAGTTCTAAAAGAATGGACGACCTGACCAGAGAGGTCCAGGACCTGAAGAACAGTTTGCGTTTTCTCAGGGTCAGCTCGATGAGTTGGAACAGGAGAACGGCAAGAAGACAGCAATCTGTAAGTCATTGGTAAAGGACATCAGTTCTGTGTATGAATCCATGATAGCAATGATTGTCTCGAGGGACAATCAAGGCGGAACAACATGGTTGTGGACGGAATTGCAGAATCTCCACATGAGACCTGGATGGATTCTGAGGACAAAGTGAGGGAAATGATCTCTGAGAAATTGAAGATGGACCACAGGAAGATTGAGGTGGAGCACGCCCACAGGACTTGAAAACCCACCACCGTGATAGGCCCAGGCCGATAGTGGTCAAGTTCAAGGACAAGGTAGCTGTTCTGGAAAGAGCAAAGAACTTGAGAGGAACGTATATCTTCCTCAACGAGGACTATCCTGAAGCTGTGCGCCAGAAGAGGAAAGAACTGATCCCAGCCATGAAAGCTGCCAGAGTGCATGCAGACATTGCTTGCATCTGTTATGACAGGCTCATTATCCACCCTCCCTCCCAGAAGCCTGGAAGGGGTGAGAGAGCCAAGCCTATGGTTTCGGAGCTTCAGCCCCGCAGCGCGCACACACACACACACACACACACACACACACACACACACACACACACACACACACACACACACACACACACACACACACACACACACACACACACACACACACCAATTGATTAATGGACTGCTGAAGGTATATGTTTATCTCTTGCTTTGTTTGCTCTTTTCAGTTTTAGGTCTATCTCTGATAAGCTACACAGGAAAGAGCTAAAAAATAGCCCATATTAATGTATGTAGCCTTAGAAATAAGGTTCATGAAATCCATAACTTGTCAGATAACATTCATATATTAGCCGTTTACGAGACTCACTTAGATAATTAATTTGATGATACATCAGTAGCAATTCAAGGATATAACATCTATAGAAGAGACAGAAATTATTTTTGGGCAGGTGTTGCTGTATATATTCAGAGCCGTATCCCTGTAATGCTTATAGAAGATCTTATGTCAAGTGTTATTGAAGTGTTTTGGTTGCAGGTTCACTTGGCACATCTAAAGTCTTTTCTTTTAGGTTATTGCTATAGGCCACTATGTGCTAACAGTCAGTATCTAAATAATATGTGTGAAATGCTTAATAGTGTATGTGATGTAAACAGAGAGGTCTACTTTCTTGCGGACCTGAATATTGACTGGTTTTCATCAAGCTGTCCGCTCAACAGGAAGTTTCTTACTGTAACCAGTGCATTTAATCTGGTTCAGGTTATTAATCAACCTACCAGGGTGTTTACAAACACTACAGGAACAAGATCATCTACATGTATCGATCACATTTTTACTAATGCTGTAGAACTTTGTTCTAAATTTGGATGCAATGATCACAATATAGTGGCTATTTCCAGGAAAGCCAAAGTTCCAACAGCTGGGCCTAAAATAGTGTATAAGAGATCATACAAAAGATTTTGTTGTGACTCTTAGGTGGATGATGTTAAAAATATGTGTTGGTCTGATGTGATTAATGAGGAGCATCCAGATGCTGCACTTTACACAATTTATGCAATTGCTTCTTCCAATTATTGATAAACATGCACCTGTCAAGAAACTGACTGTTAGAACTGTTAAAGCACCATGGATTGATGAGGAATTGAAAAACTGTATGGTTGGAAGAGATGGGGCAAAAGAAGCGGCTAATAAGACTGACTGCACATCTGACTGACTTACTGCAAATTGAGAGATTATGTGACTAAACTCAACAAAAAGAAGAATAAACTTTATTATGAAGCCAAGATCAATGATGTAAATAATAAAAAAAAAATTGAGTACTTTAAATGAAATTATGGACAGAAAGACAAATTCAATTCCATCTTTCATCGAATCAGATGGCTTATTCATCACAAAACTATTTGATGTTGCCAATTATTAAAAAACGTTTTTTTGGGCAATGTGGGCAAATTTAGGCAGGAAATGCCAACAACGAACAGTGGGCAATTGTATTCATGCATAAAAAACGAATAATGAAAGAAAAGCATTACAAGTTTGAATTTTGTAAAGTTAGTGTGGGAGAGGTGGAAAAATGATTGTTATCAATCAATAATGACAAACCTCCTGGCATTTACAACTGAGATGGAAAGCTACTGAGGATGGTAGCTTATAGCCACTCCTATAGCCACTCCTATATATAGCCACTCCTATCTGTCATATCTTTAATCTGAGCCTAGAGGAAAGTCTTTGTCCTCAGTCCTGGAGGGAAGCCAAAGTAATTCCGCTACCCAAAAGTGGTAAAGCGTCCTTTAATGATTCTAACAGCAGACCTTTAAAATTGCTGCCAGCTCTTAGCAAACTTTGACCAAATAGTATTGTATTTCCCTAAAAACAAATTAACAACAGACTTTCAGCATGCTTATAGAGAAGGGCACTCAACATGTACTGCACTGACACAAATGACTGATGATTGGTTGAAAGAAATCGATAATAAGAAGATTGTGGGAGCTGTACTGTTAGATTTCAGTGCAGTCTTTGATATTATTGACCATAACCTGTTGTTGAAAAAACTTTTGTGCTATGGCTTTTCAACCTCTGCCATAATGCGGATTCAGAGATATCTATCTAATAGAACTCAAAGGGTTTTTTTTAATGGAAGCTTCTCTGATGTCAAATATGTAAAGTGTGGTGTACCGCAGGACAGCTGTCTAGGCCCTCTACTCTCTTCTATTTTTTACCAATGACATGCCACTGGCATTAAACAAAGCATGTGTGTCAATGTATGCTGATGATTCAACAATATACTCATCAGCAACCACAGCTAATGAAGACACTGAAACCCTTAACAAAGAGTTGCAGTTTGTTTTGGAATGGGTGGACAGTAATAAACTGGTCCTGAACATCTCTAAAACTAAGAGCATTTTTATTTGGTGCAATTCATTCCTTAAGTGCTAGACCTCATCTGTATTTTTTAATGAATGGTGTGGCTGTTTAACAAGTTAAGGAGACTAAATTACTTGCGTTACCTTAGATTGTAAACTGTCTAGGTCAAAACATATAGATTCAATGGTTGTAATATGGGGAGAGGTGTAGCCGTAATAAAGAGATACTCTGCTTTTTTGACACCACACTTCAAAAAGCAAGTTCTGCAGGCTCTAGTTTAGTCTAATCTTGATTATTGTTCAGTCGTGTGGTCCAGTGCTGCAAGGAAAGACCTAGTTAAGCTGGCCCAGAACAGAGCGGTACATTTTGCTCTTAATTGTAATCAGAGAGCTGATATAAATACTATGGATGTCTATGGAGTCTTTCTTGGCTAAGAGTTGAGTAGAGACTGACTTAATCACTTCTTCTTTTTATAAGAAACATTAATGTGTTGAAAATCCCTAATTGTTTGCATTGTCAACTTACACACAGCTCTGACACACACACTTACCCCACCTGACATGCCACCAGGGGTCTTTTCACAGTCCCCACATCCAGAGCAAATTCAATGAAGCGTACAGTATTATATAGAGCCCTTATTGCATGGAACTTCTCATATTGCTCAAATAAACAGCAAACCTGGTTTGAAAAAAGCAGATAAAGCAACACCTCGCGACACAACGCCTCTCCCCTTTTTAACCTAGATAGTTTGTGAGTTGTTCTGTCCTTGCCAATTGATGTTCTGTATTATGTCATTCTGTATTATGTTTCATGTTTTGTGTGGACCCCAGGAAGAGTAGCTGCTGCTTTTGCAACAGCTAATGGGGATCCTAATAAAATACCAAATACCAACTGAGATATGTTCCAAAAACAGTTCCAAATAGGTAAACTCATCAGAATATTGTCCCAAGAGAGAAGGGCCCACTCTCTTCTGAGGGTGGTTGCCCAATGAGAGAAAAGCATGACACCCTTGCCCAAGCTCTCTTACAATCCAAGTAGATGCGAACCGCACGTACTGGACAACGACAGGGACACCTTTCTAGGGAAGGCGACAGGTGAAAAGCCATAGTCTCCTAAGGTGCAACAATGGGAGAAGAAAACAATTGACCTGAGCCAAAGATGGGGTTAGGTACATTAACCTGAAAAACCTCTGGGCAGACTGCAGGCGCGAACAGTGGCTGGAGGAGCACAGCCCAGACATACGCTTAGGGCAGTAGTAAAGCAAAAGTTGGAGGAATATTATATATCCAAGCTTAAGCACAATAGACATGTCCCAGGACGAGCTAAAAGCTTAGCGACTGGGCGTAAGCAACATGCCCCCCTTAGAGACGACACAACAGTTATGGATGAACTATAACTGTCGAGGCCTTGGCAGGCAGAGAAAGATGAACCTTCTCTCCATCCAAAAGATCCCACAGGGAGTATAGGACCATGGAAAACAGAGTGTAGGAAGGAACAATCTGTATAGTCACACCACTTCTCCACAAAAAATGTAACAACTGTAAAACAGAGCGTGCATAAGGGGCTGGCACTCTTTTCCAAGAGTCTTGGGCCTGTCTCTTTTCCTACTCGCTTCCCCCCCCCCTTTTTTTCTCTCATCGGCTATCCCCGAAGGCTAAAGTGTCCTAGCCTGACGACTTATACTAAACTCTTCCACTGCTCTATTGCTTGCTAAATACTTTAGTTTGAGACTGGCACTATTGAAGTAATTTATGGTGACGAGGGGCACGGGTGGTGTTGTACAAAACAAAGTCATCAGCGATTGGATTGTCTAACAAATCAGAATATCAAAGCCAATGACACATTTTCTAACTGCCGCTTTCAAATTAAATCAATCTTTATTAGTCACATGCACCAAATACAACAGGTGTAGACGTTACAGTGAAATGCTTACTTACGAGCCCCTAACCAACAATGCAGTTAAAAAAATTAAAATATGAATAAGAAATAAAAGTAACAAGTAATTAAAGAACAGCAGTGAAATAACAATAGCGACACTATATACAGGGGTGTACCGGTACAGAGTCAATGTGCGGGGGCGCCGGTTAGTCGAGGTAATTGAGGTAATATGTACACGTAGGTAGAGTTATTAAAGTGACTATGCATAGATGATAACAACAGAGAGTAGCAGCAGTGTAAAAGAGGGCGGAGGCAATGCAAATAGTCTGGGTAGCCATTTGATTAGATGTTCAGGAGTCTTATGGCTTGGGGGTAGAAGCTATTTAAAAGCCTCTTAGACCTAGACTTGGCGCTCTGGTACCACTTGTCGTGTGGTAGCAGCCTACCACTGTTGTGTCATCGGCAAACTTAATGATGGTGTTGTAGTCGTGCCTGGTTGTGCAGTCATGAGTGAACAGGGAGGACAGGAAGGGACTGAGCATACACCCCTGAGGGACCGCTGTGTTGAGGATCAGCGTGGCGGATGTGTTGTTACCTACCCTTACCACCTGGGGACGGCTCGTCAGGATGTCTAGGATCCAGTTGCAGAGTGAGGTGTTTAGTCCCAGGGTCCTTAGATTATTGATGAGCTTTGAGGGCACTGTGGTGTTAAATGCTGCGCTGTATCCAATGAATAGCATTCTTACATAGGTGTTCCTTTTGTCCAGGTGGGAAAGGGCAGTGTGGAGTGCAATAGAGATTGCATCATCTGTGGATCTGTTAGGGCGGTATGCAAATTAGAGTGGGTCTAGGGTTTTCGGGATAATGGTGTTGATGTGAGCCATGACCAGCCTTTCAAAGCACTTCATGGCTACAGACATGAGGTTACCTTAGTGTTCTTAGGCAGGCCACCTTAGTGTTCTTGGGCACAGAGACTATGGCGGTCTGCTTAAAACATGTTGGTATTACAGACTCGGACAGGGAGAGGTTGAAAATGTCAGTGAAGACACTTGTCAGTTGGTCAGCACCTGGTAATCCGTCGGGCCCTGCGTCCTTGTGAATGTTAACCTGTTTGAAGGTCTTACTCACATTGATTGCGGAGTGCGTGATCACACAGTCTTCTGGAACAGCTGGTGCTCTCATGCATGTTTCAGTGTTATTTGCCTCGAAGTTATTCAGTTTGTCTGGTAGACTCGTGTCACTGGTCAGCTCTCGGCTGTGCTTCCCTTTGTAGTCTGTAATGGTTTGCAAGCCCTGCCACATCCAACGAGCGTCAGAGCCGGTGTAGTACGATTCGATCTTAGTCCTGTATTGACGCTTTGCCTGTTTGATGGTTCGTCGGAGGTCATAGCGGGATTTCTTATAAGCTTCCGGGCTAGAGTCCTGCTCCTTGAAAGCGGCAGTGCGAATGTTGCCTGTAATCCATGGCTTCTGGTTGGGGTATGTACGTACAGTCACTGTCGGGACGAGGTCCTCAATGCCCATAAGTTCCTCGGCATACACATCACAGACAAACTGAATTGGTCCACTCACACAGACAGCATCGTGAAGAAGGCGCAGCAGCGCCTCTTCAACCTCAGGAGGCTGAAGAAATTCGGCTTGTCACCAAAAGCACTCACAAACTTCTACAGATGCACAATCGAGAGCATCCTGGCGGGCTGTATCACCGCCTGGTATGGCAACTGCACCGCCCTCAACCGTAAGGCTCTCCAGAGGGTAGTGAGGTCTGCACAACGCATCACCGGGGGCAAACTACCTGCCCTCCAGGACACCTACACCACCCGATGTCACAGGAAGGCCATAAAGATCATCAAGGACATCAACCACCCGAGCCACTGCCTGTTCACCCCGCTATCATCCAGAAGGCGAGGTCAGTACAGGTGCATCAAAGCTGGGACCGAGAGACTGAAAAACAGCTTCTATCTCAAGGCCATCAGACTGTTAAACAGCCACCACTAACACTGACACTGACTCAACTCCAGCCACTTTAATAATGGGAATTGATGGGAAATGACGTAAATATATCACTAGCCACTTTAAACAATGCTACCTTATATAAATGTTACTTACCCTACATTATTCATCTCATATGCATACGTATATACTGTACTCTATATCATCGACGGTATCCTTATGTAATACATGTATCACTAGCCACTTTATACTATACTATGCCACTTTGTGTACATACTCATCTCATTTGTACATACTGTACTCGATACCATCTACTGTATCTTGCCTATGCTGCTCTGTACCATCACTCATTCATATATCCTTATGTACATATTCTTTATCCCCTTACACTGTGTACAAGACAGTAGTTTTGGAATTGTTAGTTAGATTACTTGTTATTACTGCATTGTCGGAACTAGAAGCACAAGCATTTCGCTACACTCGCACTAACATCTGCTAACCATGTGTATGTGACAAATAAAATAAGATTTGAGATTTGATTTGATTTGATGCACTTATTGATAAAGCAAGTGACTGATGTGGTGTACTCTTCAATGCCATCGGAGGAATCCCGGAACATATTCCAGTCTGTATTCCAATCTACTATCCCCCAAAGTTGATGTATTATATTGGTGAACTTGTCCTTCTATGAAATAAATATATATTTCAAACTCTGCGATAGATCCCAAATGAATACAACGACTCGCATTGTTTTTTTTACCCCCTTTTTCGATCTTGTCTCGTTTCTGCAACTCCCCAACCGTCTTGGGAGGCAAAGGTCGAGTCATGCGTCCTCTGAAACATGACCCGCCATACCGCGCTTCTTAACATCCGCCCGCTTAACCTGGAAGTCAGCCGCACCAATGTGTCGGAGGAGACACTGTTCACCTGACGACTGAGTTCAGCTCTACATCAGTTGTAAAGCAGATTAACGTGCTTAATTATAAGAAGTTATTTGGCAACGTCAGTTGTGATACAAACCTTATCAAAACATATAGGCCTATAGACTAGGCTACATGAGTTGTGCGACTGAGATTTGAAAAAGCCCCCCCAAAAAAGTAATGCTCTATTTCTTGCCGTACTGCACACGCTGGGCATCATTCACAAGTGATAGGCTAATATTGTCTTCCATCAGACTATTCTTAATTTAATCTTGTCTTTACATACGCTAAATAGCGATTGCACAAAAATAGCGAATGGAGGACGCTTTCAATTTCATGCCAGCCAAGTATGCTATACTCTTGTTGTAAAACGAAGCCATGTGTTTAATATTGTGCAACATTTTGAAACTAGATTAAGGTTTTTGGCTCATATCGATGCTGCATAGTGTCACGAGCGTTGGTTCAATTAATGGACCAAGGCGCTCGCAGGCAACTGTACATAGACAAGATCCCACAAAAACCCAGTGGGAAAAGGCTGCCTAAATATGATCCCCAATAAGAGACAACGATAGACAGCTGCCTCTGATTGGGAACCATACCAGGCCAACATAGAAATTAAAAACTAGACTACCCACCCTAGTCACACCTTGACCTAACCAAAATAGAGCATAAAAAGGATATCTAAGGTCAGGGCGTGACACATAGACCATTTTCAAAATGAGAAGTTGCTTTTTAGGGACAGGCTTTAAGGATGTCATGTGGTAATTTCCTGTATTACTAAACATTGAGAGAGCAAACCACACACAAGTCAAAGTTATATTATAGCCCTGTGACTCTCAGATCAATTCAGTGTCAATAAATGAATTCTCTGAGAGTGCTTACAAAACAATTCTTAGTATCATTTATAGCCAAGACACACCCCTCTCAACTCACATGACGAATAACAGATCTTAGGAACATTACAAAGGCCAACCCAGACAGGATGACCACATCAGTGAATCAACCCACTCAGGTGACGCACCCCCTCCAGGGACGGCATGAGAGAGCCCCAGTAAGCCAGTGACTCAGCCCCTGTAATAGGGTTAGAGGCAGAGAATCCAGTGGAAAGAGGGGAACCGGCCAGGCAGAGACAGCAAGGGCAGTTCGTTGCTCCAGAGCCTTTCCGTTCACCTTCCCAATCCTGGGCCAGACTACACTCAATCATATGACCCACTGAAGAGATGAGTCTTCAGTAAAGACTTAAAGGTTGAGACCGAGTTTGCGTCTCTGACATGGGTAAGCAGACCGTTCCATAAAAATGGAGCTCTATAGGAGAAAGCCCTGCCTCCAGCTGTTTGCTTAGAAATTCTAGGGACAATTAGGAGACCTGCGTCTTGTGACCGTAGCGTACGTGTAGGTATGTACGACAGGACCAAATCAGAGAGATAGGTAGGAGCAAGCCCATGTAATGCTTTGTAGGTTAGCAGTAAAACCTTGAAATCAGCCCTTGCTTTGACAGGAAGCCAGTGTAGAGAGGCTAGCACTGGAGTAATATGATCAAATTTTTTGGTTCTAGTCAGGATTCTAGCAGCCGTATTTAGCACTAACTGAAGTTTATTTAGTGCTTTATCCGGGTAGCCGGAAAGTAGAGCATTGCAGTAGTCTAACCTAGAAGTGACAAAAGCATGGATTAATTTTTCTTCATCATTTTTGGACAGAAAGTTTCTGATTTTTGCAATGTTACGTAGATGGAAAAAAGCTGTCCTTGAAATGGTCTTGATATGTTCTTCAAAAGAGAGATCAGGGTCCAGAGTAACGCCGAGGTCCTTCACAGTTTTATTTGAGACGACTGTACAACCATTAAGATGAATTGTCAGATTCAACAGAAGATCTCTTTGTTTCTTGGGACCTAGAACAAGAATCTCTGTTTTGTCCGAGTTTAAAAGTAGAAATTCACCCCCTCCTGGACAAGATCAGAAAAAGATCAGAAAAGACAGTGAGCCTCTTAGGTCATATTCTAGGTCAAGATAAGGGCAACATCAGAGGGGACATACAATGGTTCCAGACACTGCCGTACTCCGCCCCCCAATGGGAAAAGTAGGTAGTGACTGGTGTACAGACATTGTGGAGCCCTTCACATGGTTTAACAGATACCCTCACATATGAAGACAATCCTGACCTCTCCCCTCTCTGGGCCCCAAGTGAATTTTCCCTGGAGAAGAGAGAGGAAAATGCAACTGCCAACAGTATTATCCAAAAGAAGACATTCTAATGACAAAAATAAGATAAAACATCTTATTTATCTTTGTTACCTAACTAATTCTGATTCAGCCATAACAAGGAAGTGAGACATATACCGCTCTACCTGTCTATCTCCAACAGATGATTTTGTTAGGTACTTCTAAGAGTAGGTGGTCCTTAGCGAACCCCATAGTGATACATCGAAACCAGTATTTGAAAAAGTCCTAAAGAGACTCCATGTAGAGATAGAAGTACTGTCGGTGCTGAAGCTCTGGCTGGCCAGGGCTGGGTTTCCCAAAAGCATTGTAGCTCTAAAATACTTTAAATTCCATTTAAACTAAATAGATGAAAGATGATCTTAGTGCTACAGTACAAGGCCAGCATCCCGGAGTCACCTCTTCACTATTGACATTGAGACTGGTGTTTTGCGGGTATTATTTAATGAAGCTGCCAGTTGAGGACTTGTGAGGCATCTGTTTCTCAAACTAGACACTCTAATGTACTTGTCCTCTTGCTCAGTTGTGCACCAGGGCCTCCCACTCTTTCTATTCTGGTTAGCAACAGTTTGCTCTGTTCTGTGAAGGGAGTAGGACACAGCGTTGCATGAGATCTTCAGTTTCTTGGCAATTTCTCTCATGGAATAGACTTAATTTCCCAGAACAAGAATAGACTGAAGAGTTTCAGAAGAAAGGTCTTTGTTTCTGACCATTTTGAGCCTGTAATCGAACCCACAAATGTTGATGCTCCAGATACTCAACTAGTCTAAAGAAGGCCAGTTTTATTGTTTCTTTAATCAGTACAACAGTTTTCAGCTGTGCTAACATAATTGCAAAAGGGTTTTCTAATGATCAGTTAGCCTTTTAAAATTATTTCTTGGATTAGCTAACATAACATGCCATTGGAACAAAGGAGTGATGGTTGCTGATAATGGGCCTCTGTACACCTATATAGATATTCCATAAAAAATATGCTGTTTCCAGCTACAATAGTCATCTACAACATTAACCATGTCTACACTGTATTTCGGATCAATTTGATGTTATTTTAATGCACAAAAAATGTGCTTTTCTTTCAAAAACATGGACATTTCTAAGTGACCCCAAACTTTTGAATGGTAGTGTACATGTTAGATGTAACATATCTGTGTCTGTGTGTCTTCAACTGTGCCTTTCAGAGTCTTCAGACCCCCATCATATGTTACTTGGAATCACCCCAACCAATCAATTCAGTGCGTTGAATCATTTATGAGTGTTTTTAATTGACAGCTGGCAATATGGGAGACTGTGGGGAGGAGTGGAATGTCAGAGTGAATTGACATTCTGTTGGATCTACCTTTTGAAAGGGAAGGTTCCATGGGTTTTATTCATATAATTTATTAACATTCTATGAGAGATTATAATCATAGCCTAGAGTGTCATGGGAATCTAATGACCTATTCATTAGAGGGAAAAAATTGGAATTACTGCCAATATGAGTATGTTGAACATTCTGAATCTATTTAATCCACAAAACCAACATGGATGGAAAATCTATGTATTTCTCTGGGATGAATTAAACACTAGCCACTAGGTATACAGTGATCTTTACCCTCCGTAGTTCTGGGAAAGGGAAAGTGTGAATCATCCAATGTATGCTGTTTATCATCATGACGGCAAATGTAGTGTGTGTGTGTTTGTGCGTGCTTGTGCGTGCGTGCATGTGTCTACAGAGGGGTTTGTTGGGCACATGCTTCCACTGCTGATCCTAGATGTGGATCATGTGAGTTGAACGAGGCTGCAACCTTCCCTGCTGCTCTCTCACTCACTGAACACACACACACACAGCTGATTGCAAGTCAGTGCTCAACAAGTGATAAAATCTGTTGGGTCCTGATGACATTCAAATCAAATCAAGTCAAATCATATTTGTCACATGCACCGAATACAACAGCTGTAGACCTTACAGTGAAATGGTTACTTACAAGCCCTTAACTAACAATGCAGTTTGAAGAAAAATAAGTGTTAACTAAACAATAGATACAAATTAAATAAATAAAAGTAACAAATAATTCAAGAGTAGCAGTAAAATAACAATAGCGAGGCTATATACAGGCGGTACCGGTACAGACTCAAGGTGCAGAGGCAATGTGTTAGTCGAGGTAATTGAGGTAATATGTACAGTTAGGTAGAGTTAAGGTGACTATGCGCGGATAATAAACAGAGTGTAGCAGCGGCGTAAAAGAGGGGGGGGGGGGGGGGGCAATGCAAATAGTCTGGATAGCCATTTGATTAGCTGTTCAGGAGTCTTATAGCTTGAGGGTAGCCTTTTGGACCTAGACTTGGCGATCCAGTACCGCTTGCCGTGCGGTAGTAGCGAGAACAGTCTATGACTAGGGTGGCTGGAGTCTTTGACAATTTTTAGGGCCTTTCTCTGACATCACCTGGTATAGAGATCCTGGATGGCAGGAAGCTTGGCCCCAGTGGGACATATGCACTACCCTCTGTAGTGCCTTGCGGTTGGAGGCCGAGCAGTTGCCATACCAGTCAGGATGCTCTTGATGGTGCTGCAGTATAACTTTTTGAGGATCTGAGGACCCATGCCAAATCTTTTCAGTCTCCTGAGGGGGAATAGGCTTTGTCGTGCCCTCTTCACAACTGTCTTGGTGTGTTTGGACCATGATAGTTTGTTGGTGATGTAGACACTAAGGAACTTGAAGCCCTCAACCTGCTCCACTACAGCCCTGTCGATGAGAATGGGGGCGTGCTTGGTCCTCCTATTCCTGTAGTCCACAATCATCTCCTTTGTCTTGATCACATTGAGGGAGAGGTTGTTGTCCTGGCACCACACTGCCAGGTCTCTGACCTCTTCCATATAGGCTGTCTCATCGTTGTCAGGGATCAGGCCTACCACTGTTGTGTCATCGGCAAACTTAATGATGGCGTTGGGAGTCGTGCCTGGCCATGTAGTCATGAGTGAACAGGGAGTACAGGAGGGGACTGATCACGCACCCATGAGGGGCCCCCGTGTTGAGGATCAGCATGGTGGATGTGTTGTTACCTACCCTTACCACCTGAGGGCAGTCCGTCAGGAAGTCCAGGATCCAGTTGCAGAGGGAGGTGTTTAGTCCCAGGGTCCTTGAGGGCAATGTGGTGTTGAGCTGTAGTCAATGAATAGCGTTCTCACATAGGTGTTTCTTTTGTTCAGGTGGGAAAAGGCAGTGTGGAGTGCAATAGGGATTGCATCATCTGTGGATCTGTTGGGGCAGTATGCAAATTGGAGTGGGACTAGGGTTTCTGGGATGGTGTTGCTGTGAGCCATGACCAGCCTTTCAAAGCACTTTCAAAGCACAAAGCACTCACGGCTACAGACGTGAGTGCTACGGGTCGGTAGTCATTTAGGCAGGATAACTTAGTGTTCTTGGGCAAAGGGATTATGGTGGTCTGCTTGAAACATGTTGGTATTACAGACTCGGTCAGGGAGAGGTTGAAAATGTCAGTGAAGACACTTGCCAGTTGGTCAGCGCAAGTACCTCCTGGTAATCTGGCCTTGTGAATGTTGACCTGTTTAAAGGTCTTACTCACATCGACTGCGGAGAGCGTGAATACACAGTCGTCCGGAACAGCTGAGGTTCTCATGTATGTTTCAGTGTTACTTTCCTCGAGGCGAGCATAGAAGTAATTTAGCTTGTCTGGTAGTCTTGTGTCACTGGGCAGCTCGCGGCTGTGTTTCCTTTGTAGTCTGTAATAGTGTGCAGGCCCTGTCACATCCGACAAGCGCCGGAGCCGGTGTAGTACGATTCAATATTAGTCCTGTATTGACGCTTTGCCTGTTTGATGGTTCGTCGGAGGTCATAGCGAGATTTCTTATAACCTTCCGGTTTAGAGTCCCGCTCCTTGAAAGTGTCAGCTCTACCCTTTAGCACAGTGCGGATGTTGCCTGTAATCCATGGCTTCTCACTCTGGTTGCACATTTAACATGCTGGTAGAAATTAGGTAGAACTGATTTAAGTTTCCCTGTATTAATGTCCCTGGCCACTAGGAGTGCCAACTCTGGGTGAGCGTTTTCCTGTTTTCATATGGCAGTATACAGCTCATTTAATGTGGTCCTAGTGCCAGCATCAGTTTGTGGTGGTAAATAGACAGCTAGGAAGAATATAGATTGGTAAATAGTGTGGTCTACTGTACCTCAGGCTAGCAAAACCTCGAGACTCCCTTGGATTTCGTGCACCATCTGTTGTTTACAAATATATACAGACCGCCACCCCTTGTCTTACCAGAGGCAGCTGTTCTATCCTGCCGAAAAAGCTTGAAACCTGCCAGCTGTATGTTATTCATGTTGTCGTTCAGCCATGACTCGGTGAAACATAAGATATTACAGTTTTTAAATATTCAGTTGGTAGGATATACGTGTTCGTAGTTCATCTGTTTTATCATCCAATCATTGTACGTTGGCTAATAGGACCGATGGTAAAGGCAGATTACACACTCGCCGTTGGTTCCTTACAAGGCACCCAGACCTACATCCCCGATATCTCCATCTCTTACTCCTGCGAATGATGGGGATGAGGGTCTTGTCGGGTGTCTGAAGTAAATCCTTTACGTCCAACTCGTTAAAGAAAAAAAATCTTATTCCAGTACGGGGTGAGTAATCTCTGTCCTGACATCTAGAAGCACTTTTCGGTCATAAGAGACGGTGGCAGAAACATTATGTACAAAATAAGTTACAAATTACGCTAAAAAACAATACACACAATAAATCCGTAAAAAGGCAGCCATCTCCTCCGGCGCCATTATTCCTGCCTCCCACTGAATACAAATCAATGAATGAAGGGACTGGGAGAAGAGCTGTGAATATTCTGTGAATATTCTATCACTATTGTCCTCCCAGGCAAGAGAGAGTGCCCTTGTTCTCTAGCATGGGGCTGTTAGGATCAGAATAAAATGAGAGGGGTTCCCATGTTGTTTTCCACCCTTTTAATGTCACTACATGACTTTGCAATCTCCTGTCAGTCAGTGTGTATAAAATGTTAAGTCTTAGTGCTCATTCACACGAAGCCACATGACAATGGAGAAGGAAGCCATGCCAGATTCACAATCCCAATATCTAGTAATTCTCTCTCTCTGTGCCTTTTCTTCTCAGGAGTCTGTCTTCATGGGTCCATGATCACACCACAACTTGTCAGCACACTATATTTAACTTCGCAACAGCTAACTTAATTCATCCTTTATCAAAAAGAGCAACAAATTATTGAGCCCTGCCGTGTCCTGAGAAACAATTTAGTCAAGCTAATTAAATGTAGCTGTGTTGTACCTTGCTCTCAGTGAGTCATGCATCCTTTACCTCCCTACAACACCCAGCAAATTACATATTCACTGACCCAGTGCTTTCTTTGCTAGCTTGGAAAGGAGGAGAGGGAGAACTACTCAATTGTGGTTTGAAGCAGTGTTAATTAGCTCTTGTTGTAGTGTATTCTTCTCCTGCCTTTGGTTTGACGTGCATGGGTGCTGCCATTAACCACCAGTTTCTCACCTCTCTACAGGCCTGCTGGAAAGCAGCATGCGACTAAAGCCCCATGAGGCTCAAAACTACAGGAAGAAGGCATTGTGGGTATCTTGGATCTCCATCGTGGTGACACTCATCCTGGCAGTGGCAGCCTTCAGTGAGTACATACCATTCAATGGTGTCCTTCAATGGTGCTGTATTGTTTAGTGTACCCTGGTGTCCTTCAACTGTTTTATATTGTTAAGTGAATGTCCCTGAGTGACTGTGGTTCCAGATGTTTCTTGATGACCATTGCTATTAGGTTTTTAACTTGGTGCTCATGGTAAAGTGTGACAGAATATTTTTATTGCAAAACAGGCTGTACTGTAATATTTTGTTGTCAGTATGTTTGTTACACTCAATTATAACTCAGTCCAACAATAAAAAGATCAGAAGGAAGAATGAGAGGGGGAAAAAACGTGGATATGTTTTTGAAGCATTTGTAAGCAAAACCAACCTGCCACTAAATCTCTGGCCCATTGGCACTACTGTACAAAACAACAGAAAGGTAACTTTGCAATCAGACAGAACAGAAGACCAAATCTAACTCTTGTTCATAAATATTGTAGAAAATAATTATTTTGAAGCCTTTACAATGCACTGTGAAAAAAGAATGCAGGCCTATGAACTACAATTTCGGAAGATACTCTTGCAGTGCTGCCATTCATTGCTAGTCGCGTCATGTCAAAAAGTTCACTTCATGATGACTCATTCCGTTTGGTGTCTTTTGGTGTTTAGATTCAAGAGATAAATAAGAGAGAGATTGTCTCTTCAGGTTCAAAGCACACTAGGGAATTCCATTCCAACTTCCTGTTACAAGTCACTCTAGGTCCCTTGAACTTTCCTGTGACCTTTGACACCATGAAAAGGGGCCAGGATTGTCTTTATGGTGTGGTGCATTCACTTGGCAGGTTTGACTTTTAAATGTCTCTGTGAAAGGCAGCGGTGTCATCATGTAACCTTTTCAAGCTTTCATCCCAGGAGGATGTCTTTTGTCCTCTTTCAGGTGTAACTGTCTCTCACCTCAGTGTTTTATATTACAGTTGCAGTGCCTTAAACGGCCTCACGTGACTCAAAGTACAGCTTACTGTTGCTAGCTGCGAACAGCTGTGGCTCAGAATCAACATTTTGTTTCCTTTCATAAACCAGCTTTTGATTGTACGAAGTAGTTGCACAAAGTGGAGCATCTTTAAACTGGCTCAGTCATAACTGTCTGCAAACTCAACAGAAAAATAGAATATAAAGCGTTGGAGGTTTGGAGTAGACAAAATCAAATCAAATCAAATTGTATTGGTCACATACACATATTTAGCAGATGTTGTGGGTGTTGCGAAATGCTTGTGTACCTAGCTCCAACAGTGCAGTAGTGTCTAAAAATTCCCAACAATACACACAAATCTAAAAGTAAAAGATTGGTATTAAGTGGGGCGGCAGGGTAGCCTGCCTTGCCTAGTTAAATAAAGATAAAATAAAAGTAATATATAAATATCAGGATGATCAATGTCGGAGTTACATGGCCTAAAATACTTCAGAATAGAATACAGTATATACATATGAAATTAGTAAAGCAGTATGTAAACATTATTAAAGCGACTAGTGTGCCATTATTAAAGTGACCAGGGATTCCATGTCTATGTACAGTGCCTTGCGAAAGTATTCGGCCCCCTTGAACTTTACGACCTTTTGCCACATTTCAGGCTTCAAACATAAAGATATAAAACTGTATTTTTTTGTGAAGAATCAACAACAAGTGGGACACAATCATGAAGTGGAACAACATTTATTGGATATTTCAAACTTTTTTAACAAATCAAAAACTGAAAAATTGGGCGTGCAAAATTATTCAGCCCCTTTACTTTCAGTGCAGCAAACTCTCTCCAGAAGTTCAGTGAGGATCTCTGAATGTTGACCTAAATGACTAATGATGATAAATACAATCCACCTGTGTGTAATCAAGTCTCCGTATAAATGCACCTGCACTGTGATAGTCTCAGAGGTCCGTCAAAAGCGCAGAGAGCATCATGAAGAACAAGGAACACACCAGGCAGGTCCGAGATACTGTTGTGAAGAAGTTTAGAGCCGGATTTGGATACAAAAAGATTTCCCAAGCTTTAAACATCCCAAGGAGCACTGTGCAAGCGATAATATTGAAATGGAAGGAGTATCAGACCACTGCAAATCTACCAAGATCTGGCCGTCCCTCTAAACTTTCAGCTCATACAAGGAGAAGACTCATCAGAGATGCAGCCAAGAGGCCCATGATCACTCTGGATGAACTGCAGAGATCTACAGCTGAGGTGGGAGACTGTCCATAGGACAACAATCAGTCGTATATTGCACAAATCTGGCCTTTATGGAAGAGTGGCAAGAAGAAAGCCATTTCTTAAAGATATCCATAAAAAGTGTCGTTTAAAGTTTGCCACAAGCCACCTGGGAGACACACCAAACATGTGGAAGAAAGTGCTCTGGTCAGATGAAACCAAAATTGAACTTTTTGGCAACAATGTAAAACGTTATGTTTGGCGTAAAAGCAACACAGCTGAACACACCATCCCCACTGTCAAACATGGTGGTGGCAGCATCATGGTTTGGGCCTGCTTTTCTTCAGCAGGGACAGGGAAGATGGTTAAAATTGATGGGAAGATGGATGGAGCCAAATACAGGACCATTCTGGAAGAAAACCTGATGGAGTCTGCAAAAGACCTGAGACTGGGACGGAGATTTGTCTTCCAACAAGACAATGATCCAAAACATAAAGCAAAATCTACAATGGAATGGTTCAAAAATAAGCATATCCAGGTGTTAGAATGGCCAAGTCAAAGTCCAGACCTGAATCCAATCGAGAATCTGTGGAAAGAACTGAAAACTGCTGTTCACAAATGCTCTCCATCCATCCTCACTGAGCTCGATCTGTTTTGCAAGGAGGAATGGGAAAAAATTTCAGTCTCTCGATGTGCAAAACTGATAGAGACATACCCCAAGCGACTTACAGCTGTAATCGCAGCAAAAGGTGGCGCTACAAAGTATTAACTTAAGGGGGCTGAATAATTTTGCACGCCCAATTTTTCAGTTTTTGATTTGTTAAAAAAGTTTGAAATATCCAATAAATGTCATTCCACTTCATGATTGTGTCCCACTCGTTGTTGATTCTTCACAAAAAAATACAGTTTTATATCTTTATGTTTGAAGCCTGAAATGTGGCAAAAGGTCGCAAAGTTCAAGGGGGCCGAATACTTTCGCAAGGCACTGTATATAGGTCAGCAGCACTTAATGATGACAGAAGTGAGTGCTACGGAGCGATAGTCATTTAGTTCAGTTACCTTTGCTTTCTTGTGTACAGGAACAATTGTGGACATCTTGAAGTAAGTGGGGACAGCAGACGATGTGCCCTTGAGCAAGGCCCTTCACTCTAATAGGAAATTCAGATCTATCCAAATAGCTTGATTGTCCACATGGTAATGAGTATCTACAGTGGAATAAACTTAATGTATATTCTAATGTTGCACCTTCCAGAATAGTGGCGTTTGTTTTATTTTATTTTTTATTTTTATTTCACCTTTATTTCATTTAACCAGGTAGGCCAGTTGAGAAAAAGTTCTCATTTATAACTGCGACCTGGCCAAGATAAAGCAAAGCAGTGCGACAAAAACAACAACACAGCGTTACACATTGGATAAACAAACAGTCAATAACACAATAGAATAATCTGTATACAGTGTGTGCAAATTAAGTAAGGAGGTAAGGCAATAAATAGGCCAATAGTGGCGAAGTAATTACAATTTAGCAATTAACACTGTAGTGATAGATGTGCAGATGAGGATGTGCAAGTAGAAATACTGGTGTGCAAAAGAGCATAAAAACAAAAACAACTATGGGGATGAGGTAGGTAGGTGCGTGGGATATTTACAGATGAGCTGTGTACAGCTGCAGCGATCGGTAAGCTGCTCTGACAGCTGATGCCTAAAGTTAGTGAGGGAGATATAAGTCTCCAACTTCAGTGATTTTTGCAATTCGTTCCAGTCATTGGCAGCAGAAAACTGGAAGGAAAGGCGGCCAAAGGGGGTGTTGGCTTTGGGGATGACCAGTGAAATATACCTGCTGGAGCGCATGCTATGTGTGGGTGTTGATATGGTGCCCAGTGAACTGAGATAAGGTGGCGCTTTACCTAGCAAAGACTTATAGATGACCTGGAGCCAGTGGGTTTTGCGACGAATATGTAGCGAGGACCAGCCAACAAGAGCATACAGGTCGCAGTGGAGGGTAGTATATGGGGCTTTGGTGACAAAACGGATGGCACTGTGATGGACTGCATCCAATTTGCTGAGTAGAGTGTTGGAGGCTATTTTGCAAATGATATCGCCGAAGTCAAGGATCGGTAGGATAGTCAGTTTTACGAGGGTATGTTTGGCAGCATGAGTGAAGGAGACTTTGTTACGAAATAGGAAGACGATTCTAGATTTCATTTTGGATTGGAGATGCTTAATGTGAGTCTGGAGGGAGAGTTTACAGTCTACCCAGACACCTAGGTATTTATAGTTGTCCACATATTCTAAGTCAGAACCGTCCAGAGTAGTGATGCTATTCGGGCGGGCAGGTGCGGGCAGTGAAGAGCATGCATTTAGTTTTACTAGAATTTAAGAGCAGTTGGAGGCCATGGAAGGAGTGCTATATGGCATTGAAGCTCATTTGGAGGTTTGTTAACAGAATGACACTTGACAATTACGTGTAAATGAGGCAATGTCTCATCTGTTAGACAAACGGTAGGCAATTTGTGGTTGTTAGTAGTAGTGGTCCTCTGTAGCTCAGTTGGTAGAGCACGGCACTTGCAATGCCAGGATAGTGGCTTTCAGTTCCAGGGACCACCTGTATATGAACTGTATGCACGCATAACTGTAAGTCGCTTTGGAAAAAAGTGTCTGCTAAATGGCATGTTTTATACTGAACAAAAATATAAATGCAACAATTTCAAAGATTTTACTCTGTTACGGTTCATATAAGGAAATCAGTCAATTGAAATATTTTTTTAGGCCCTAATCTATGGATTTCACATGACTGGGAATACAGATATGCATCTGTTAGTCACAGATATCTTTACAAAAAAAAGGTAGGGGTGTGGATCACAAAACCAGTCAGTATCTGGTGTGACCATTTGCCTCATGCAGCACGACACATCTTCTTCACATAAAGCTTATGGGAATGTTGATCCACTCCTCTTCAATGGCTTTGCCAAGTTGTTGGATATTGGCAGGAACTGGAACACGCTGTTGTACACATCGATCCAGAGCATCCCAAACATGCTCAATGGCTAACATGTCTGCTGAGTATGCATGCCATGGAAGAACTGGGACATTTTCAGCTTCCAGGAATTGTATACAGATCCTTGTGACATGGGGCTGTGCATTATCATGCTGAAACATGAGGTGATGGCGGCGGATGAATGGCACGACAAAGGGCCTCAGGATCTCGTCACGGTATCTCTGTGCATTCAAATTGCCATTGAAAAAATGCAATTGTGTTCTTTGTCCGTAGCTTATTCCTGCCCATACCATAACCCCACCGCCACCATTGGGCACTCTGTTCACAACATTGACATCAGCAAACTGCTTTCCCAGAACAAGGTGCATCTGTTTAATGATCATGCTGTTTAATCAGCTTCTTGATATGCCACACTTGTCAGGTGGATGGATTATCTTGGCAAAGGAGAAATGCTCACTAACTGGGATGTAACCAGATTTGTGCACAACATTTTGGAGAACTAAGGAATCTTTTATTTTAGTTCATGAAACATGGGACCAACACTTTACATGTTGCATTTATATTTTAGTTCAGTGTATATAATCATATCTCTGTGGGATTGTGTGATGCCTGATGCCTGAATGTGTTTTAATTATTGTGCCTGCTCTATCTACAGTAGTCAATGTCCTCGAAGGTTAAATACGGTGTATTACTGTTCTGCCTGCCTGCTGAGAGAGCACTGTATAATAGCAAAGCTGCTTCATATTCAAAGACGTGTTTCTTCACAACAAGCTGATTTCAGAAAGCCTACAGCCCTGTTAGGGATTGTCTGAGGATTCTGGATGGTGACAAATGGTGTGCTGCTCGATTAATCTGTCCCTCTGTCTGGTTCCATTTGATGCTATGTGAGGAGGGACGGAGAGAGATGGATAGAGAGAGAGAAAGCGGGAGAGATGGGGAGAGAGAGAGAGGAGGATGAATAAAGCACATCAGTGAAATCTCTGTTATGGGTGGTCCAAATTATTCCCATCTGAATGTGGAGCGAGCTAATTTGGCTGAGAAAACAACTCCTCTTAACCGTCTCTCACAGCAGTAATTGACTTGGTTTTAACCCAGTTATAGTCTGAACACAAGTTAAAAATAAACACTCAATGATTCTGGCTATTGAGTCGGGCCAGCATCATACCACCCTGCATCCCACTGCTGACTTTCCTCTGAAGCTAAGCAAGGATGGTCCTGGTCGGCCCCTGGATGGGATACCAGATGCTGCTGGAAGTGGTGTTGGAGAGCCAGTAGGAAGTACACTTTCCTCTGGTCTAAAGAAATATCCCAATGCCCCTGGGCAGTGATTGGGGACAGAGGGTGTCCCACGTTAGATGGTTGTTCTGACTCTCTGTGGTCACTAAAGATCCCATGACAATTGTCATAAGAGTAGGGGTGTTAACTCCGGTGTCCTGGCTAAATTCCCCATCTGTCCCTCATATCATCATGGCCACATAATCATCCCCTGCTTCCAATTGGCTCATTCATCCCCCCTCCTCTCCCCTGGAACTATTCCCTGCTGTAAATATGAATGTTTTCTCAGTCAACTTACCTGGTAAAGTAAGGGTTAAATTAAATTGGCTATCCAGTTCACATTAAACAGATTCTACAGTACTTTATATACTTTTTAGCCAGTAGTTCTGAAAGTAGCGTCCACAAGCCAAAGGTGGTCTCATAAAATTGCGTACTACATCACATATGTTCAAATAATGTGCACCAAGTCATTGCTCTCTCTCTCCCTCTGTCGTGTGTGATTCTTGGCTGGAACTTGAATTGCTAGGCGGCTGGCCCATGTAGGGGGAAATGTAGGGGAAATGGTGCAGCACCTCTTCCAGAAAAGAGTTGCTTTCAAACTAGGGATGTCTTGGCTAATTGAGGTAAGACAGTAATTCTGCTCATAGATTATGCATGTATGAACTACACATTGAGACATTCACCCCAAAGTGGTTTAAAAAATACTTAGTAGTCCTCAAATACCAGAGCATGTCTTTAAGATAACTTTGTGCATATAAGGGACATTCTCTTGCAGGTACTAAAACAGTTAAATGTGGTAGCTAGTGCAGGCAAATGTTCACAGGAATCTATATAATGTGTACTGGACATCAGATCTGAAGAAGTAATTATCTTATTTGAGACCACTTATGTCGTAGAGGTAGCCCTTTAACTAGAATCATTGGCCTTCGACTTGGTGCTGTTTTCCTATGTTGCCCCTAGACCTCCAGCTTTCCCCTTGGTTTTAAATAAAACATTAGCTGGCTTCCACAAACCGCTGTGCCGCCAGGCTTAGTACACTTCGCTTCCTCCTTCTCCGTTCCCTCTGTTTTCTAATCAACTTCAAATCTAATAATTTCAGCCAAAGTGCAGCATCAAAATTGCTTTTAGAGCACAGGAGTATAAGGGAATGAATACATTCACATCTTTAGAAGATACTGTTCATATTCCATTCGTATAAAATGATATTGTCATATAATATTCTGTTCTTTGAAGTGGATGAGGCATACAGTACCTTCAGAAAGTATTCACACCCCTTGACTTTTTCCACATTTTGTTGTGTTACAAAGTGGAATTAAAATGGATTTAATTGTCATTTTTTGTAAACAATCTACACAAAGTACTCTGTCATGTCAAAGTGGAAGAAAAAATCTAACATTTGTATAAAAAAATATAATGTCAAATAAAACAGTCATATATCTTGATTATTTCAATAAAAGTCAATAAATGTTAGAATCACTTTGAGTCTTTCTGGGTAAGTCTTTAAGAGCTTTCCGCACCTTGATTGTTCAACATTTTCCCATTATTCTTTTCAAAATTCTTTAAGCTCTGTCAAATTGGTTGTTGATCATTGCCAGACAACCATTTTTAGGCCTTGCCAAGGATTTTCAAGCAGAAGTTTAAGTCAAAAGTGTAACTCTGCCACTCAGGAACATTCAATGTCTTCTTGGTAAGCAACTCCAGTGTAGATTTGGCCTTGTGTTTTAGGTTATTGTCGTGCGGAAAGGTGAATTCATCTCCCAGTGTCTGGTGTCAAAGCAGACTGAACCAGCTTTTCCTCTAGGGTTTTTGCATGTGCTTAACTCCATTCTGTTTATTTTTTATCCTTGCTGATTACAATAACATGATGCAGCAACCACTATGCTTGAAAATATGGAGAGTGGTACTCAGTAATGTGTTGTATTGGTTTTGCCCCAAACATAACACTTGGTATTCAGGAGAAAAGGTTAATTGCTTTGCCATATTTTTTGCAGTATTACTTTAGTGCCTTGTTGCAAACAGGATACATGTTTTGGAATATTTTGTATTCTGTACAGGTGTCCTTCTTTTCACTCTGTTATTTATGTTAGTATTGTGGAGTAACAATGTTGTTGATCCATCATCAGGTTTCTCCTATCACAGCCATTAAACTCTGTAACTGTTTTAAGGTCACCTTTCACCTAATGGTGAAATCCCTGAGTGGTGTCCTTCCTCTCTGGAAACTGAGTTAGGGAGGACGCCTGTATTTTTGTAGTGACTGGGTATATTGATACACCACCCAAAGTGTAATTAATAACTTTACTATGTTCAAAGGGATATTTAATGTCTGCTTTAATTGTTTTACCCATATACCAATTGGTTCCCTTCTTTTCGAGGCATTGGAAAACCTCCCTGGTCTTTGTGATTGTATCTCTGTTTGAAATTCACTGCTCGACTGAGGGACCTTACATATGTCTGGAGTACAGAGATGAGGTAGTCATTCAAAAATCATGTTAAATTATTATTCCACACAGAGCTAGTCCATGCAACTTATTATGTGACTTGTTCTCAACATTTTTACTCCTGAACTTGTTTTCCATAACAAAGAGTTTGAATACTTATTGACTCAAGACACTTCAGCTTTTCATTTTTTATTAATATGTAAAACATTTTACATGATGGGGTATTGTGTGTAGGCCAGTGACACAAAAGTTCAATTGAATCAATTTGAAATTCAGGCTGTAACTCAACAAAATGTGAAAAAAGTTGAGGGGTGTGAATGCTTTCTGAAGGTCCTGTATATTTTAATCTAATGTTATTTAAGTTTGTTTCCAACAATAACGCTGTACATTCCATGGTGAAATTACAATGTGGTGTTGTGAAAAGATTAAACCTTGTTCGAACATAAATGTACCTGAGGTCATTACTCACACAGTATTCAGGAATTTGACAATGACTGGTCCCAGATTCCATGGCAAATACCATAGGAGTTGGTAAAACAGCACAGAGAGATCTGGGACAAGGCGTTGGAATGTGAGTGACACTTGGAAGGAAAGCTTCACTATAGTTGCTGGGCAGCTGAACATGACAGATGGGTGGAAAAGCCACATTACAATGGATGGCAGTCCACCCCCATTCCGTCTGAAAGCTCTGCTAAACTGTTGGTGAATATCTGTGTCCTAAATGGTACCCTTTTCCTCTATGGTTCTGGTCAAAAATAGTGCACTATATACATGTAGGGAATAGGGTCCCTATTGGGACTCACTCAAAATATTTTTTTTAGAGAGACAGACAGATGTACAGGAGTCTGGAGGGAATACAATAAATAATTTGTAGCTTTGAAAACACCCAGCAAAGGAAAACATTCTCACCGGCTCAGACATTCATCTTGTCGCCTTTTGCTTGGTGGAAAACATGATTATTTATTAATTTGTTTTTCTTTCCTGTTGGTAAATGTCAAAACAACAAGGAGAGATGGACAACAAGGCATGGTGAATAAAAATGGAATCCATTTGTGTCTATAATTAGAGGGGCCAATCAATGTGTGACATCAGGGTTAAAATTTAAAAATGGTTTGATATACATTTAAATATAGTTGCCAGGTCATTTTGTGCTTTAGTAAACTTCTCTATAATTTATAGCCATGCTAAACATTCCTGAATAATGAAAAAGATAAATAACAGCATTTCTATATGTTTTAATAGACCATATAATAATGGAATATTATACAATTATATTATACAATGGGTTTTGTCAACAAAATCATTAACACTTATAACCAATAATGAAATCATTATAATAAGTTAACTCTTCAAGCATTGTGTGTGTGTGTGAGTCTGTCTGAAAACTAGCCATCAAATTATTTCTTCCTCTGTCCTTCCTCCACTCCTTGTCTCTCCTTGAAAATGCATTGTAGCCTGAGGAAAAGGACCTTCACTCCTCACCCCCAAAGTGCTTTGAGAGGGATGAGGGGAATGGTGAAAAAAAGGGGAGAATCTCAGTTGCATTTCCTTGCTGCCTTACATCCTCTCCATTGGATAAGAAGGTGAGAGGGGAAGGACCTCTAACATTCTCATCCAATCAGTTTTGAGGAAAGAGGATGTGACGAATCAGGGAAATACAATAAAACATTATACCAAGCACAGAGGAAGTAAGTATTTGACAGCTATTAAATCCCCCATGCAGTCTTTCTAATTGTATTTTGAAATCATCACTGTATGTCTAATAAATCCCTCCAAAATATTTGGCTCTTGAAATGCTCAGTCTGATCGTGTGGGTGTTATGAAACAAATTTGAAGATTTTTACATACACAGCCCTGATTTGCTGATAGGAGTGTGATAGTCTAGAGAGCCTACCCACTTACCCAGATGAACAGTCATTGGTGTTTTATAATCAGATCACATTGTGACATCATGACGTTCCAGAAGGACAACCATCTCTGCAGCTCTCCACCAATCAGGCCTTTATGGTAGAGTGGCCAGACAGAAGCATCTCCTCAGTAAAAGGCACATGACAGCCCGGTTGGAGTTTGAAAAAAGGCACTTAAACGACTCTCAGACCATGATAAACAAGATTCTCTGGTCTGATGAAACCACGATTGATCTATTTGGCCTGAATGACAAGTGTCACATCTGGAGGAAACCAGGCACCATCCCTACGGTGGAACATTTTGGTGGCAGCATCATGCTGTGGGGATGTTTTCAGCGGCAGGGACTGGGAGACTAGTCAGGATTGAGGGAAAGATGAACGGAGAAAAGTACAGAGAGATCCTTGATGATAACCTGCTCCAGAGCGATCAGGACCTCAGACTGGGGCAAAGATTCACCTTCCAACAGGACAATGACCCTACGCAGGAGTGGCTTCGGGACAGGTCTCTGAATGTCCTTAAGTGGTCCTTGAGTGACTTGAACCCGATGGAGCATCTCTGAAGAGACCTGCAAATAGATGTGCAGTGACGCTCCCCTTACAACCTGACAGAGCTTGAGAAGATATGTAGAGAAGAATGGGAGAAACTCCCTAAACGCAGGTGTGCCAAGCTTATAGCATCATACCCAAGAGGACTCGAGGCTGTAATCGCTGCTAAAGGTGCTTCAACAAAGTACTGAGTAAATGTAAATGTGATATTTCAGAAGTTTTTAAAAATAAATTAGCAAGCTGAAACAGGACAGTTTTTTTCCGATACCAGACCAAGCAGCTGATGGACAAACAATTGTCAGCACAAAGGTCCAAGCAGCAACGGGACTTTGAAGTTCTATGACGCTGTCATTACATACATTGACAAGTGGTTTGATTCCTCACCAGAACATGTAATGGTGAAACTGATCTGCCTCTATGATGAGCTCTCCTTCACTGACCTGGAGCAGGTGGTGGTTGCCCTCAAAATGACAGAGACAGTCAGTATGGACCAACTCTATGAGGAGCTCTCCTTCACTGACCTGGAGCAGGTGGTGGTGGCCCTCAAAATGACAGAGACCGTCAGTATGGACCAACTCTATGAGGAGCTCTCCTTCACTGACCTGGAGCAGGTGGTGGTTGCCATCAAAATGACAGAGACAGTCAGTATGGACCATATCTATGAAGAGTTTTGTGCTAGCCGAGGAAATACAGAAAGCCAGACAGGATACCACAAAATCCACCAATGAGAAGTAGGTGGCAGTTTTCCAAAACCTAGGGAAAGCCAACTTGGTCAACATGTTCAGGATTGTCTCATTTGTCCTCAGTGTGCCAGGCTCAAATGCCTTTGTAGAGGATTTTCTGTCTGATGACCATTAAATGGTCAGACTCAAGAAACCGATGTAGCACAGAGCTGATCAAAAATGAACTTCAAATATCTGTGAACTGTGACTTGTCATGTAATGACTTCTCTCTGGCTATGCAAAAGGAGAAAGGACTGCTTGAACCAGTGAAGAGCAGCAAAAAACAACTAGACTTGGTGTGGTACTCATGCTCCTATTTTCCTCTTTTGCATTTGAAAAGTAGTTTTTTTGCTGTTAAGGTCCAAATTGTGATTTCTTTGATCATTTATTTTGAGGTTTATTCACATACGTTTACATAATGATACAGTTTTAGTAAAGCTATAGACTAAATGGAATATACAAATGTTTTTCCTTTCCAATTGAATAAGAATATGAATATACACTGTATATTCATTCACACAACACCACACCGCCGTGGCACAATGCACTGGCACGCAACCTTTTGTCCCTTATTTGGTAGTGAGAACGTTGGTAACCCTAGCATGTACTGTATGACAGTGTCATAGACCATTTCAGAAAAATGAAAGAGAGGAGGATGGCATTGGCATTTCTTTACAAGTAGGGTGAGTGAGTCAACATGTTTGTTCTACTTAAAAGCACACACACACACACGCACAGACACAGAAATCAGTTCCATGGACAGCCACATCATATCACACACATCAGCTGACGTTGATTGGACTAAATTGTTTTTGGTATCTTTTATTTGTCACTGTGTCAGAGGTGATTTGATGATGTTGAAATGTTAAAGTTGAAATGGTGCTAGAATAGTGGAGGCAGATTCGGTTTTCTTTGTGACTTACGGTAGGTAGCCTAACTCTCTGTGGTTTTAAATCAATAATGTTAGTTGTTTAGTAGCCCGGATATGTTGGAAACATTGACTTGCTTGACTGTGCTGTAGGTTTTGTAACTGTTTGTTAAGTGCACTATGCTTTGTGGACTTCACTAGATAGATGTTGCTCTCCGGTTTTGTGATGAAACAGGTGTGGTTGAATTTATTCTGCCACTGTGTCTTCTTATTGTCTCGGCCTTAGGCCTTGGTGGCAAGGCATATGAACTAACAGGTTATAGCGCAAACAATACAATTATCACAACACATACAGTGGGTTGTAATATGGCTTTTTTTCCTGGCTTGGCTTTCCCATATAAGGGCACAAGGCGAGACCCAGATGCAGACACGGGAGGCAGATGGTTTGAGTCTTTGATATTTATTAATCAATCCAAACGGGGCAGACAAGAGAATGGTTGTGGACAGGCAAAAGGTCAAAACCAGTTCAGAGTCCAGGAGGTACAGAGTGGCAGGCAGGCTCGAGGTCAGGGCAGGCAGAATGCTCAGGCAGGCGTGTACCTTAGTCCAGAAAACAGGCAAGGGTCAAAATCGTGAGGACTAGGAAAAAGAGAGTAGAAGCAGGAGTATGGGAAAACACACTGGTTGACTTGAAAGGCATACAATACGAACTGGCACAGAGAGACAGGAAACACAGGGATAAATACACCAGGGAAAATAAACGACACCTGGAGGGGGTGGAGATAATCACAAGGACAGGTGAAACAGATCAGGGTGTGACACCCCAGTGATTTTACCAAGGCACCGCTACTGGACAGCAATATCCACACATTTTACAGGATCAAGCTCATTGTGTAATTAAATTGTGAAATGCTTAGTATGAGATAAGGACAAACAGCAGCATCATAAATGTAAGAAAAGAAAGGTAGTGTTTTATGTCACATGATTTTTGCCAAATCTGTGAAAACTCCAAGCATGAGAAAAGGTTTAAACATTAGGTTTTGATTCAACTCATGAATTATATTGAGTGTATTTATGTTCCTTTCCCCTTTATATCTTAATGTATTAACGTTAAAAAAAGGCGAATTATTATGAATGACTTTGTAACAGCTCCAAACAGTTGTCCACTATAAGAAATAGACTATAGAATGACCCATTTACTGTGGGACATTTACAGATTGTTCTTCAATGTAATTGTGTTTTCCTCCTCCACATAAAGGCAATATACTGTCAGGTACAGTACATTGATTAAAACACTTAGTAAAGCAGTGATCTATGGAATGCGTTGTTTGTATGAACTGCTATAGGAAAATAATGTGTTACTGGAAAGCAAGGACCAGTGAGTTCAAGGCTGCACAGCTTTTATATCCTCTAGTCTACGGGATCGGTGTCCCTATAACGGGATGGTTGATGCTAACTTGCACTAACGTGACTAGAATGACGTTGTAAGTAACAGCAAACTTTCCAGGACATAGACATGTCTTATATGGGCAGAACACTCAAATTATTGTTAATCTAACTGCACTGTCCATATCACATTAGCTATCACAGTGAAAAAATACCATGCTATTGTTTGAGGAAAGTGCATAACAACAAACTTTTATAACAGCAACTGGTTTGATACATTCACCGCTGAAGGTAAATAATGTACTTACATTCAGTAATCTTGCTCTGATTTGTCATTCTGAGGGCCCCAGAGATAAATTGTAGCATAGTTTTGTTTGATAAAATCAATTTTTATATTCAAATGTAGGGAACTGGGTTTTACTGTTTGAACCCCTGCTGACTCTGGCTCCACACCCACCCCGCCCATCCATCTAGATGTGTGAAAGTTAGTGTATAAGCTAATGATCCATCATGTATGACATTCCTGGGAGTGTGTAAACTTAAATGTTGTATTACCATATCATTTTTGTGTTTTCTCTATAGTTATGTACTTGAAAATGTATCAATTGACCAATTCCGCACATTTGGGCAGACTTGATACAAAATACTGTTCTCTATTGTAATGCTTCTATCACGCTTTAAGGTAACAAAAGTTAATTTTTTAAACAGGGGCAGGCAAACAACAGGTCAAGGCAGGCAGGGGTCAATAATCCAGAGAGGGTGTAAGGCACCAGAACAGCAGGCGGGCTCAGGGTCAGGTCAGGCAGAGGTCAGTAATCCAGAGTATTGGGGCAAAGGTACAGGATGACAGGCAGGGTCAGGACAGGCAGAATGGTCAGAACAGGAGCAAGGAGTAGGCGGGCGCAGGGAAACAAAACACTAGTAGGTTCTATGAAACAAAACAAACTGGCCCCAGACAAACAAAGAACACAGGTATAAATACACAGGGGATATGGAGATGGGCAACACCTGGAGGGGGGTGGAGACAAGCACAAAGACAGGTGAAACAGATCAGGGTGTGACAGCTTCACTGGATCAATCTGAAACGTTGCACACACACTGCAAAATCAGAATTGCCCCTAAAAGGAAATATTATATTATGGCCTTTCTCTTACATTTAAAAACATTTGAAAACGCATGTTTTTTTTGTGTTATCTCTTACCAGAACTAATCACCTTTCCACAAACTTCAAAGTGTTTCATTTCAAATGATAACAAGAATATGTATATCCTGCTTCAGGTCCTGAGCTACAGGAGGTTAGATTTGGTTATGTCATTTTAGGCGAAAATTGAAAAAAAGGGTATGATCCTTAAGAGGATATTCTAGTGACTTGTGTTATAACATTGTATTTTTCCACCAAGGCTGCCCACATGACTACATGGTCACAACCACTCACTGGATGTGAGACATAAACGCTGCCTGATTTCGACCCATCTCTTGCATTGGAGTCATTGGAGTGGACTGCATCTCTCGGAGTCTCTCTTTACTACGGCAGGTAGTCAGGTAGAGAGATAGAGACATTGGGGTGGTGTACTGAAAGATCTCACAGGGAAGTGTTTGTGTGTGATGATAGATACTTTATTATATGTTAGGACAATGCCTTTGTATCACAGGCACCATGGTGGCAGCAATAGTGTGTGTGTGTGTGTGTGTGTGTTGTGTTTTGTGTGGGACGTGTGTATGTAGAGATGTATCACTGACTATTTGTCTTGTTTATTATCAGGGCCGCCACTTGCCACAGGGTAGAGAATAATTTTGTAATAAAAGTAGCAATGTGCCTCTCCGCTGTCTCCCGAGGTCTGCTGGTATGAATAAATCTTTGTTACATGTGTCTAGATGACCGGGCTATGGGCAGATCAGCTGGAGCTGTTTAAATCATTGATGTAATGGTTATGGTGTGTTGAATGCCTTGGATTCTGGCTTCTGCATGACTTAGTACACAAGCACAGTATCTCATGTGAGGGGTGGTATGTACATTGTTGAGATTCACATTGAATTGGGAATCTATTGTGTGCCGTGAGGTTCATCCAACTATGCTGAATACAGCTTTTTCAATCATCAGGGAATTAATGACACAACATGCCCTGTCTCCTGATACATTCCTTGGCATGTATATTTGCTCCCATTAGGCCTGCATTGTAAACGTTTACAATGCCTGTTGTAAGTAAACTGACAGGGAGTCGATCTGTTAATCAAACAAGGTATGGTAACCCAATTATGTTGAATTAGTTGAAGTAAGTAACAGGAAGCACCCATTGATACCACAACATTTCTTAGTAAATATCAATGGAAACAGTACTGTAAAATAAAGTGATAAAGTAACCCTAATAGGTAAAATAGCTCAGCAATGGTTTGTAAGTAAGTAGTAAGTAAGTTTGGTATTAATTAAACCTATAGCTAAACTCTGTTAATCAAACGAGGTATGGTACAATAATCTTGTTAGAAGCTCAACAATCCAGGACTGATTCTTGGGGTATGCTATGTCATGAATGAGCAGTCTGGTTTAACCAGGCTATAGGAGAGAATGCTGTATCATTATTAGACAGACAGACTCCCTCTCAACTGGTCATCATTGCACAGCAGTGACTGAGCCCTCCAACAGGAAGTTCTTAAGTCACATGCCAGATGTAACATTTCACAGTTCCCCCTTTCCTCTCTTCACGCCTAATGATATGGTATGAGACATAATAATAATCGCTGATTATTCATTATCGTTTTTTTAATTCAGTCATTATTATTTATTATAAAACATCCACATACAAACAACAACACACAAACGCACACCAACATCCTCAACATTACCCCTGCCCAGACCCACCTGCTCACACCCCCGTCTCCAGCGCCCGCATCACTCTCTGCTACATGGCCTCAAACTGCACCGTTTTTGTTTCTCTTCGTCGCCCTTGGCACTTTCAACATATAGTTAATGAAGCATTTGGCCTTTATAATTCACAGTCATTCTGCTGCAACAGTTCACAGTTAGACGTTGTTCAATGAGCTTCGATTTATGCCAAACCCAGACTAAAATATAGCGTTTTCAGCAGAAATGAGATTTAAGTTGATACCTTATGCAGTTTCATTGAATAGAAAGCAGTGTTAGAAAATATTCCATGCAATTGATTAGAGCCAAATTCAGAGAGAAATACAGTAAATAAATACAAAACAACACTTCCAGTTATTGGTCCTTTCCCTAGGGCACAACCAAAATGTCCTCCATAGGATCACATCAGGACATAGACATTACTGGTGTCATATATACAACACAGAGCATCTGCTCACTGTAGTGCTACATGGAATTATTAGGGTACCAGCTCATAGAGACAGTGGCAGAGGATCTGTTTCTGCTTACCTTTTGACAATTCCGTCAGTAAATGTCTATTACTATTAGTTGAAATGTGTAGTAAATGTTTGATTTCATTCTGATAGGACCTGCCAGCTCATAGAGACAGACAGTGGGCTAACTAATGGGAGTGTAAAATTCAGGTCAGGTGAATCTGTATGAATCCTATAGTTTCTGTAAGTCATATAACTCATAGTTTGACCCAATCTGCCTACTGAAGCATGTATGTCGCACTGCAGTCCAAGGTCACTCATGGCAACTGAGTGGACTGAGTGTGCCGGTTAGATACAGCAGTTTGTTTATGGGCTTGAGGGCATTACCTGTTTATGGGATGCAGAGGGGATGTAAAGGGGATGTGTGCTTCAATATGTGCTTCACTGATCCCAGTCCAAAGGGTTATAAGAACGAAAGGGGGATTTTCTGTTTACCAATCTGACCACGGAGTCTAAAATACCCTATTCACACCGTGCATTAATATGCAACATACTGTATATAAAATAACCAATATGTCACATTCTTATTGTACTGTGTTTAGATACAAACGCTGATGTGTTGCACCATAGTGTGTATAGCTTGCGCAAATGTTTCCAAGTGCAAGGTAAACATCCCTCAAAGAGAGAGATTAGGGTCACATAGTGCTCACTGCCACACCCTGATCACAGACACTTCTTATGTGTAAAATCCCACCACAAATCCGACTAATCCAGCCAGACTGTTGTGCCAAGGGAAAACATCCATACAGGCCCAGTGACCGGCCCAGCCAGCTAAAAGGCCTAAAATGTGCCTCTTTATGACCTCGTAGTCTGCCAACTAATGCTAATCTCCCCATGGCACTAAAAATAACACCTTGATATATGTTTTATTCAGAGTTTAAAGCAGATACAAATAGATGTATTCTCTCTCGGCTTGTCAAAACGACAAAGTCGTTATCAGTGCACAAATGTTCACTTGAATTTCCCTCAGATAGGCCTACAGCATGTAACTGTCTGTCCGTGCCCCATGTAGTCAGTAGTTCATACACAAGGTATATTCGCTGGTGTGCTAATGCCAGTTAATCTGTGTATGACCACTTGGAGCGTGTGTTCTGTACATTTAGTCAAAGGCACAGGTGTACATGTCGTTGACCAACCCCTCTTACATCACAGGTACAGGCAGCTGCTGTGAGGTGAGTTGGTCCAGGATTCTGGCCATCCTGATATACTGTCTCTTACTCTCTCTTACTCTCTCTTTCTCTCTCTCTCTCTCTCTCTCTCTCTCTCTCTCTCTCTCTCTCTCTCTCGCTCTCTCTCTCTCTCTCTCTCTCTCTCTCTCTCGATGAGTACTCTGGTCATCCTGTTCTGATAGCAGCTGCAGGGGCAGTCGGGGCTTAAAGGGAGTTGTCAAGGAGATGATAAGCTGTCTATCCCTCAGCATCAGGAATTGGCCTTGTCTCTCTCCTGTCTGAGTGGATGGAAGCTGTTTGAGCATTACACCAGATTTACCTCTGATCTGGCATGTTGTTTGTTCCGCCCAATTAGGTTTTATGAGTGGCGAGCTCTGCAACCCCACTAGGCCCTAGTAATGCTCCATCAACAGAAAAAGCAGTACTCTTACAACAGCAGCATCAGTCACTGTCACTTATAGAGTTCCCTGTTTAGTGGAGTTCCTTCTTCTGTAGCGGGTTTGGTAAACTAGGTTTGGCCTCGGGCAATTTTTTTATGATCTAATAATCGGCGGGCCAGAAAATACGATTTTAAAACAAATAAAAAATATTCATAATTAATTTTGGGGTGCCAAATAATATTGGCAGATTTGGCCTGCCGCAGTTGGTTGGGGAACCCTGTTCTAAAGAGACCACCATAAGACCTATACCTTCTGAGACCAATTTAATGGGTGATGGAAAGTCTAGTTTTGCCATGTTTTTGGTAGTGCATCTAATGGAGGTAATAATAAATAGTGTTATAATGTGTCTAACACATTATAGGATCAGCATAGCATATTTTCCTCCTATCTTCCACAGTCTATATATACGGTATACCACTCCTCTGCTGTCTGAAAGGAGAAAGTGAGACTTCATGGTGTGAGGAAAGAGATCTG
The DNA here is from genome assembly GCF_057628025.1 of Oncorhynchus mykiss. Classification (NCBI taxonomy): domain Eukaryota; kingdom Metazoa; phylum Chordata; class Actinopteri; order Salmoniformes; family Salmonidae; genus Oncorhynchus; species Oncorhynchus mykiss. Next base: position 65,731,727 of record NC_143024.1, read on the forward strand.
GCATAGGGAATGGTAAGGGGGGCTAGTGAGGCCTTTAAGCGTGGTTGTGATGGCCCACGAACCCGAAGAGGAGGTGCAGAATTTCACACCCACTTTAGCTGTCCCGATTACTAGGGCTAGAGCTGTGACCCTCTCACCTCTCCCACTCCAAACCTGTCAAGTTCATCCGTGCTGCTGTCATTCAGTGAGCAGATGCTACGTATGTGTCATGCCCTGACCATAGAGAGCCTTTTTATTCTCTATTTTGGTTAGGTCGGGGTGTGACTAGGGTGGGTTATCTAGTGCATTTATTTCTATGTTGGCCTGGTATGGTTCCCAATCAGGGGCAGCTGTTTATCGTTGTCTCTGATTGGGGATCATATTTAGGCAGCCATTTCACCACTGTGTTATGTGGGATCTTGTTTTTGTGTAGTTGCTGTTGAGCACTGCATTTACTTCGCACTGCGGTTGTTCTGTATTGTTTTGGTGAGTTTCATTTATTAAACATGTGGAACTCTACGCACGCTGCGACTTGGTCCGTTAATTCTACAAACAATCGTGACAGTATGTTCCTGTTTGACATGGCTCACCTTTCAACTCCGCAGCCACCTCGTGCATCATGCTATCAGTACGAGACAAGCCCGTGCTACTAAATCAAACCCAGAGGACAAATATAGCTCACTGAAACACCTTTACACAGACACACTTTTCAATAATAAATGTCCTCGTTTTCTTTACACACATATGAAATGTCCCTCATCCCCTGCTCTTAAAGCATCTCGTCATGTGGTAAATATGAAGCATATTTGAGCTCCCTATGGGAAGAAGCTGAGAGTACATAGAGCTATCTTTCTTTGCATCAGCATAAAACCTCCTGGAGAAATCAGCACTACATATTGATCAAAGGGAAGTGAGCAGTATATGTTATCCATTACCAAAGGCCTGCTTCAGGCCTTGTATTAGAGGGTTATTTGTTACCTGCAATCGCATTTAGCTGTGCTCCAATTTGGCATCCGGAGTAAACTGTTCCCTAGCTGTCTTTAATGTATGTATGTTATATACCCTCCTATATAATTGCTTTCCACAGTCCCACAGTTCTATAGCGGAGGTAATGGAAAACAGAAACCAGGCAGCCAGGGGTAAGGTATATCTTGACTTCATAATGATTCCAACACTCTGCCATCTTTTTCAGAACAAAAATATATTCTCACATGAGATGGCCTTAAGCATAGATGCATCTATTTTTTACCACGTTCTCAGTTCTGTTTGGTGCCAGTCTGTGAGAAAGCTTGTGAGGAAAGGTGTCTTGACAGGAGTCTTTCTTCAAAAGCTGAACAGTGCCTTAGTTTCCAGCCTGCCTCAAGAGCCATGGAGTTGCTTGTCTATTTCTCAAGCTCCGATGTGTGATATTGGGATGAAAAGACAACGGCTGATTTGAGACAAGTTTCTTGACACGATGGATTAATTCCTGTACAAATGGAAGGTGGTTTCGGGGGTATCGTTGGTCATCCAAGCAGGGTTACTGTCCTTTACTCAGTGTCCCCTAGCACTGTGTTTCCCAACCCAGGTCCTTGTGTACCCAGGTCCTCGTGTACCCCCTACAGTACACATTTTCATTGTAGCCCTGGACAACCACACCTCATTCAACTCATTGAGGGCCTGATGATTAGTTGACAAGTTGAAAAAGGGTGCTTGTCCAGGGTTACAATAGAAATGTGTACTGTTGGAGGTACTCGAGGACCAGGGTTGGGAAACATTGCGCTCAGAATATCAATTAAGCTGCTATATTCTTATAGTTGGTTATTTTGTGGCTTGGAAATGTCATTTTCAGAAAAGTGTCCTGCTATGGGTTGAGATAATTAAGAAGAGTTCAGTGCTATGTAGAAACTAGAACCAAGGTGAGAGAATGGAATCAAATGTTTTTCAGAACTAATATAAAATATGCCATTTAGCAAACGCTTCTATCCAAAGCAACTTACAGTCATGCTTAAATAAATGTTATATATAGGTGGTCCTGGGAATCAAACTCATCACCCTGGTGTTACAAGCGCCATGCTCTAACAACTCAGCTACAAAGGATCACTGTCTGAATCCTTGAGACGCTGGCCTTCTCTGACATACAGACAGACTGCTCTTGAGACAGCAGAGTAATTTACACTCAATTTGAAGGCAATCACTGGGCACCTCTCTCCCAGAGTTAAGGGTCCTTCAGTCCTTCAACCAGGGCTGTGACAGATACCTCCCTGTCTTGCCTTTTACACAAAGGAAGTGGATATATTCTGTGCATGTACACAAACAATAAGCATAGATACAATGCCAGATTCAGCCACAAAGACCAGGGGGGGTTTTCCAATCCCTCACAAAGAAGGGTACCTATTGAAATAGCAGACATTGAATATCCCTTTGAGCATGGTGAAGTTATTAATTAAACTTATCAATACACCCAGTCAATACAAGGATACAGGCGTCCTTCCTAACTCAGTTGCCGGAGAGGAAGGACACCGCTCAGAGATTAATGGCTGTGATAGGAGAAAACTGAGGATGGGTCATCAACATTGTAGTTACTCCACAATACTAACCTAAATGACACAGTGAAAAGAAGGAGGCCTATACAGAATAAAACATATTCCAAAACATGCATCCTGTTTGCAATAGGGCATTAAAGTAAAAAGAAACATAATAGAGTTAAGTACAGGCAAAATCCTAGAGGAAAACCCAGTTTATTCTGCTTTCCAACAGACACTGGGAGATACATTCACCTTTCAGCAGGACAATAAGCAAAAACACAAGGCTAAATATACACTGGAGTTGCTTACCAAGATTACATTGAATCTTAAATCGGCTTGAAAATCTATGGCAAGACTTGAAAATGGCTATCTAGCAATGGCGAACAACCAATTTGACAGAGCTTGACGAATTTAAAAAATAGTAATGAGCAAATATTGTACAATTCAGGTGTGCAAAGCTCTAAAGAAGTCAGCTTGCTTCAGTTCTGCTGCCACCTAGCCGAACTTGGCTAGCCGAACTGAATGTGTGCTCACATACTCCATTGAAAAATGAGAAAAAAGCGGCAATAGTACTATTGGTCCATTTTGAGACGCCATAGCCAGTATACACCTCAAAATAGTCCGAATTAATCTAACATATCTCAAGAAATCTGTCATTAATATTGACGTTTTGACTCACAATTTTACATCTAACTAAGATATTTGGTGCAGTATTTCTCCCCCCCCAAAAATGTCATGAAAAGTAGTCGTCTCTTGTTGAATGATAACAAAGACTTTATTAAATAACCCCTATTGTTGACCAATCACAGACAAGGGGGTGTAGATTTTAGAACTTCGGCTTTCCTCCATAAGAAATGTTGTGTCCCCAAAACAGCCGAAATAAAACCCCTCACCAAAGTCCAAAATGAAAGAAAAAAAAACGTCATCAAAATAATATGTACAAACTCTTCCGAACTGTTTCGGCTGGGAAGCATGTGGACACCTTTAGAGACTTACCCAGAAAGACTCACAGCTGTAATCGCTGCCAAAGGTGATTCTAACCTATACTGACATAGGGGTGTGAATACTCATGCAAATGAGATATTTCTGTATTTCATTTTTAATACATTTGCAACAATTTCAGAAAACATGTTTTCACTTTATCATTATGGTATTGTGTGTAGATGGGTGAAAAAAAACCTATTTAATCAATTTTGAATTCAGGCTGTAACACAACAAAATGCTTAATAAGTCAAGGGGTGTGAATACTTTCTGAAGGCACAATATATGCTTTCTTGACTCTCATCGTGGGCAAATGGGGTCAACCACTGAATTTGAATGTTACATAGAGAGCCTTTCCAGAAAATGGCATTAGTTGAGCTCTATATTTTTAGTGACGCGTGTAGATCATGACAAGCCCATGATCAGATGGATTTCAGATCAACATTAGACCATGACTAGGCAGACGATCATGTGGCTGTTGTTATGAGGACATTGTTGTGGTGTGATTTATCTGCCCTGTGGTTTCAGTTCATTTTAAATGACCATACTTACTGATTACTCCATGGCTCACCACATGCTGTTGACTGAGATTCTTTGAAATGCAGGGCTTGTGTTGATGATATTTGACAATATTGATTTGTTATTTATTTTACTTCTCTGACCCTGTCTTCTCTTTCTCTCTGAATCTCGCTCTCATCCCTCCCTCCTCGTCTGGGCCTTGTTCAGATCTGAGATCAGACAGAGACTGCCAGTCAGCAGAGACAAGAAATGGCAAAGGCTACTTTCATTCACTCTGTCTCTCAGTTTTCAACCCACCCAAAATTAAGGGTAGAGTATTGAAAAGTGACAATATAATTTATGATGAGTTAGACATCATGCATTGTTCAGTGATGAATGTGCAACTGAATGTTTATTCGTGAGACGTTTGTATTAAAGCCTTATGTGTGTGGAACACAAGGCTTTGTGATAAAAAAAATAAAAAAACATTTCCTAAACTTGCCAAAGTAACTGAATGGCTGCTTTACACCTGTGATTTAGTTGAACAGCCAATCAGTGTTGCTTAGGGAGATAATGAAACTGCCCTGGACTGACAGGATAGGTGTGGCTCTGGTATTAAAATGGAAGTCCCATCCTCCATCCTCCACTGCAATAATCTTTCACTTTTACCACTTCAGTCCAGTTGTTTTTGGCGGCAGAAAAATGAATAGTTCAGACTCAGCCATTTAGGATATCGGACTCTTTTATGCTCTCTAACATGACTGGATCACATATGGTATATTGCAGATCTGATATTTAGACCACCTAATTACAGCTAGAACTATATGAGGAAGACATTTGGACTCAATGTAACTCTCTTGACAGGCTATATGATATGTGCAATGCCAGGGAAACAACCAAACATCGCTTATCGCTTTGTCATGTGCATATTAGCATTTTCATAGCCTGTACTCAGCGTTGGATTTAAAGAGACTGAAAAGTATTTCATGACAGTATATTAATTTATCTACTCCCTGTGTGTGTTCTTTACTATGTGATAAATAGGTGTGTTATAGAATTACTGGTACTATCATCCAAAGGGATATTAAATTGTAATTTCCAACAGTAGGAGGACTGCTCAATATGCAATATTTGACAAGAATGTCATTGTAAACAACAGCCAACTGTCTGGGACATAGACATGTCTTATATCGTCAGAATGGTAAAATTATTGTTAATCTAAATGCAGTGTTTGAGGATAGTGCACAACAGCAAAACACTTTTATCAAGACAACTGGCTTGATACATTCACCTCTGACGGTAAGTAATGAACTTACAATCAGTAATCTTGTTCTGATTTGTCATTCTGAGGGTCCCGGAGATAAAATGTAGTGTAGTTTTGTTTGTTAAAATCAATTTTTTATATCCTAACACGTTCCATGTTGTTTACAGCATTTTGTAGGAATTCCGACTCTTTCAACTTGCAACAAAACAATTTATGAAATCTAATTAGCAAATATTTGTTTAACCCGGTCAAGTTCGGTTTCTGTGCAATCCTCACATTCCCTAGAAGGCAACCAAACTTGTTTCGTCATTCTACATTATGTATTGGCTACACAACACTACAATTAGCAGATGAAGGTCAGCCATCATTACGCACAATGAGACGAGCAGTGTTCACTTGATTGTCAGTGTCTTGGTCCAATGAAAACCTATAGTATTGAAACATAGCTAGCTAGATAGCCAATGAGCTGGGCTTTACAGTAGTATGTGAATGCCCTTTGTACGACAAACAGCCATCATGCTAGAGCTGTGTGCAACAGTATTCATTCTCAAGGGGAAAGCATACAGGACGCACAGTGGTTTACATTACGCAGCGTTTCGTTCTCTTATAAAAACTTTTCTCAAAACCGAAAAAGTAAAACATAGCTACTAAGAGTGTAAAAACTAAATCTAAGTCCAAGTACACACATTTGGATGAGAGTATTGCAGAAATTGACCGGGACAGTGACATTGAACGAATGGATGAGGACTCTGAGTGAGCGCCGTTTTGATTCCAGCACGGAATACATTTTTTTGGAAGGAAAATATCCTAGATCCCTTTCATTTCCCTTAAAATACGTTTTTGCTTCTCATGCTAATGTAGTTGTTTAAATGGTTGCATACTCATTTGAGATATTTTTTTTTATTTCAATATGTACAGTGGGGCAAAAAAGTATTTAGTCAGCCACCAATTGTGCAAGTTCTCCCGCTTAAAAATATGAGAGAGGCCTGTAATTTTAATCATAGATACACTTCAACTATAACAGACAAAATGAGAGAAAAAAATCCAGAAAATCACATTGTAGGATTTTTAATGAATTTATTTGCAAATTATGGTGGAAAATAAGTATTTGGTAACCTACAAACAAGCAAGATCTCTGGCTCTCACAGACCTGTAACTTCTTCTTTAAGAGGCTCCTCTGTCCTCCACTCGTTATCTGTATTAATGGTACCTGTTTGAACTTGTTATCAGTATAAAAGACATCTGTCCACAACCTCAAACAGTCACACTCCAAACTCCACTATGGCCAAGACCAAAGAGCTGTCAAAGGACACCAGAAACAAAATTGTAGACCTGCGCCAGGCTGGGAAGACTGAATCTGCAATAGGTAAGCAGCTTGGTTTGAAGAAATCAACTGTGGAAGCAATTATTAGGAAATGGAAGACATACAAGACCATTGATAATCTCCCTCGATCTGGGGCTCCACGCAAGATCTCACCCCGTGGGGCCAAAATGATCACAAAAATCCCAGAACCACACGGGGGGACCTAGTGAATGACCTGCAGAGAGCTGGGACCAAAGTAACAAAGCCTACCATCAGTAACACACTACGCCGCCAGGGACTCAAATCCTGCAGGTCCAGACGTGTCCCCCTGCTTAAGCCAGTACATGTCCAGGCCCGTCTGAAGTTTGCTAGAGAGCATTTGGATGATCCAGAAGAAGATTGGGAAAATGTCATATGGTCAGATGAAACCAAAATTGAAGTTTGCTAGAGAGCATTTGGATGATCCAGAAGAAGATTGGGAGAATGTCATATGGTCAGATGAAACCAAAATGTTTTTTTGGTAAAAACTCAACTCGTCGTGTTTGGAGGACAAAGAATGCTGAGTTGCATCCAAACAACACCATACCTACTGTGAAGCATGGGGTTGGAAACATCATGCTTTGGGGCTGTTTTTCTGCAAAGGGACCAGGACGACTGAGGGAGTTGAAAGTCCGTGTTGCCCAGCAACAGCCCCAAAACATCACTGCTCTAGAGGAGATCTGCATGGAGGAATGGGCCAAAATACCAGCAACAGTGTGTGAAAACCTTGTGAAGACTTACAGAAAACGTTTGACCTCATTGGCAACAAAGGGTATATAACAAAGTGTTGAGATAAACTTTTGTTATTGACCAAATACTTATTTTCCACCATAATTTGCAAATAAATTAATTGAAAATCCTATAATGTGATTTTCTGGATATTTTTTCTCATTTTGTCTGTCATAGTTGAAGTGTACCTATGATGAAAATTACAGGCCTCTCTCATCTTTTTAAGTGGGAGAACTTGCACAATTGGTGGCTGACTAAATACTTTTTTGCCCCACTGTATATACATACAAGGAATTAGCAAAGCCTATGTGTATGTTATGTTGGCCATGACATGCTGTGGCTGTGGATTTTGAGTGTCTTATTTTTTTTTTACCCCCTTTAGACCGCTGCGCCACTCGAGAGGCCCAAGGTTTTTGAGTGTCTTATGCCTAATTGTCCACATATTTCATGATAGTGATTGTGTTCCCCATACTCTATATAATATATTTGTTTATAGATATGTGTTGTGTATTGGATGTATTGATGCAGGGCTCACCCCCTGCTAAAATAAAGGTTGAATAAAAATAAGTAAAAGTAAATGTGAGATCTAACTGAATAAAAAAAAAATCCTCAATAGTGGTATAGACTCAGAAGACCTCTGGGAGCCATCCCCAAAGATACCACATTCAAGTCCTCCATCCCCCACTCATTCAAACTTAGGAACTGGTTCCTCCAGTCTGACCTCTGCTGCTGTCTCTGGCTCCGCACCCACCCCCGCCTGGCCAAAATACGTAACTGCAGACCTGAATGTGCCTCAGGGCAAAAAGAGCACAGCAGGGAGGCGTCGTTGTACAGTTCTCTGTGCCACAAGAAATCTCCCATTACCTGCACTATCTGTGCTGTTACCCTCTGCTTCACAGCAGACTGCTATGGGACTTGGCATCAGCAGCACAATCTTGTGTTGAGGACTGTGGGTGTTCTAAATACTCTAATTGTAATAGTGTGTAAATGTGTGGTTTCGTCACGTCTCCTCTTAGGACCTTTTATGTAGGGAAGCTAATGATCCATCATGTATGACATTTCTGGGAGTATGTAAACTTATATGTTTTATTACCATAGCATTTTTGTATGTTTTCTGTAGTTATGTACTTGAAAATGTGTCAATTGACCAATTCGGCCATTTGGGTACATTTTGGCAAACTCGTCGAGGGACACTTGGGAGACTTCATACTAAATATTATGTATCTCCCTCATTCTCGAATGTATCAGTATGAAGCTGTGCACACACACTCTGGCCCTATTGTGGAAAACATCTAAATTGTCCTTGAAACAGTCTTGATATGTTCGTCAAAAGAGAGATCAGGATCCAGAGTAACACCTAGGTCCTTCACAGTTTTATTTGAGACGACTGAACCATTAAGATTAATTGTCAGATTCAACAGAAGATCTCTTTGTTTCTTGGGACCTAGAACAAGCATCTCTGTTTTGTCCGAGTTTAAAAGTAGAACATTTGCTGCCATCCACTTCCTTATGTCTGAAACACAGGCTTCTAGCGAGGGCAATTTTGGGGCTTCACCATGTTTCATTGAAATGTACAGCTGTGTGTCATCCGCATAGCAGTGAAAGTTAACATTATGTTTTCGAATGACAACCCCAAGAGTTAAAATATATAGTGAAAACAATAGTGGTCCTAAAACGGAACCTTGAGGAACACCAACATTTACAGTTGATTTGTCAGAGGACAAACCATTCACAGAGACAAACTGACCAGGCCAGAACTTGTCCATGTAGACCAATTTACGTTTCCAATCTCTCCAAAATAATGTGGTGATCGATGGTATCAAAAGCAGCACTAAGGTCTAGGAACACGAGGACAGATGCAGAGCCTCGGTCTGACACCATTAAAAGGTAATTTACCACGTTCACAAGTGCAGTCTCAGTGCTATGATGGGGTCTAAAACCAGACTGAAGCATTTCGTATACATTGTTTGTCTTCGGAAGGTAGTGAGATGCTGCGTAACAGCTTTTTCTAAAATTTTTGAGAGGAAAGGAAGATTCGATATAGGCCGGTATTTTTTATATTTTCTGGGTCAAGGTTTGGCTTTTTCAAGAGAGGCTTTATTACTGCCACTTTTAGTGAGTTTGGTACACATCCGGTGGATAGAGAGCCGTTTATTATGCTCAACATAGGAGGACCAAGCACAGGAAGCAGCTCTTTCAGTAGTTTAGTTGGAATAGGGTCCAGTATGCAGCTTGAAGGTTTAGAGGCCATGATTATTTTCATCATTGTGTCAAGAGATATAGTACTAAAACACTTGAGTGTCTCTCTTGATCCTAGGTCCTGGCAGAGTTGTGCAGACTCAGGACAACTGAGCTTTGGAGGAATATGCAGATTTAAAGAGGAGTCCGCAATTTGTTTTCTAATGATCATGATCTTTTCCTCAAAGAAGTTCATGCATTTATTACTGCTGAAGTGAAAGCCATCCTCTCTTGGGGAATGCTGCTTTTTAGTTAGCTTTGCGACAATATCAAAAATAAATGTCAGATTGTTCTTATTTTCCTCAATTAAGTTGGAAAAATAGGATGATCGAGCAGCAGTGAGGGCTCTTCGATACTGCACGGTACTGTCTTTCCAAGCTAGTCGGAAGACTTCCAGTTTGGTGTGGCGCCATTTCCGTTCCAATTTTCTGGAAGCTTGCTTCAGAGCTCGGGTATTTTCTGTATACCAGGGAGCTAGTTTCTTATGATAAATGTTTTTAGTTTTTAGGGGTGCAACTGCATCTAGGGTATTGCGCAAGCCTTCAACACCATAATGATGAGCTTATAGGGCACTAAGCTCAGGGCCCTGGGTCTGAACCCACCCCTGTACAACTGGGTGCTGGACTTCCTGACAGGCCGACCCCAGATGGAGAATGTAGGCAACAACACCTCCAGCACGCCTACTCAATCCGGAATTTTATTATTGCAAGAGTTGATGAAACATTGAGGTGCAGTTTGACATATTTACATGACTTTTTTTTAGAAATGCAACGTTCGCTGTCTGTCTTTGTATATAATAGGAATACTATACACCTGGTGAACAAAACATTAAGGACACCTGCTCTTTCCATGACATAGACTGACCAGGTGAATCCAGCTGAAAGCTATGATCCCTTATTGATGTCACCTGATAAATCCTCTTCAATCAGTGTAGATGAAGGGGAGAAGACAGGTTAAAGAAGGATTTTTAAGCCTTGAGACAACTGAGTCATAGATTGTGTATGTGTGCAATTCAGAGGGTGAATGGAAGACAAAATATTTAAATGCCTTTGAACGGGGTATGGTAGGTAGTAGGTGCCAGGCACACCTGTTTGGGTCAAGAACTGCAACGCTGCTGGATTTTTCACGCTCAACAGTTTCCCATGTGTATCAAGTATAGCGTTGCACATTTTGGGGAATATATAGTTTGAGGTGGAAACTTTCCGTGGGAATTAATGGGAATGTATAGGAATTAACGGGAATATATGGGAATTAACGAACTATATGCAAATTAATATTAATGCCATTTAAATGTAGATGTTTTTTGCATTGGATATATTTACCATATCATATGGAGACAGAGATAAAAGTAGACATAATTGCAAATGATTAAATCCTTCCAATAGAAATAAATAAAAAAAAGGAAAGGGAAAGAAAGGGAATATTGAATGATCCCCAATGAGCTTTGGTTGTCTTCCTCTCAGGCTTCCATGCCTTCTCTCTGGACCTCCTCAATGTCCACCTCTTGAACATCACTCATCTTCACTGTCACTTTCCAACCTTGTTGAGGATGGCTCGTTGTCAGGCTCAAAAAGACTCACATTTGTCTGGGAACGCCACCAACTCTAAATCTGCAACCATGGGCACCCTCATAGATGTCATCCTGACCAACTTGCCCTCTAAATACACCTCTGATGTCTTCAACCAGGATCTCAGTGATCACTGCCTCATTGCCTGCATCTGTAATGAACGGTCAAACGAACAACCCCTCATCACTGTCAATCACCCCCTAAAACACTTCAGCGAGCAGGACTTTCTAATCAACCTGGCCCGGATATCCTGGAAGGGTATTGACCTCATCCCGTCAGTAGAGGATGCCTGGTTGCTCTTTAAATGTGCTTTCCTCACCATCTTAAATAAGCATGCCCCATTAAAAAAATTTAGAACTAAAAATAGATATAGCCCTTGGTTCACACCAGACTTGACTGCCCTTGACCAGCACAAAAACATCCTGTGGCGTACTGCATTAGCATCGAATAGCCCCCGCGATATGCAACTTTTCAGGGAGGTCAGGGACCAATATACACAGTCAGTTAGGAAAGCTAAGGCTAGCTTTTTCAAACAGACATTTGCATCCTGTAGCACTAATTGCAAAAGGTTTTGGTACACTGTAAAGTCCATGGAGAACAAGAGCACCTCCTCCCAGCTGCCCACTGCACTGAGGCTAGGAAACAATGTCACAATCGATAAATCTACGATAAACGAGAATTTCAATAAGCCTTTTTCTACGGCTGGCCATGCTTTCCACCTGGCTACCCCTAACCCCTGTTTATCCTTCACCCAAATCCAGACAGCTGATGTTCTTAAAGAGCTGCAAAATCTGGATCCCTACAAATCAGCTGGGCTTAACAATCTGGACCCTCTCTTTCTAAAATGATCCACCAAAATTGTTGCAACCCCTGTTACTAGCATGTTCAACCCATCTTTCATATCGTCTGAGATCCCCAAAGATTGGAAAGGTGCCCCTGTCATCAGACACTCTAGACCCAAACTGTTATAGACCTATATCCATCCTGCCCTGCCTTTCTAAAATCTTCTAAAGCCAAGTTGACTAACAGATCACCGACCATTTTGAATCCTACTGTACCTTCTCCACTATGCAATCTAGTTTCTGAGCTGGTCATGGGTGCACCTCAGCCATGCTCATGGTCCTAAACGATATCATAACCCCCATCAATAAAAGACAGTACTGTGCAGCCGTCTTCATCGACCTGGCCAAGGCTTTCGACTCTGTCAATCACCACATTCTTACCAGCAGACTCAATAGCCTTTGTTTCTCAAATGACTGCCTCGCCTGGTTCACCAACTGCTTCTCTGATAGAGTTCAGTGTGTCAAATCAGAGGGCCTGTTGTCTGGACCTCTGGCAGTCTCTATGGGGGTGCCACAGGGTTCAATCCTCAGGCCGACTCTTTTCTCTGCATATATCAATGATGTCTCTCTTGCTGCTGGTGATTCTCTGATCCACCTCTACGCAGACGACACCATTCTGTATACATCTGGCCCTTCTTTGAACACTGTGTTAACAAACCTCCAAACAAGCTTCAATGCCATATAACACTCCTCCATGGCCTCCAATTGCTTTTAAATGCCAGTAAAACTAAATGCATGTTCTTCAACCGATTGCTGCCCGCACCCGCCCGCCCGACTAGCATCACTACTCTGGATGGTTCTGACTTAGAATATGTGGATAACAACAAATACCTAGGTGTCTGGTTAGACTGTAAACTCTCCTTCCAGACGCACATTAAGCATTTCCAATCCAAAATTAAATCTAGAATTGGCTTCCTATTTCGCAACAAAGCCTCCTTCACACATGCTGCCAAACATACCCTCGTAAAACTGACTATCCTACCGATCCTTGACTTCGGCGATGTCATTTACAAAATAGCCTCCAACACTCTACTCAGCAAATTAGATGTAGTCTATCACGGTGCCATACTTTTTGTCACCAAAGCCCCATATACTACCCACCACTGCGACCTGTATGCTCTCGTTGGCTGGCCATCGCTTCATATTCGTTGCCAAAACCATCTATAAGGTCATCCTTAAGTCTTCGCTAGGTAAAGCCCCGCCTTATCTCAGCTCACTGGTCACCAAAGCCAACACCTATTTCCAGTTCTTTGCTGCCAACGAGCTGGAACAAACTGTAAAAATCACTGAAGCTGGGGACTTATATCTCCCTCTCTAACTTTAAGCATCAGTTGTGATAGCTGTGCCTGTACACAGCCCATCTGTAAATAGCACACCCAACTACGTCATCCCCATGTCATCACCAATTTTTTTTGCTCTTCTGTACCCCAGTATCTCTACTTGCACGTTCATCATCTGCACATCTATCAATCCAGTGTTAATGCTAAATTGTAATTATTTTGCCTCTATGGCCTATTTAAATCCTTACCTTCCTAATCTTACTACAGTTGCACACACTGTACATAGAATTTTATATTGTGTTATTGACTGTATGTTTGTTTATCCCATGTGTAACTCTGTGTTGTTGTTTTTGTCACTCTGCTTTGCTTTATTTTGGCCAGGTCGCAGTTGTAAATGAGAACTTGTTCTCAACTGGCCTACCTGGTTAAATAAAGGTGAGATATATATTTGTATATATTTTTTTTATTCAACCCTTGTATTGGTCAGCCTGTTGCGAACTTTAGTGTGTGTGTTCCCAAACACGGACCAGTTGCGCTCTGAGGCGGCTAATGGTGGACTTCACCAGACTGCCAAGAACCTTGCCCTCATCCAGGCCAACGTGGCGAGACACGGTAGTGATGACACCATAGGCCTTGTTGATATCTGCACCAGACAGGATGCTCTTGCCAGCATACTTGGGGTCCAACATGTACGCTGAGGCTTGTATGGGCTTCAGGCAGATGTCTTCATGCTTTTTCATGTATATCAGAACTGCAGTTTCCTCTGCTTGGATTAACAGTGAAGTGGGCAGGGCAGTACAGATTTCTTACATCTGCAAGCAGAGTCTGACTCCGAACATCAGACAGGATGGCATTGTCTCCCTCGATCCGTGCAATAACTACTGCTATAGGTTTCAGGCTGCATACCAGTCTCTCCCAAAATACATCATCCAGGATGATCCTCTTGATGGGGCTGTCCATATCGGCAGACTAAGATATGGCCAGTTCTTGGAGAGACTCCTTCCCCTCCAGGAGACTGTCAAACATGATGACAACACCACCCCAACGGGTGTTGCTGGGCAGCTTCAATGTGGTGAGCTTATTCTTCTCACTTTGCTTGGTGAGGTAGATTGCTGCTATAGCTTGATGACCCTTCACATACCTAAACATTTTCTTTGCTCTCTTGTAGAGTGTATCCATTGTTTTCAGTGCCATGATGTCCTTGAGTAGCAGATTCAATGCATGAGAAGCACAGCCAATGGGTGTGATGTGAGGGTAGGACTCCTCCACTTTAGACCAAGCAGCACTTCATATTCACAGCATTGTCTGTCACCAGTGCAAATATCTTCTGTGGTCCAAGGTAATTGATGACTGCCTTCAGCTCATCTGCAATGTAGAGACCAGCGTGGCGTGTCTGTTGTCCCTTGTGTCTGTGCTCTTGTAGAATACTGGTTGAGGGGTGGAGATGATGTAGTTAATTATTTCTTGCCCACGGACATTTGACCATCCATCAGAGAGGATTGCAATACAGTCTGCTTTCTCTATGATTTGCTTTACCTTCACTTGACCTCTGTGTAACTCTGCATTCAACAAATGAGTAGATAAAGCATGTCTGGTTGGAGGGGTGTATGCTGGGCGAAGAACATTCAGAAATCTCTTCCAATACACATTGTTTGTGAGCATCAGAGGTGAACCAGTTGCATACACAGCTCGAGCAAGACAGTCATCAGCATTTCTCTGACTATGTTCCTCCATTAAGTCAAAAAAACTTCTGATTCCAGGAGGACGATGAGCTGTTGCTATCGATAAGGTATCTGATTCATCATTTTCACCTCGAATAGAAGTAGAGGGACGTTTGTCAAGGTTGCTTGTTGTGAGCACTGAGGGAACTTTATGCACTTGGCCAGATGATTCTGCATCTTCGTTGCATTCTTCATATAGGATTTTTTCACAGTATTTGCAAAAGTACGCAGCTTTTTCTTGAGAAAAAACGGCAACGCGGCAGGAAGCCAAAATGTTATTGGGGGGAGGCACACGGGGAATGTGTCTGAGTCAGGTAGGAGACCTGAGCCAACTCCCCGTGCTTACCGTGGAGAGAGAGGGACCGGGCAGGGACCGTGTTATGCTGTGAGGTGCACAGTGTCCCCGGTGCGTGTGCATAGCCCGGTGCAGTACATTGCAGCGCCTCGTATCGGCCGGGCTAGAGTGGGCATTGAGCCAGGTGCCATGAAGCCGGCTCAGCGCATCTGGTCTCCAGTGCATCTCCTTGGGCCGGTGTACATGGCACCAGCCCTACACATGGTGTCCCCGGTTCGCCAGCACAGCCAGGTGCGGGCTATTCCACCTCGCCACACTGGCCTGGCTACGGGGAGCATTCAGCCAGTTAGGGTTGGGCAGGCTCGGTGCTCAAGAGCTCCAGTGCGCCTTCAGGGTCCGGTGTATCCGGTGCCACCTCCACGCACCAGCCCTCCGGTGGCAGCCCCCCGCACCAGGCTATCTCTCCGTCTCCTCCCTACAGGTGCTCCTGCCTGTCCAGCGCTGCCAGAGCCTTCCTCCTGCCCAGCACTGCCAGAGTCTCCCGTCTGTCCTGAGCTACCAGAGTCTCCCGTCTTTCCTGAGCTGCCAGAGCCGCCAGTCTGTCCTGAGCCGTCAGTCAGCCAGGAGCTGCCAGAGCCGTCAGTCATTCAGGAGCTGCCAGAGCCGTCAGTCAGCCAGGAGCTGCCAGAGCCGTCAGTCAGCCAGGAGCTGCCAGAGCCGTCAGTCAGCCAGGAGCTGCCGGAATCGCCCTTCATCCCGCCTGTCCGGTGCTGCCAGAATCTCCCGTCCATTCGGGACCCATTGCTAGGGTCCCCAGTCCAAGGTCGGCGGCGAGGGCCGGAGTCCGCACTAGGCTTTGCTGGCGAACCTCATTTGTTGTCAAAAAACAAAATGCATCTTCAATTTACACAGGAAGTTAATCCCATATTTTACCCAGTGTAATTCTGAATCAGCATCTCTACAAGGTTGGCTGGACTCGATCAGAATGCAAGACAACAACAATGAGGCCCCCACTTTGTATGATTACAATCATTCTATGAGAGACTCACTCTAACTGGGCATAGACGTCAATTTAACATCTATTCCACGTTGGTTCCATGTTGATTTTCTAATTGAAATGACGTGGAAACAACGTTGATTCAACCAGTGTGTGTCCAGTGGGTTGTAAGTACCTCACCATTTAAGAAGTCTCCTTTTGTCTGGTTACCTTAAGATATCCATTTACCATACTTTGCTACATGTGATATTAATGAGGTTTGATGGTGGATGTAGAAAGATACAGTGCCTTGCGAAAGTATTCGGCCCCCTTGAACTTTGCGACCTTTTGCCACATTTCAGGCTTCAAACATAAAGATATAAAACTGTATTTTTTTGTGAAGAATCAACAACAAGTGGGACACAATCATGAAGTGGAACGACATTTATTGGATATTTCAAACTTTTTTAACAAATCAAAAACTGAAAAATTGGGCGTGCAAAATTATTCAGCCCCCTTAAGTTAATACTTTGTAGCGCCACCTTTTGCTGCGATTACAGCTGTAAGTCGCTTGGGGTATGTCTCTATCAGTTTTGCACATCGAGAGACTGAATTTTTTTCCCTTTCCTCCTTGCAAAACAGCTCGAGCTCAGTGAGGTTGGATGGAGAGCATTTGTGAACAGCAGTTTTCAGTTCTTTCCACAGATTCTCGATTGGATTCAGGTCTGGACTTTGACTTGGCCATTCTAACACCTGGATATGTTTATTTTTGAACCATTCCATTGTAGATTTTGCTTTATGTTTTGGATCATTGTCTTGTTGGAAGACAAATCTCCGTCCCAGTCTCAGGTCTTTTGCAGACTCCATCAGGTTCTGGTCCATTCTTCCAGAATGGTCCTGTATTTGGCTCCATCCATCTTCCCATCAATTTTAACCATCTTCCCTGTCCCTGCTGAAGAAAAGCAGGCCCAAACCATGATGCTGCCACCACCATGTTTGACAGTGGGGATGGTGTGTTCAGGGTGATGAGCTGTGTTGCTTTTACGCCAAACATAACGTTTTGCATTGTTGCCAAAAAGTTCAATTTTGGTTTCATCTGACCAGAGCACCTTCTTCCACATGTTTGGTGTGTCTCCCAGGTGGCTTGTGGCATTCTTTAAACGGCACTTTTTATGGATATCTTTAAGAAATGGCTTTCTTCTTGCCACTCTTCCATAAAGGCCAGATTTGTGCAATATATGACTGATTGTTGTCCTATGGACAGAGTCTCCCACCTCAGCTGTAGATCTCTGCAGTTCATCCAGATTGATCATGGGCCTCTTGGCTGCATCTCTGATCAGTCTTCTCCTTGTATGAGCTGAAAGTTTAGAGGGACGGCCAGGTCTTGGTAGATTTGCAGTGGTCTGATACTCCTTCCATTTCAATATTATCGCTTGCACAGTGCTCCTTGGGATGTTTAAAGCTTGGGAAAT
This sequence comes from Oncorhynchus mykiss, assembly GCF_057628025.1. Lineage (NCBI taxonomy): Eukaryota > Metazoa > Chordata > Actinopteri > Salmoniformes > Salmonidae > Oncorhynchus > Oncorhynchus mykiss. The sequence continues at coordinate 65,749,419 of NC_143024.1, forward strand.
CTTTTTGTATCCAAATCCGGCTTTAAACTTCTTCACAACAGTATCTCGGACCTGCCTGGTGTGTTCCTTGTTCTTCATGATGCTCTCTGCGCTTTTAACGGACCTCTGAGACTATCACAGTGCAGGTGCATTTATACGGAGACTTGATTACACACAGGTGGATTGTATTTATCATCATTAGTCATTTAGGTCAACATTGGATCATTCAGAGATCCTCACTGAACTTCTGGAGAGAGTTTGCTGCACTGAAAGTAAAGGGGCTGAATAATTTTGCACGCCCAATTTTTCAGTTTTTGATTTGTTAAAAACGTTTGAAATATCCAATAAATGTCGTTCCACTTCATGATTGTGTCCCACTTGTTGTTGATTCTTCGCAAAAAAATACAGTTTTATATCTTTATGTTTGAAGCCTGAAATGTGGTAAAAGGTCGCAAAGTTCAAGGGGGCCGAATACTTTCGCAAGGCACTGTAATGTGTGCTATGGATTCTGTCTCTGTGTAGAATTGTGACAACCAGTCAGTATTTTCACAATTGTGTGAGGCTTATAGGTCTGGTGGATGACTGTTTATGGCCCCAGCAGATTGGCCCTTGACCTTTTTCATGACCTATTTCCCCCATCAACAGACCAGCCTGCCCAGAGAGTAACCTGAGCAGGGCTGTCCAGTGCTGTCCACAGAGTTACGTGGCCTTCTGCCCCATTAGAGACAAGTCTAACCATGTTAAGCCACAGTGTTTAACTCAGGTTAATTACATATTTACATACCCATCACTATGGCCAGACTCCCACCACCCAGCACTTCTTTGATTAGAGGGGAAAGTCTGGGAGTTCCAACGATGGCCGCCATTCTATTATCGATTAATCAATCAATCCTCATACAGTTTAGAATCATACCTCCTAATACAGTTTACTTTTCTCACCCTTAGACATGTGTCTCTCTTTTGAATAAATGACACACCTCAATATATCAAATACGGTTGATTTAGCTATGTATGTTACGTCAATATTCCCTCAAAACGCTGGTTGTGGGGTAACAGAGACATGTCGGCGGCCATTTTAGGCTACACCTTAGAACGAGGCCCTGATGCACATCAGTAGAGAAACACTGCTGGGTTAGCTGCTATGGAAACACAATGACTGACCACTTTAATGTATTCCCAACGCTGCTTCTTGCCACTAAAAGCCAGAGCAGCAGCCCCTCAGTCTAAAAATAAAAGGATGATGTAGACCAGCGAGTTTGGACCAGTCCAGCTTTCCTCTGCTTCTCAACCAACCCAGACACAGCCCTTCTCAGGAGAGGCTCAGCACTGTCTGCTCCCGGGGCTGGAACAACACTGGCATGCTGAAAAAGGTCTATTGACCCGAAACATTGTTTCTACTGAGAGATCCATTACGTTGTCTGGGGACTATTCAGGATTACCAATAGTTATCTTCTTTTTAAAATCGAAAATGTCTGCCAATATCTGCTAATCCTTGGAGTGAACTATCACTTTAGAACCTTGGTTTGATCAGTACACAGTCACTTTGGGAATCTGCTTCTGGGCTCCCGAGTGGCGCAGCGGTCTAAGGCACTGCATCTTAGTGCTAGAGATGTCACTACAGACCCTGGTTCAATTCCAGGCTGTATCACAACTGGCTATGATTGGGAGTCCCATAGGGCGGCGCCCAATTGGCCCAGTGTCGTTAGGGTTTGGCCGGGGTAGGCCATCATAGTAAATAAGAATTGGTTTTTAACTGACTTGCCTAGAAGGTTAAATAAAGGTTAAATAAAACATTTTAAAACCATGGACCAGTCAGTCTGACTGTGTCCTGTCAAAAAGATTCTGTTCTTCAGCAAATCAATGACGCTCCTCTTCCCCCACCCTTCCTATCCCCAACGGGTTGGACTGACTGCTCATATCTCCCTAATCGCCCTAAGGAAAGAAATTGTAAGCAGCTTTCTGCTATTCAGTTGTCCAGGGTGATGGATTGCAAAGCACCATTGGCGCGCAGGACATTCTAGGGACTTGGACAGAGTCCAGACAGAGAATTTGCTGTGTCAATAAACACTGTGCGGAATGTAGCGAGCTGGATGAGGCTATAGAAATCTTGTTCATGGCCTGTCTGGCAGGCAGGATGCATCTCTATCAATTCAGGACTGACCAAGTACTGCTGCTTGGTGATGATTTAGATAGTCTTCTTATTATACTAATACTTTCCGACAGGCACTGTATGTATCTGACACAGCCGTTGATTCCTACTCACACACAGACCCAGTCAAATCAACCCAGATCAGATGAAAAGACAGGTGTGCACAGCCCTGGTCATCAGGCCATGGGGGGGGGGGGGGGGGGGGGAGGAGAGAGAGAGAGAGAGAGAGAGAGAGAGAGAGAGAGAGAGAGAGAGAGAGAGAGAGAGAGAGAGAGAGAACAGCACACACTGGGCTCTCTGTGAGATGTTCCACAACCTACATGTGTTGTTATATAAATAATAAACTCACTAGAAAGTCTCTGTGTGAAGGGGAGCCCTACTGCAGAGAGCTGGCAGACAGTAACTGTCTAAACTTCTTCAAGGGCCGCTGCCCTCCATGTAACTGCCAGCGGCAGTCAGCCAGCCGGTAACCAGGCGCTGCTATTGACCCTCCAGTGGGTGAGGGAAAGAGAAGCGTCAAACCCAGCAGAAGGTGAAAGATGACTGGGACCAGAACCGTGGCACTGCTGACAGTCATCCATTTGAAACTGAAAAACCCTGTAAGAAAGAGGCTTAGAGTGATACTGGTTACAAACAGATCTTTCTCCATCAGATTCATTACCTAATTAAATAAACAGCCTATTGCCAGTTAGTTAGTAGCCCTAATGCATCTGAAGCTGAGCTGAGAGGGAAATTGGTGTTAGTTTCTGTTTGCATTTGTGTATGTGTGTGTGCGTTTGTGTGTGTGTGTGACTGTGTTTGTGTGTGTGTTTGTTTGTGTGGCTGCAAAGGGAGGGTTAGGATGGAGCAGGTGCAGTGTGGAGGACTACTGCTGGCCCTGGTGTGTAATCAGAGCCTAGATGAATCATGTTGTTCATGAAAAAGGAGTTCAGGTGAATCCACAGCCAGTCCCAGTTAGTTAGCCTGGTCTCAAGAGGCACTGTGGAACCATGGAACCTTCACGGAGCTGGGAGTAGACAACATTAGGCTGCTGTAGTGACCTCAATAGATCAACCCAGATTAGACATGCCAAGGTAGCACTGGATACAAAGTGTACCTTTTCATATCAGCCACAACAAGGCAGGCACCAGGCAGCTGCCAGACTCTGCACTCAATGGCCTCAACATAGGAACCAAACAGATATAGCCTGTTCTCACACTGTCTAGTCTTCAGAGGTGTACATCACTCATGCTTTTCTCTATCTATCTCCATAATGTTTAATTACTCTACAGTTATCCAGGATAATGAATCATAAGCTGTTTAAGATCAGGCTGTGGCAGTGTCAATTCTTGCTACTGGCGAATAAGAGTCCTTAAGGATTTGAAAGCTGATAATGAATTGATTTATTAAACACTAATGTTTATTGTAAACATTAGTAAACACTAATGTTGTTTGGCCTCTAATGTGTTGGTCGGTAAGTTGAGTTAGCCCCAAGAGAAATGTGTTTTTGTGTGTGTGTGTCTCTGTGTGTGTGTGTGTGTGTGTGTGTGTGTGTGTGTGTGTGTGTGTGTCCACGTGAAATTACTCTAAATTACACCAAAGACTCCCCAAATTTTATCAGCATATCGATTGCGCAACCAGGGGTGGAAAGACCTTGGATCATTGTTACTCTAACTTCCGCGACGCATATAAGGCCCTGCCCCGCCCCCCTTTCGGAAAAGCTGACCATGACTCCATTTTGTTGATCCCTGCCTACAGACAGAAACTAAAACAAGAGGCTCCCACGCTGAGGTCTGTCCAACGCTGGTCCGACCAAGCTGACTCCACACTCCAAGACTGCTTCCATCACGTGGACTGGGACATGTTTCGTATTGCGTCAGACAACAACATTGACGAATACGCTGATTCGGTGTGCGAGTTCATTAGAACGTGCGTTGAAGATGTCGTTCCCATAGCAACGATTAAAACATTCCCTAACCAGAAACCGTGGATTGATGGCAGCATTCGTGTGAAACTGAAAGCGCGAACCACTGCTTTTAATCAGGGCAAGGTGTCTGGTAACATGACCGAATACAAACAGTGCAGCTATTCCCTCCGCAAGGCTATCAAACAAGCTAAGCGTCAGTACAGAGACAAAGTAGAATCTCAATTCAACGGCTCAGACACAAGAGGCATGTGGCAGGGTCTACAGTCAATCACGGACTACAGGAAGAAATCCAGCCCAGTCACGGACCAGGATGTCCTGCTCCCAGGCAGACTAAATAACTTTTTTGCCCGCTTTGAGGACAATACAGTGCCACTGACACGGCCTGCAACGAAAACTTGCGGTCTCTCCTTCACTGCAGCCGAGGTGAGTAAGACATTTAAACGTGTTAACCCTCGCAAGGCTGCAGGCCCAGACGGCATCCCCAGCCGCGCCCTCAGAGCATGCGCAGACCAGCTGGCCGGTGTGTTTACGGACATATTCAATCAATCCCTATACCAGTCTGCTGTTCCCACATGCTTCAAGAGGGCCACCATTGTTCCTGTTCCCAAGAAAGCTAAGGTAACTGAGCTAAACGACTACCGCCCCGTAGCACTCACTTCCGTCATCATGAAGTGCTTTGAGAGACTAGTCAAGGACCATATCACCTCCACCCTACCTGACACCCTAGACCCACTCCAATTTGCTTACCGCCCAAATAGGTCCACAGACGATGCAATCTCAACCACACTGCACACTGCCCTAACCCATCTGGACAAGAGGAATACTTATGTGAGAATGCTGTTCATTGACTACAGTTCGGCATTCAACACCATAGTACCCTCCAAGCTCGTCATCAAGCTCGAGACCCTGGGTCTCGACCCCGCCCTGTGCAACTGGGTACTGGACTTCCTGACGGGCCGCCCCCAGGTGGTGAGGGTAGGCAACAACATCTCCTCCCCGCTGATCCTCAACACTGGGGCCCCACAAGGGTGCGTTCTGAGCCCTCTCCTGTACTCCCTGTTCACCCACGACTGCGTGGCCACGCACGCCTCCAACTCAATCATCAAGTTTGCGGACGACACAACAGTGGTAGGCTTGATTACCAACAACGACGAGACGGCCTACAGGGAGGAGGTGAGGGCCCTCGGAGTGTGGTGTCAGGAAAATAACCTCACACTCAACGTCAACAAAACTAAGGAGATTATTGTGGACTTCAGGAAACAGCAGAGGGAACACCCCCCTATCCACATCGATGGAACAGTAGTGGGGAGGGTAGCAAGTTTTAAGTTCCTCGGCATACACATCACAGACAAACTGAATTGGTCCACTCACACAGACAGCATTGTGAAGAAGGCGCAGCAGCGCCTCTTCAACCTCAGGAGGCTGAAGAAATTCGGCTTGTCACCAAAAGCACTCACAAACTTCTACAGATGCACAATCGAGAGCATCCTGGCGGGCTGTATCACCGCCTGGTACGGCAACTGCTCCGCCCTCAACCGTAAGGCTCTCCAGAGGGTAGTGAGGTCTGCACAACGCATCACCGGGGGCAAACTACCTGCCCTCCAGGACACATACACCACCCGATGTCACAGGAAGGCCATAAAGATCATCAAGGACATCAACCACCCGAGCCACTGCCTGTTCACCCCGCTATCATCCAGAAGGCGAGGTCAGTACAGGTGCATCAAAGCTGGGACCGAGAGACTGAAAAACAGCTTCTATCTCAAGGCTATCAGACTGTTAAACAGCCACCACTAACATTGAGTGGCTGCTGCCAACACACTGACACTGACTCAACTCCAGCCACTTTAATAATGGGAATTGATGGGAAATTATGTAAATATATCACTAGCCACTTTAACCAATGCTACCTTATATAATGTTACTCACCCTACATTGTTCATCTCATAGGCATACGTATATACTGTACTCTATATCATCGACTGTATCCTTATGTAATACATGTATCACTAGCCACTTTAACTATGCCACTTTGTTTACATACTCATCTCATATGTATATACTGTACTCGATACAATCTACTGTATCTGCCTATGCTGCTCTGTACCATCACTCATTAATATATCCTTATGTACATATTCTTTATCCCCTCACACTGTGTACAAGACAGTAGTTTTGGAATTGTTAGTTAGATTACTTGTTGGTTATTACTGCATTGTCGGAACTAGAAGCACAAGCATTTCGCTACACTCGCATTAACATCTGCTAACCATGTGTATGTGACAAATAAAATTTGATTTGATTTAGACTTTCTATGGCTCTGTAAGCCTCTACAAATCACTTTAATTTAACAAACCGTCCAGTTTTTCAAGATTTGTATAAAATAGGACCTAATTATTTACAGTGCGAGTAAAATAGTTTTCCTTGATCATATGGGCGTACCTCAACAACAGAATATTGTGGGTATATACGGGCCATTAAAAATATTCAGGAGAGTAGACTGCTGATTGGCCAGCTCCTCCTCTATGAGGAAATAACAAGAATGTTCTGTTGGAGATCAAAGTTTGAGGTGGGGTGTTTGAAGTGTTTTTTTCTCTCCAATTAATGCTTTGGGCCCAAATACACTAGACGACCAAAAGTATGTGGACACTTGCTCGACAAAGCACTCATTCCAAAATCATCGGCATTAATATAGAGTTGGTCCTCCCTTTGCTGCTATAACAGCCTCCACTCTTCTGGGAAGCCTTTCCATAAGATGTTGGAACATTACTGCGGAGACTTGCTTCCATTCAGCCACAACAGCATTAGTCAGGTTGGGCACTGATGTTAGGCGACTTGGCCTGGCTCGCAGTTGGTGTTCCAATTCATCCTAAAGGTGTACGATGGGGTTGAGGTCAGGGCTCTGTGCAAGCCAGTCAAGTTCTTCCACACCGATCTCGACAGACCATTTCTGTATGGACCTCACTTTGTGCACGGGGTATTGTCATGCTGAAAAAGAAAAAGGGCCTTCCCCATACTTTTTCCACAAAATTGGAAGCACAGAATTGTCTAGAATGTCATTGTATGCTGTAGCGTTAATATTTCCCTTCACTGGAACTAAGGGACCTAGCCCAAACCATTAAAAACAGCCCCAGACCATTATTCTTCCACCATTAAACTTTACAGTTGGCAGTATGCATTGGAGACAGGTAGCGTTCTCCTGGCATCTGCCAAACCCAGATGCTCGGACATGGAAAGCCATTGCATGAAGCTCCCGATGAACAGTTCTTGTGCTGACGTTGCTTCATTTTAATATGGTGAAAGTATTCCTTTAAATATGAATATACACTACCGGTCAAAAGTTTTAGAACACCTACTCATTCAAGGGTTTTTCTTTATTTTTCCTATTTTCTATATTGTAGAATAATAGTGAAGACATCAAAACTTTGAAATAACACATGGAATTATGTAGCAACCAAAAAACTGTTAAGCAAATCTAAATATATTTTATATTTGAGATTCTTCAAGTTGCCTCCCTATGCCACCTGGAATGCATTTCAATTAACAGGTGTGCCTTCTTAAAAGTTAATTCATGGAATTTCTTTCCTTCTTAATGTGTTTGAGCCAATCAGTTGTGTTGTGACAAAGTGTGTGTGTGTGTGTGTGTGAACTTCAAGTGCAGTCAAGTGCAGTTTATTCAAGTGTAGTCGCAAAAACCATCAAGCACTATGATGAAATTGGCTCTCATGAGGACTGCCACAGGAATGGAAGACCCAGAGTTCCCTCTGCTACAGAGGATAAGTTCATTAGAGTTACCAGTCTCCGAAATCGCTGTCCAATAAATGCTTCATAGAGTTCAAGTAACAGACACATCTCAACATCAACTGTTCAGAGGAGACTATGTGAATCAGGCCTTCATGGTTGAATTTCTTGAAGGAATTCCCACATATGCTGAGCACTTGTTGATTGCTTTTCCTTCACTCTGTGGTCCAACTCATCCCAAACCATCTCAATTGGGTTGAGGTCGGGTGATTGTTGAGGCCAGGTCATCTGATGCAGCACTCCATCACTCTCCTTCTTGGTCAAATAGCCCTTACACACCCTGGAGGTGTGTTCTAGGTCATTGTCCTGTTGAAAAACAAATTATAGTCCCACGAAGCGCAAACCAGATGGGATGGTGTGGTAGCCATGCTGTGGTAACCATGCTGGTTAAGTGTGCCTTGAATTCTAAATAAATCACTGACAGTCTCACCAGCAAAGCACCCCCACACCATCACACCTCCTCCTCAGTGCTTCATGGTGGGAACCACACATGCAGAGATCATCCGTTCACCTACTCTGCATCTCATAAACCAAAAATCTGAAATTTGGATTTATCATGTTCACTGCTTGCGTTTCTTGGCCCAAGCAAGTCTCTTCTTATTATTGGTGTCCTTTAGTAGTGGTTTCTTTGCAGAAATTCGACCACAAAGGCCTGATTCATACAGTCTCCTCTGAACAGTTGATGTTGAGATATGTCTTTGCAATCTGAGGTGCAGTTAATTGCCGATTTCTGAGGCTGGTAACTCTAGCGGATTTATCCTCTGTAGCAGAGGTAACTCTGGGTCTTACTTTCCAGTTTCTTCATAGCGCTTGATGGTTTTTGCAACTGCACTTGAAGAAACTTTGAAAGTTCTTGAACTTTTCCGCATTGACTGACCTTCATGTGTTAAAGTAATGATGGACTGTCATTTCTCTTTGCTTATTTGAGCTGTTCTTGCCATAATATGGACTTGGTCTTTTACCATCTAAGGCTATATTCTGTATACCACCCTTACCTAATCACAACACAACTAATTGGGTCAAACACATTAAGAAGGAAAGAAATTCCACAAATGGACTTTTAACAAGTCACACCTGTTAATTGAAATGCATTCCAGGTGACTACCTCCTGAAGCTGGTTGAGAGAAGGCCACAAGTATGCAAAGCTGTCATCAAGGCAAAGTGTGGTTACTTTGACACATTTTTTTAACACTTTTTTGGTTACTACATGATTCCATATGTGTTATTTCATAGTTTTGATGTCTTCTACAATGTAGCAAATAGTAAAAAATAAAGAAAAACCCTTGAATGAGTAGGTGTTTCCAAACTTTTGACTGGTATTGTATAGATATTGTTTAAGGAAACATTGCACATCTAATAGTCAAATCATAGCAGGCTATTTTGGGACATTTCTGGTGTTTTGTGGTGGACAATTAGTGGGTCGAGCACAACATGTTAAAACCAGTCTGAGAAAACACACATACATCATTTATCTCCATTATATTTGTCCTGAATTCTCCCAATTAAGCTGTTCCTCTGTTGGCTTCTCGCTGCGCCCTCCCATGGCTCAACGTAAATCAGATCAGTCGGATTCTGTAGAGTGGCCTCAGTTCTTCACCAGCAAATCATCAGTAGTGCAAATATGCTTTTCAAAGGTGTATAATTGTAATTTGCCAGCTTACTCCATGGATTTGCAATAAGAGAAAACAAAGCAGTTATTTTCAGTTAGCCAAAACTAAATCTAATACTGTAAAATGTACGTAGTATATGCAGTAGACTACAGTTGGCAGATGCAGTCCCACAGGATTTAATATCAACGGCGAGTGTTTTTTAAATGTATTGTCATTTTGGTGCAGTAAGCCTTTGCAGACAGTTAGTGAACAAACATCCTGGTGGACCTTGAAAAGTGATGCTGTTGTTTGGTGCTACTATGCTGTGTTTTCACACTCAGCTGGTGTTTTGCGAGAGAATGTGCTGAGATGTCCTTCAGCAGCACACAGCACGATGTGTCTCAGAGCTGTGAAGAACATGAATATACTGACACACTGGAGACCGTTTTTCCTCAAAATATACAATTTGTAACACTTTCCATGTCTATTTTGTTGTTGTGGGTCAATGTTGATGCCACTGAGGACTTTCTCCTGTAATGTGTATTTGTGCCATGCTTTAGTCCAGGCGCCTGCACCCCACTTTTCTTGACACAAACTCTCATCATAACAACAGAAGCCTCAGTGGCAGGCAGGCAGCCGAATCCCAGGTGGCACTTCCCTTACTGAAGGAATCGATCGTTTGCATTGAAATCAATTTGGGAGAGGGCCTGAGAGGTGCTGCAGACAAAGGGGAGGCTGGTGGAGCCAGTGTGGACTGGAGCGAGAGGGAGGTGGAGGAAGGGGGAGAGAGGGATGTGGGTTCCTCCCCTGGCTCTGCAGGGGAGCTGTGGACTGGAGCCGTCCTCTCAGCCAGAGTGGAGCGGCCCAGTGCTGTAGGTCCTGAATTATTAAACACAACATATTGCAGCTGAGCAGCGGGGTAAAGCCATGTCGGATGTGTCTACTTTTCAACTGGGCTGCTGCTCTGAGGCTCTGTGAAGGACATAGGGGGGTGTTTTGGGAGGAAGCGGAGGACAGAGAGGGGGTGATTTGGGAGGAAAGGGAGAGGTCTGACTGGTCTTGCAGTGGGAGGCTGAAGCCCCGCAGAGGTCTTATTGTATAAGCACCTGTCAATTAAGAAGAAAAGATCCGGGAGCCAAGGGCTTTGTTTAAACCAGCTGCTGCTGCACCAAGGATTTAGTTATGTTTATCAACATGAGACAATTAGCTAACGGACCAAGATAAAGTCCTAAACTATAGCTAACCTCTCTCAACAACACTGTTCTCAACTTCTCTCTTACAGTATGTACAGTACATGCAGACACGCACTAGACACACACACACACACACACACACACACACACACACACACACACACACACACACACACACACACACACACACACACACACACACACACACACACACACACACACACACACACATACACACACACCCTGCAGTGATCTGCCAGTGATTTCTAGAGCATCCCATTTCCACGAAGGTTTGAAAGTCTGCCTCTTATTATTTCAAAGGACAGGTAACGCACTGAGTTTTCCTGGAATCAGAATTGCACTCACGGTGGTGAAGCTTGTTACATTCTGAGTGGCATAACTCTAATATCCAGTCTCCTTTGAACGTTTTCTCATAATCACTAAGAGGACTGGCTTCAAATTCCTTGAATTTCCATAGTTAATCAATAGCAACCTATGGACCATTTAAACTAGATTAAAGTGATGTACACTGTATCTCATCAGTGAGATACAGTGTAATAGGACTATACTATAGTAATCAGCCTCAGAGCATCATCATTAGTCTGAGTGATGGAACAACCATGCTAGCTAACAGTCTCTGCATGGCAAAGTGAAGGAAATCATGGAAGCAGTGCTCGTGTTCTCCCGTGTAATATCACTGGCACAGAGGCTTTTGCCAAACAGATTATTTTATTTTAATGGTTAACACTGCATCCATCTAATATAAGAGATGCTATATGATTGCAGATGACCCTCCCCAATTCATTTGGATTCTCCCAAGATCATTGACTACACCCATAATCTGGGTCTCGCCCCTAAGAAGAGGGAAGAGGGAACATAATTACATTTCTCGTTAGCCGCAAATGATTCCTGCGAGTCTGTCAGAGCTATTTGTCATAGCAGGGTGAATGATGGGTTTTTTAATGAAGAGGAGTGGAGTTGGGGTTTAAAGGGGCGTGAATCACAGTTCATGGCGAGGTGTGATGCTTGTCCCCTGGGACAAGGCTGACAGCAATTTATTTTGTTCTAGTAGATTATGTATTGATCCTCTGAAGGGATTTAGCCAGAATCTGGGGTTCATTTAAAGTACTAGGATTGGGTTCCAAACCAGAAACACTCTCTAGAAAGCAGAGCACTGTCAATTTTTATTTTATTTTATTTTGTATTTATTGAACCTTTATTTAAGTAGGCAAGTCAGTTAAGAACAAATTATATTTACAATGAAGGCCTACACCGGCCAAACCCTTACCCGGATGACGCTGGGCCAATTGTGCGCTGCCATATGGGACTCCCAATCACGGCCTGTTGTGATACAGCCTGGAATCGAACCGAGGGTCTGTAGTGACGCCTCTAGCACTGAGATGTGCCTTAGATCCTGTGGTTGGGCCACTTGGGAGCCCAACCAGCTCCTAATAGGAGGAGCATGGTTATCTTTCCTCCAAGAAAGAAAGAGGATAGCTACACTCTATATTGCTCAGATACAATACATTTGACAGCAAGCTGCCTTTATGAGGGCATCTTTCTACCAAGCTACTTCCTTTCAGCTCTACAGCTCCTCTCCCTGCTTTACTGTCTTGAAGTAAGAGGTGGGGACTGATGTGAGATTAGTTGCTGTAGTGTAGTGTAGCATCTTGCGACCCTGGGCTCAGCAGTGCCACTCCTGCCAACTAAACAACCCCGCTTTGCTTTGGCGTTCACCCAGTCCTTATATAACAGGCTCAGCATTAGGACATTACTGCTGTAGTTAAAACCCTGCCAAGTTCATTAGTATCTCTACCTCAGATCATTTAGGATCTTTGCAGGTGTTCAGGGTCCCAAATCAATTTCTTAGCGAAGGTAGTCATTTCAGTACTAAAATGAGACTCAATATGCGGTAATATATCTGAAAAAGCTGACTGATTCTTGAGTATGCGCTGTGTGTGTGTGTGGGTGTGTGTGCGGTATATCACCAGAGTTCTAGTTATGGCACATTACTGTATGTGTGTCTGACATGTTGAGAAATGAGGTAGAAAAACGAGATGTGTTTAGTTACCAGTGAGAGCTCCGCTGCTATTTGTCTTACTTATGGAAATACCCAGTCTCACTTTTATGATCAGTGATGAAGATAGAGAGAGAGGAGAAGGCTGTCTGTGAGTTAGAGAGGGGACAGTTGATGCTGAGGAGACGGAGAAGAAAGGGACATTAAGGTGAGGAGTCACAGTCCAATTAAACTTAGCCCTGTGAAAATACTGTTGTTACAAGATTCATAGAACAGAACAAAAGAGCAAATGAGATGCAAAACCCTGTATACAGTACATCATATTCTGTTTTCCACAGAAGATTATATACTGTATTGTGTGTAAGAGTAGTTCATCAGATGTGAATATGTCAATTGTCAAGCCAACAACGGAAGCATCCTATATCTTCAATAACAACATCTTCATCTGTGTCTGTATACTATCTATGTTCTCCCCAGCTAAAGTGCTGCTTGTCAGGCATGTTTGGCTCCCTGATAAATGTGTGGTATCAGCCGAGTGCTGAGTGCTCCTCCATGCGCCTCCTTTCATAAATCACAAAGAGATCTTCTTCACCAAAGCTTTGTAGCACTGCCGTCTCTCTTTGTTTTGACACGGAACGGGTACATTTTCAGACACGCCAATCGCCTCTGAAAGCAAAGCTGGGTAAACTAATCACTAGCATTAATACCAACAACAGAGACCTATCTTCCTTGTGTTTTCATGAGTCTGTCAAGTGAGACTTTTTTTGCCTTTTATCCATAAGTTTTTGCTTATACTTCGCAATAAATACTGAGGTATTTTTCTTTGTCTCCTTGGCTGGATAAAAGGCTACACTTATTAGCGTGATTCAATACTTTTTCGCCCCATCACCCAACACACTAGCCCCATCCCTCCCTCTCCTCCCCTCCCTCACCCGTGGTCATTGCTCTGGAATCTAGACAGTCACATTTCCAGGCTTACCCTGGTCCCTGACCCATTTCACCAGCATGGAAGTGACTCTTGTCTCTGTATCCCTGTTGCCCCTCCTCATTACCCCACACAGTGTGTTCTCTGTGGAAATGAATGCATGGATTAATGATCCCACTTTGTGCTGAAACAAATATACCATTGCTTTTGTTATAGGCTAACTGCTGTGCTGGTCAGTGCCCAGGCTAATGATAAGCATCACTGTAGTGACCTGCTGTATTGCTTGTCTTGTTCTGGGTTCTGTATCTGCACTCACTCTGAATGAGTGCATTTATGTATGTGGCTGCATGGTTCAGTGCCAATAGGAGTGAGTCTGTCTGTTAGTGTGGGTGCTGTGCTTGCAGGGCAGACTAACATTATGGGCACTATGTAGGGAATAGGGTGCCATTTGGGATGTATCCCTGGTCTGGGAGAAGAGAGTGCGGAGCTTTGGCAGCCCTTGGCAGGCTGTGTTGGCTGGCGTCCTGGTGCCTTGATCCAGCCTCCAGACGGCTTGGGAAGAGAACAACCTAAGGGCTCCCTGTACAGGACTGGATGCTGACAGTACGGCCAGCAGATCCACTCATCCTGCTTCACGCTGTACTGCTGCCGCAGCTAGCAGACCAGCTGTCACCAGGAGTGAGCCTGTTTGTTCCTCTCTCTACTTGACTGTTGGACTGTCAGACTGTCCTGCAGATCCCTTTTTTGTTTGTGTTATTTGCATCGACCCGGCCTACGGTGTTGACTGAGGGGATAAGAGGAAGTTGGTAGTTCTAATATGGTGCCAGTCTGCCAGAGCATCTTAGCATCACGCGTCATGGGTCTGTCTGTCACCATGGTCCCCTACGCCACAGACCCTTTTTAAGCCTTTTAAGACCTAGACCAGAGAGGTCACACGATAGCCTCCATGGCAGCCATTGATTGGTGGATCAAAGATAGAGAGACTGAGATAAAAGCCCTGTTGAAACTCTCCTCCAGCTCAGCTCGCACTCAGATTGCCCGTCTCCATGGTGATCTGCCTAGCGACAGGGCGCCCCGTGGGACTGTTACCGCCCTGAAAACGAACGCATCACATAGGAAACTTAAAAGCCCCCAGTTTCACAAGGACGGAATGAACAGAAACGGATGGAGAGAATATGGAGAATTTGGGCCAGAATCAGATGTGTCAAGCTTGTTATTATAACCATTAAGTGCCTGATGAGTCAAATGCTACAGATGTATAAGATGCTTTGATGGATAATCTTCTGTTCCATTCTCAACTCTAACAATCCAGTATTGAGGAGAAATCAAATGGAACGTGTTAACAGATCTTTATCCTCTATGCCTTTCAAACCTTCCCTGTGTAGGATTATAGCTGTTTAAATCCATACCATTTTTGCTCAGAGATTTTTACAGTATAGTGCTAATCTCTGAATAATTCTCCTCAAATTCAAGCTACACTTTAAAAGGTGTGCTGATAAAATGAATTATGTACAAACAGAATAGGTTATCAGTGTTTTGATCTTTGAACCTGAAAAATCCGAAACTATTACATAACAAAAATGATTTGTGTGTCTGTGTGTGTGTGTGTGTGTGTGTGTGTGTGTGTGTGTGTGTGTCCGTGTGTACGTGTGTACGTGTGTTTGTCTGTTTTTGAAATAGCAATATTAACTCGGATGTTGCTGTTATCATTACTTTTGCTGTTAGAATCCTTTGTATTTTGTTCCTCAGGCATTCATTTATTATCTCTCTCTCTCTCCCTCTCTCTCTCTTCTCTCTAGCTGTTTCGTTCATGAGACACAGCGCATCAGCATTTGGATTTGCTGTGAGTTCCATTTATACTTATTAATTAGTCATAAAGTCATGGTGCTAATTTATTAACTCTGGTGGGGATCAGATGCAAGTTGTCTGCCATTGTTTCCTTGGTAACAGCACATCAGAACACTGTGTGATAACAGAAATATCCCCACAGATACTGTGGGAAGCTCTAGGATGCTATAAAAGAAGCTATCATGTCATGTCAGGTAAACGAGAATAGGTTACTAGAGAGAGTCTGCATATTAGACATGGATGATAATGGATGATAATGAGGAGCTGGATGATGGAGGATAATGAGGAGCTGTTAAGGCCATGTCTATAGAGGGGTCATAATAGTTTGTAGGCCAAACTGTTCGGACACCCCGGACAATTTTGTGAGAAGACCGATTTTCTGCTTGTCTCATGGTCTGACATACACCGCTCTAGCTCTGTCACTTTTCACCACAGGTGTGGAAGTGCGACATCGGCGGATGGGTTTATTTGAGGCAGACATCTCTATTTTAAATTGACAGATTTTAATGGGGATTTGTATCCTACTGTCCAGTAACCAGCCTAGTCTATTAGTAGAGCATATGGAGTTTAAGTAGGGGGGAATGGGAGTTGAGTGTTTTCCTGAATGTACTATATACTTTGTTATTTGATGTATCATCACTGGAGGCCTAATCGCAGGTTGTCTGTCTGTCGTTGCAGTTTGACGCCACGTTGGACGTGCTATCTTCAATTATCGTGCTGTGGCGCTATAGCAATGCCGCAGCTGTCCACTCCGCCCATAGGGAGTACATGTGAGTGAAACGGGCGCAACATTCATATTCATCTCATTGAACATACAGGTTGCATGGGGTTCTCTATTAGAACATTCCATGTGCACCACCGTAGCAACAGTTCTCCCTCCTCTAGTAGCCTACTGGGTTATTATCTTCAGAAACCTGCCTTGTACTTTGCCTTTGGCTCGACTCTATATCAGTGTGTCTCATACTTTACATTATTGAGCTGTTGAGACATTAAATGTATTTCTAGTCCAGGCAGCCACATCCAGGCACAGTATATCTCTCCCAGTGTACAATGATACAGGACATCTTCCACAGTAATACAGGGGTTCGTCCCAGTTTACATCTTGTTCCTGGTTGACGGCCTTGTTCTGGCATGTCACAGCTACTTCCTCAGCACTGCAGGCGCTACAATGATAAAGGACAATGCCGCCCATCTACCATCCATCTTATGCCCGCCTGCTGTAAAGGGGGGATGGAGGTGGAGGGAGGGA
Source organism: Oncorhynchus mykiss (assembly GCF_057628025.1). NCBI lineage: Eukaryota > Metazoa > Chordata > Actinopteri > Salmoniformes > Salmonidae > Oncorhynchus > Oncorhynchus mykiss. Next base: position 65,766,075 of record NC_143024.1, read on the forward strand.
GGGATGGATGGAGACATTCTCATTCCTCCTTTGCGGAAGTGTCAAAATGAGAGATAAATGGGGAAGAAATGGCAGAGGAAGCAACCATCTTTCTCTGGCGCCAAAGTACTGAGCTGTGAAGCTGCTGCTGTAACCGTAGCCAGGAACCCAGAGAACAGACGCGTTTCACTTTTATTTCATTGGAACAGATCTCCTCTGCCTCTCTATGCCTGATTACACCTGTGTTAAAGTAGCATTCACAATCAGTTATGGCTCCCTGGAGAACCAATCATCTACAGGATTTAAGTGTACCACGGTGAGGTGCAGCAAAAAATTAATAAAAATGAACTTAAAAATATTTTTTGTGAATATTTTTGCTTCCAATTTTACTGGAGGATGACAATGGAAGAAGCCCTGAGACTTGATTTCTGTCTGTCCACAGAGCGTGCGTGGTCCTTGGGGTGGTCTTCATCTTGTCCTCCCTGTGTATTCTAGGAAAAGCAATCCATGACCTGGCCACCAAGCTGCTTCCAGAAGTGGTGAGAGACACCCCTCACATACACAGATGTGCACACAAGCACACACACACACACACACACACACACACACACACACACACACACACACACACACACACACACACACACACACACACACACAATCATAGGGCGATACATAACCTGTATTTTCAGAATTTTCAGCTTTTCTCAAAGTCTTCCCCGTGTTTTATACTGCATGTACTGGCAGGTGGCTTTTTATAGCCCCAGTTTGTGCCTGTGACGTCAACGAATGCCGCCGGTTCCTCTGTCTCTCTCTGTTTCACCTGCCCATGTGATGGAGTGCAAGAGCTGCTGAAGTTAAGGCGAGGAAAAGGAAGCAGTTAAAATAGTGACTAGTTTATGACACTAATCCCGGAATAGTCTCATTTCGCTGTTGCCAGGCAATGCAACCTTTCCTACACCTCTGTAGATTGATGCTGCAGTAAACATCAAAAACATCAACAGGACTAAAGTTACCGAATCAAAACAACTGTTCAGAGATTTCCATTCTAGGTAGACAACTAGATACACTATGCACTAGCAGCTATGAGAGCAGAATTAGCACTTTTTCAGATTTAGCCCTTACAATTTCTTTCTTTAGATATTAAGTCCACAATTTGCACAAATCCTATGTGTTACTGCAATGTTTGAATGAATACAAATATACTTCCACTCTCTCTCTATCTCTCTTTTCCTTATTTGCTGTATTGGTTTGTCAATTAGTGGTTTCTCTCTCTGATTTGGAGCCGACACCTGTAATCAGTGGAGCAGAAGGACTGATAAGTCTTTTAAGTCTGCTCCATGGCAACGAAGTGCCAACAGCTGCTGTGCGATGTGCCCACTGGTCTGAAAACGACCAATTAGCTGCACATTATCACGTCAGGAAGTACAGACCTACAGCCCAGCCTAGCCTTGATCTCTGTTGTAAGGACAGAGATGGAGAGAGGGAAATGGGTCGAGAGAGAGTGGGTGGATAGGAATAGAGGGAGGGAGAGTGAATTGGGGAATAGAGGAAATCGTGTGCGAAGGGGGGGGGGGGGGGGGGAAGCTTTGAGAAGGAGCGAGAAAATGAGAGGTAGAGAGAGACAGAATCAGAGCGAGGGGAGGAGTGATAGTTTGAGATGAGTGCCTGTGAGGGGATATCTGTTTGAACCAGCAGCTCTGCTATGTTAATCAAGCCAGTGAGTCTTGTGCTCAGGAGGATATGCAAGTCCGGGGAGGGCCCATCACTGGCTCTTCTTCTGGCGCATGCAAGCACAATCTAAAAATATCTGCAGTATTTCATCTCTCTCTCTCTCTATCTCTCTCTCTCTCTCTCTCTCTCTCTCTCTCTCTCTCTCTCTCTCTCTCTCTCTCTCTCTCTCCCCCTCCAATTAAATTAAATTCAATTCAATTGGCTTTATTGGCATGGAAAACACACACGTTTTGACATTGCCAAAGCAAGTGAAATATCAACTGTACACATATCCTGTTCATTCTGGCCCTTCTTTGGACAATGTGTTAACAAACCTCAAAAGAAGCTTCAAAGCTTCAAACATTCCTTCCGTGGCCTCCAACTGCTCTTAAATAATAGTAACACGAAATGCATGCTCTTCAACCGATCGCTGCCCGCACGACTAGCATCTCTACTCTGGACGGTTCTGACTTAAAATATGTTGACAAGTATAAATACTTATATCAAATCGAATCAAATTTATTTGTATAGCCCTTCGTACATCAGCTGATATCTCAAAGTGCTGTACAGAAACCCAGCCTAAAACTCCAAACAGCAAGCAATGCAGTTGTAGAAGCATGGTGGCTAGGAAAAACTCCCTAGAAAGGCCAAAACCTAGGAAGAAACCTAGAGAGGAACCAGGCTATGAGGGGTGGCCAGTCCTCTTCTGGCTGTGCCGGGTGGAGATTATAACAGAACATGGCCAAGATGTTCAAATGTTCATAAATGACCAGCATGGTCAAATAATAATAATCACAGTAGTTGTCGAGGGTGCAGCAAGTCAACACCTCAGGAGTAAATGTCTGTTGGCTTTTCATATCCGATCATTAAGAGTATCTCTACCACTCCTGCTGTCTCTAGAGATTTGAAAACAGCAGGTCTGGGACAGGTAGCATGTCCGGTGAACAGGTCAGGATTCCATAGCTGCAGGCAGAACAGTTGAAACTGGAGCAGCAGCACGGTCAGGTGGACTGGGGACAGCAAGGAGTCATCATGCCAGGTAGTCCTGAGGCATGGTCCTAGGGCTCAGGTCCTCCGAGAGAGAGAAAGAAAGAGAGAATGAGAGAATTAGAGAGAGCATACTTAAATTCACACAGGACACCGGATAAGACAGGAGAAGTACTCCAGATATAACAAACTGACCCTAGCCATCGACCCTAGCCATCCGACACAAACTACTGCAGCATAAATACTGGAGGCTGAGACAGGAGGGGTCAGGAGACACTGTGGCCCCATCCGATGATATCCCCGGACAGGGCCAAACAGGAAGGATATAACCCCACCCACTTTGCCAAAGCACAGCCCCCACACCACTAGAGGGATATTTTCAACCACCAACTTACCATCCTGAGACAAGGCCGAGCATAGCCCACAAAGATCTCCGCCATGGCACAACCCAAGGGGGGGGGGGGGGGGGGGGGGGGGGGCGCCAACCCAGACTGGAAGATCACATCAGTGACTCAACCCACTCAAGTGACGCACCCCTCTGAGGGATGGCATGAAAGAGCACCAGTAAGCCAGTGACTCAGCCCCTGTAATAGGGTTAGAGGCGGAGAAACCCAGTGGAAAGAGGGGAACCAGCCAGAAAGAGACAGCAAGGGTGGTTCGTTGCTCCAGAGCCTTTCCGTTCAACTACACACTCCTGGGCCAGACTACACTCAATCATATGACCCACTGAAGAGAGGAGTCTTCAGTAAAGACTTGAAGGTTGAGACCGAGTCTGTGTCTCTCACATGGGTAGACAGACCATTCCATAAAAATGGAGCTCTATAGGAGAAAGCCCTGCCTCCAGCTGTTTGCTTAGAAATTCTAGGGACAATTAGGAGGCCTGTGTCTTGTGACCGTAGTGTACGTGTAGGTATGTACGGCAGGACCAAATCAGAGAGATAGGTAGGAGCAAGCCCATGTAATGCTTTGTAGGTTAGCAGTAAAACCTTGAAATCAGCCCTTGCCTTAACAGGAAGCGTGTAGGGAGGCTAGCACTGGAGTAATATGATCAAATGTTTTGGTTCTAGTCAGGATTCTAACAGCCGTATTTAGCACTAACTGAAGTTTATTTAGTGCTTTATCCGGGTAGCCGGAAAGTAGAGCATTGCAGTAGTCTAACCTAGAAGTAACAAAAGCATGGATTCATTTTTCTGCATCATTTTTGGACAGAAAGATTTTTGCAATGTTACGTAGATGGAAAAAAGTAGTCCTTAAAACAGTCTTGATATGTTCGTCAAAAGAGAGATCACGGTCCAGAGTAACGCCGAGGTCCTTCACAGTTTTATTTGAGACGACTGTACAACCATAAAAATTAATTGTCAGATTCAACAGAAGATCTCTTTGTTTCTTGGGACCTAGAACAGGCATCTCTGTTTTTTCCGAGTTTAAAAGTAGAACGTTTGCAGCTATCCACTTCCTTATGTCTGAAACACAGGCTTCTAGCGAGGGCAATTTTGGGGCTTCACCATGTTTCATTGAAATGTACAGCTGTGTGTCATCCGCATAGCAGTGAAAGTTAACATTATGTTTCCTAATTACATCACCAAGAGGTAAAATATATAGCGAAAACAATAGTGGTCCTAAAACGGAATTTACAGTTGATTTGTCAGAGGACAAACCATTCACAGAGACAAACTGATATCTTTCTGACAGATAAGATCTAATCCAGTCCAGAACTTGTCCATGCAGACCAATTTGGGTCCAATGTAGACCAATCTCTCCAAAAGAATGTGGTGATCGATGGTATCAAAAGCAGCACTAAGGTATAGGAGCACGAGGACAGATGCAGAGCCTCGGTCTGATGCCATTAAAAGGTAATTTACCACCTTCCCAAGTGCAGTCTCAGTGCTATGATGGGGTCTAACACCAGACGGAAGCATTTCGTAAACATTGTTTGTGTTCAAGGAGGCAGTGAGTTGCTGCGCAACAGCTTTTTCAAAAAAAATTGAGAGGAATGTAAGATTCGATATAGGCCGATAATTTTTTATATTTTCTGGGTCAAGGTTTGTTTTTTTCAAGAGAGGTTTATTACTGCCACTTTTAGTGAGTTTGGTGCACATCCGGTAATAGAGAGCCGTTTATTATGTTCAACATAGGAGGGCCAAGCACAGGAAGCAGCTCTTTCAGTAGTTTAGTTGGAATAGGATCCATTATCCAGCTTGAAGGTTTAGAGGCCATGATTATTTTCATCTGTGTGTCAAGAGATATAGTACTAAAACACTTGAGTGTCTCTCTTGATCCTAGGTCCTGGCAGAGTTGTGCAGACTCAGGACAACTGAGCTTTGAAGGAATATGCAGATTTAAAGAGGAGTCCGCAATTTGCTTTCTGATAATCATGATCTTTTCCTCAAAGAAGTTCATGAATTTATTACTGCTGAAGTGAAAGCCATCCTCACTTGGGGAATGCTGCTTTTTAGTTAGCTTTGCGACAATATCAAAAAGAAATGTCAGATTGTTCTTATTTTCCTCAATTAAATTGGAAAAATAGGATGATCGAGCAGCAGTGAGGGCTCTTCGATACTGCACGTACTGTCATTCCAAGCTAGTCGGAAGACTTCCAGTTTGGTGTGGCGCCATTTCCGTTCCAATTTTCTGGAAGCTTGCTTCAGAGCTCGGGTATTTTCTGTATACCAGGGAGCTAGTTTCTTATGATAAATGTTTTTAGTTTTTAGGGGTGCAACTGCATCTAGGGTATTGCGCAAGGTTAAATTAAGTTCCTCAGTTAGGTGGTTAACTGATTTTTGTCCTCTGACGTCCTTGGGTGGCAGAGGGAGTCTGGAAGGGCATCAAGGAATCTTTGTGTTGTCTGGGAATTTATAGCACGACTTTTGATGCTCCATGGTTGGGGTCTGAGCAGATTATTTGTTGCAATTGCAAACGTAATAAAATGGTGGTCCGATAGTCCAGGATTATGAGGAAAAACATTAAGATCCACAACATTTATTCCATGGGACAAAACTAGGTCCAGAGTATGACTGTGACAGTGAGTAGGTCCAGAGACATGTTGGACAAAACCCACTGAGTCGATGATGGCTCGGAAAGCCTTTTGGAGTGGGTCTGTGGACTTTTCCACGTGAATATTAAAGTCACCAAAAATGTGAATATTATCTGCTATGACTACAAGGTCCGATAGGAATTCAGGAAACTCAATGAGGAACGCTGTATATGGCCCAGGAGGCCTGTAAACAGTAGCTATAAAAAGTGATTGAGTAGGCTGCATAGATTTCATGACTAGAAGCTCAAAATACTTTTTTTTGTAAATGTAAATTTGCTATTGTAAATGTTAGCAACACCTCTGCCTTTGCAGGATGCACAGGGGATATGGTCACTAGTGTATCCAGGAGATGAGGCCTCATTTAACACAGTAAATTCATCAGGCTTAAGCCATGTTTCAGTCAGGCCAATTACATCAAGATTATGATCAGTGATTAGTTCATTGACTATAACTACCTTTGATATAAGGGATCTAGCCTCACATTTTGAGATGTGAGGTATCACGATCTCTTTCAATAATGGCAGGAATGGAGGAGGTCTTTATCCTAGTGAGATTGCTAAGGCGAACACCGATGTCTGGTTAGACTGTAAACTCTCCCCCCAGACTCACATTAAGCATCTCCAATCCAAAGTTAAATCTAGAATTGCCTTCCTATTTCGCAACAAAGCCTCCTTCACTCATGCTGCCAAACATACCCTCATAAAACTGACAATCCTACCGATCCTTGACTTTGGCGATGTCATTTACAAAATAGCCTCCAACATTCTACTCAGCAAATTGGATGCAGTCTATCACAGTGCCATCCGTTTTGTCACCAAAGCCCAATATACTACCCACCACTGCGACCTACAGTGCCTTGCGAAAGTATTCGGCCCCCTTGAACTTTGCGACCTTTTGCCACATTTCAGGCTTCAAACATAAAGATATAAAACTGTATTTTTTTTGTGAAGAATCAACAACAAGTGGGACACAATCATGAAGTGGAACGACATTTATTGGATATTTCAAACTTTTTTAACAAATCAAAAACTGAAAAATTGGGCGTGCAAAATTATTCAGCCCCCTTAAGTTAATACTTTGTAGCGCCACCTTTTGCTGCGATTACAGCTGTAAGTCGCTTGGGGTATGTCTCTATCAGTTTTGCACATCGAGAGACTGACATTTTTTCCCATTCCTCCTTGCAAAACAGCTCGAGCTCAGTGAGGTTGGATGGTGAGCATTTGTGAACAGCAGTTTTCAGTTCTTTCCACAGATTCTCGATTGGATTCAGGTCTGGACTTTGACTTGGCCATTCTAACACCTGGATATGTTTATTTTTGAACCATTCCATTGTAGATTTTGCTTTATGTTTTGGATCATTGTCTTGTTGGAAGACAAAACTCCGTCCCAGTCTCAGGTCTTTTGCAGACTCCATCAGGTTTTCTTCCAGAATGGTCCTGTATTTGGCTCCATCCATCTTCCCATCAATTTTAACCATCTTCCCTGTCCCTGCTGAAGAAAAGCAGGCCCAAACCATGATGCTGCCACCACAATGTTTGACAGTGGGGATGGTATGTTCAGGGTGATGAGCTGTGTTGCTTTTACGCCAAACATAACGTTTTGCATTGTTGCCAAAAAGTTATCTTGAGAGCCAGGTTTGCCTACGGCGTCCTCTCTCAATAGCAAGGCTATGCTCACTGTGTCACGATTTTTTGAAGTATACTCGGACCAAGGCGCAGCGTGAATGGAGTTCCACATCTTTATTATGTGAAACTCAAAACAAGAAACAAACAACGACCGTGCAGTACTGAGGTGCAACATGCACTGACTCAAAAACAAGATCCCACAAAAAAACAGTGGAGAAATGGCTGCCTAAATATAATCCCCAATCAGAGACAACGATAAACAGCTGCCTCTGATTGGGAACCATACCAGGCCAACATAGACATAAAACAACCTAGATAACCCACCCTAGTCACACCCTGACCTAACCAACATAGAGAATAAAAGGCTTTCTATGGTCAGGGCGTGACACACTGAGTCTGTACATAGTCAAAGATTTCCTTAATTTTGGGTCCGTCACAGTGGTCAGGTGTTCTGCCACTGTGTACTCTATGTTTAGGGCCAAATCGCATTCTAGTGTGCTCTGTTTTTTTGTTAATGCTTTGCAATGTGTCAAGTAATTATTTATGTGTTTTCTCATGATTTGGTTGGGTCTAATTGTGTTGCTGTCCTGGGGCTCTGCGGGGTCTTTTTGTGTTTGTGAACAGAGCCCCAGGACCAGCTTGCTTAGGGGACTCTTCTCCAGGTTTATCTCTCTGTAGGTGATTGCTTAGTTTTGGAAGGTTTGGGAATCGCTTATTTTTAGGTGGTTGAAGAATTTAACGTCTCTTTTCTGGATTTGGATAATTAGCGGGTATCAGCCTAACTGCTCTGCATGCATTATTTTGTGTTTTGGGTTGTAAACTGAAGATATTTTTGCAGAATTCTGCGTGCAGTCTCAATTAGGTGTTTTTCCCGTTTTGTGAAGTCTTGGTTTGGGAGTGGACCCCAGACCTCACAACCATAAAGGTCTCTATCTCTCTCTCTGTTCAGCCTCTTGTTAATAAGCCCCCAGAATACTCTTGGTTCCTGTTTAGGTAGCTGCTGGTAGGCTGGTTGTTTCAGTAGAAGAGGGCCTGTGTGGTCTAAGCTTTGTAAGCCTCAGCTGTCTGGTTAGATGTGTTACTCAGGGCATAGCTTCCGGCAGAGTTTAAGAGAAGTAGAAGAAATAATGTGAGTTAATTTGGTGCTGTATAATACAATTTAGTGACTGAGCTGATCCAAAAGATCAGTCTTTACACAGACATCCACCCTCACACCAACTCTTTTTAAAGATCTATCTCTCTCTCTCTCTCTATCTCTCTCTCTATATCCCTCTCCATCCACCTTCAATTGACTCTAAACATGGATGAGTGTGATGGGAGCGAGTTTAACAAGCTTCGATTCATTCAATGTCTTGGCCTTATTGGTCCAAAGACTCATTTAGCTGTCTCTCCTCAGTAGGCTCATCAATACTGTACTATACGATACTATACCAGGGCCTGTTGCCAAATCAAACCTACACCTGGGGTCTCCATCAAGCCACACACACACACATCTGCCTTGGCGCCTCATTTATCAAAGGGGCATGTGCACAAAAAAGACTCTAAACCCAAACTCTAAAGGTTGGTATTTATACATCTTGAACTTGAAGAGAAAGTGTGTGCATCTCCACGCAAATCTCAGACCATGCGTACATACAACTTCCAGTAGTTGATCAAGCAAATATAGTTATTTTGGGGGAAATGGAGATGTTTGATGCACAGGAATTATAATGATGGTAGGCTAATAAAAACATTAAAATGTAGGCCTAATGATAAAACAGATGCATTTGCCTTTGGTAAGAAGATCACATAGCAGCATGTTGACTAATATATTTATTTTACTTTCATTATATGGGCCTAAATCATGATCATATTGCAGGGCATGTCTCTCCTCTGCTACACAATAAATATTGGGCTACCATTTATCCATTGCTCATTCAATAGCCAACCATGCCTGAAAGTAAATAGACCGGTAGCCTATGACAGTATGGGTAGTCTACAGTATTGCTGCGTGATAGGAGCGCGACATTATAGACTATTTAATCCCAGGCGGGGGTTAAAATCCCAGGCGGGGTTGTAACATGGCTCTTGTTTATCAATGAAAACGTGTATATGTTGCGGTTGACAGTTTAATAAATCCTAATAATTTGGCACATGCAAATCCTACAATCTCCACGTACGTCTGAATTTTGTAAGAAATGTACATGAGAGGTTATCCATCAACCGGACAGGATTAACTGACCTGGGTCCTAGTTAGACACCAAGTATGGTGGATAGGGGTCATTGCTCCCAATTCAGACTGGGTAGGACTGGGGGGTAGAGAGTGTTCAGGCAGATGGCCTCATTTGGGGTGTGTGTGTGTGTGTGTGTGTGTGTGTAGCAGTGTATGGATGTGATTCCTATCATGTCCACCCTACCGCTCCCTCAGAGTGCCCAGTGAGTTTGAAGCCTCATTAAAAATGGAGGAGGGATATTGGTTTCCCAGCTGCTGTGTGGGAGAGGACCTTTAATTTGAACCAGGGGAAAACAACAGAAAGACACAGAAAGAAAGAGAACGAAAGACACCTTCTGTATTTCCTCTGTCTCTCTATCCCTCTCTCTCTATCGCTCTCTTACTCTCTCTCTCTCTCTCGCTCTTTCTCCCTTTCTCTCTCACTGTCTCTCTCTCCTGCCCTCTTTCTTGCTCTATCTCCCTCTATCCCTCTCTCTCTCTTTCCCTCCCTCTCTCTTTCCCTCCCTCTCTCTCCCCCCCCCCCCCCTCTCTCTCACACACACACACACACACACACACACACACACACACACACACACACACACACACACACACACACCCAACAGTCTCGCAGCCAGTAGGTGTTTAAGTCTGAACACGTCAAGGGAAGACAAGATATCTACACATTAGAGGGAAGAACAAAAATACGTGTTGTTCAGTTTTTATACTGTAAAGGCTTGTGATGTAAAGAATGACGCTTTAACAAAACAAGGATCTAAAAAACAAGATTGAGACTATTGAGTTTTACAGAGTGTTTATATCTAATATTTATTTCTAATAAAAAATAAATCCTACTCCATGTACAAGGCACTGAAATTGACCATCATATTAACAGAAACAAGATATGTGGCATATTGCATCAAGACAACATGTCTACACTAAGCTGATTGTCATCTCTTTGTTTTACTAATACTCTAATACTGTATCATGTGTTTGTAAAGCAGTGTGTTATTACCAGGCTCCTCACAAATGTAATGACCTTGTGGAGAGGAGAGGCACCTGATCAGGCCTCTGATCCTGGCTGTGCAATATTAATGATACTGCTGAGGACAAGAGCACCCTGTAACCCTTTGACTCATCACTCTATATTTACTACTTTTCCCCCTTTTTATTCTCTCCCCTCTCTCTCTCCCCTCTCTCACTTTCTCTCTCTCAGGATGACTTCCTCTTCAGTGTGTCTATTGTCAGTGGGATTGTATGTATCATCCTGGCTGTGTTCAAGTTCCTGCTGGGGAGAGTGCTGACCAGTAGAGCCCTCATCACTGACGGTAGGGTGGGAAAGACTGACTCACATGTCAAAATTCCAAACACGCGCGCGCCCACACACACACACACACACACACACACACACACACACACACACAGAGAGAGAGACACTGCACACGCACTTGCACTCACAAAGACTGAGGGCTTGCACAGCATGCCTTGTTGAACTGAAGCCAATTAAAGTAGAGATATAAGGCCTGGTGCCAGAGAGGTGAGAGAAATGGAAGAGAGGCGGAAAAACAAATGATGGTAATAAATAAGAGCTGGAGGCAACTGGTGTACGTGGTTCAGCTGTAGATGCTCCGCCCCTTCCCTCCATCTCCCTCCCCTTCTAGACTCCTTCCTCTCTTTATCTTTGTCTTTATTGTTTTTTGTCTCTGTCTCTGTCTCATGCTCTCCACCCTGTCTCTCCCGCAGGCTGCACAACACACACAGCAACAATCCAATAAACCTGATGTTGCTGTTCTGCTTTCAGACAGTCCACTTATCTCCCACTAGACACATATGGAGGCAGGTGCTAGATCGAAGCACATGACTGACTGGTTAGGGAAGGGTCTCTGTCTTTCACTCTGTTTCGGGGGTGCAGGGGAGCTCACCTGCACTGTTACCACAGGCATTGGAATAATCAAAGAGGTTTTGACTCTGACTGACTGGCTTTGGATGTCAGATATTCAGAATAGAGTAGCTTCATATATTTTAGTTCTAAAAGAGTGAAAGAAAAGGGAACGTCAATGTACAGATTTGTATGATAGCCAGGTAAATGCACATGCACATAAACTCAGACTGCTGAATGAGAACACACCTGGTTTGTTTTATCAGATGTGAAAAGGTAGATGTTATTTATTATATTTACTTTGCCTAATCAACATGTTCCATTTTCCCTCTTGTGGTTATTGATGTGGTTCTTCTCTGTGGCTGTAGCTTTTAACTCCATGGTGGGGGGCATCATGGGTTTCTCCATCCTCATCAGTGCTGAGGTGTTCAGACACCACCCTGACGTCTGGTACCTGGACGGATCCATCGGCGTCATCATCGGACTCATCATCCTCGCTTACGGTGTCAAGTAAGAGACATGTAGCCTACAAACACACACACATACAAATGCAAACAGACGCACAGACACGCTCACAAATGTAAACAGACAATCACATGTCAGACAGTCACATGACACACCTGTACACACACTCATATTATGCACAGACACCCACATACCCATTATATACTGTATTCTATTATATTCTATTATATACCCATTATATACTGTATTCTATTATATTCTATTATATACCCATTATTTACTGTATTCTATTATATTCTATTATATACCCATTATTTACTGTATTCTATTATATACCCATTATATACTGTATTCTATTCTATTATATACCCATTATAAACTGTATTCTATTATATACCCATTATATACTGTATTCTATTATATTACATTATATTACAATATATACCCATTATATACTGTATTCTATTCTATTATATACCCATTATATACTGTATTCTATTCTATTATATACCCATTATATACTGTATTATATTCTATTATATAATATACCCATTATAAACTGTATTCTATTATATTCTATTATATACCCATTATATACTGTATTCTATTATATTATATACCCATTATATGCTGTATTCTATTATATTATATACCCATTATAAACTGTATTCTATTATATTATATACCCATTATATACTGTATTCTATTATATTATATATCCATTATATACTGTATTTTATTATATTCTGTTATATACCCATTATAAACTGTATTCTATTCTGTTCTATTATATACCCGTTATATACGGTATTCTATTCTATTCATTTTAAACTGTATTCTATTCTATTCTGTTCTATTATATACCCATTATATACTGTATTATATTATATTATATATCCATTATATACTGAATTTTATTATATTCTGTTATATACCCATTTTAAACTGTATTCTATTCTATTCTGTTCTATTATATACCCGTTATATACGGTATTCTATTCTATTCATTTTAAACTGTATTCTATTCTATTCTACTGTATCTTAGTCTATGCCGCACTGACATTGCTCATCCATATTTGTATATATTCTTAATTCCATTCCTTTACTTAAATGTGTGTGTATTGTGTGTATTGTTGTGAAATTGTTAGATATTACTGCACTGTCGGAGTTAGAAACACAAGCATTTTGCGACACCCGCGATAACATCTGCTAAACACGTGTACATGACCAATAAAATTTGACTTGATTAGCCATAAATAGGAACACATATTGACACGTGCACATATGCACACACATTCCCCCATGGAGAAAATAAAGTATTTATCTTATCTTACATTATACACAGTCAATCATCTAATGTCTTATGACACATCTTGTCTGCTCTTGTATCCCACAATGTATCTGTCTTCTCTCCCTTCAGACTGCTCCTGGACATGGTACCCCGGGTGAGACAAACCAGGAACTACGAACGCTTTGAGTGAACGCTCCTAGGACCAGGTTTACACCTGATGCACCCCTTCCCCTTCCCCTCCCCTCCTCTCTTTCTATCTCACACACACACACACACACACACACACACACACACACACACACACACACACACACACACACACACACACACACACACACACACACACACACACACACACACACACACACACACACACACACACACACACACACACACACACACACACACACACACAGGCCCTAGCCTGGAGAGACTCTGAGGGCAAAATAGTTAAAGACATTATGATGTTGTTGGCGTGTTGGCCAACCTCTCAATCAAGGTTTTCCCACCTAGCCACCCCCTTCTAACTATTTGTCTTTACCTCCTGTCCATCATTATTACTATCCAGAAAGAGGGAATGAAGAGGTGAGAAAAAGGATTACGAAGAGGCTGGCATTAACGGCTGGTCCAGAGAGATCAGCATTTGTTTGCCATGTGTATCTGAACCCACTGCTGTTGCTAAGCGACCTAGAACCCCTGGCATTTTGAGAGGCACAAGATCCCTTTCATATTGCCCAAACCTTTTTTATGTTCCAACCCTGATTAGTATGGGGGGAGGGTTCACAGGAGAACACCTGTTGTAGACCATCCACATAAACTTCTGTGACTTTCAAAATCCCTATGCATTGTTAGAATCTGAATCATTTATAATGGTGGAATCATGCCACTACTTTCTGCCCTGGTCTGTTTTCACAGATCTCTATGGTTCTGTGTGTGAGTCTCCATTGCTCTTTGAGATTAGAAGCTACAGTTGAAGTCTACATAGTTTACATACACTTAGGTTGGAGTCATTAAAACTCGTTTTTCAACCACTCCACAAATTTCTTGTTAACAAACTATAATTTTGGCAAATCGGTTAGGACATCTACTTTGTGCATGACACAAGTAATTTTTTCAACATATTGTTTACAGACAGATTATTTCACTTATAATTCACTGTATCACAATTCCAGTGGGTCAGAAGTGTACATACACTACGTTGATTGTGCCTTTAAACAGCTTGGAAAATTCCAGAAAATGATGTCATGGCTTTAGATGCTTCTGATAGGCTAATTGACATCATTTGAGTCAATTGGAGGTGTACCTGTGGATGTATTTCAAGGCCTTCCTTCAAACCCAGTGCCTCTTTGCTTGACATCATGGGAAAATCAAAATAAATCAGCCAAGACCTCAGAAAAAAAACTGTACACCTCCACAAGTCTGGTTCATCCTTGGGAGCAATTTCCAAACGGCTGAAGGTACCACGTTCATCTGTAGAAACAATAGTGTTCAAGTATAAACACCATGGGACCACGCAGCCGTCATACCGCTCAGGAAGGAGACATGGTCTGTCTTCTAGAGATTAACGTACTTTGGTGTGAAAAGTTCAAATCAATCCCAGAACTACAGCAAAGGACCTTGTGAAGATGCTGGAGGAAACGGGTACAAAAGTATCTATATCCACAGAAAAAAACGAGTCCTATATCGACATAACCTGAAAGGCCGCTCAGCAAGAACGAAGCCACTGCTCCAAAACCTCCATTAAAAAAGCCAGACTACGGTTTGCAACTGCACATGAGGACAAAGATCATACTTTTTGGAGAAATGTCCTCTGGTCTGATGAAACAAAAATAGAACCGTTTGGCCATAATGACCATCGTTATGTTTGGAAAAAGGGGGAAGCTTGCAAGCCGAAGAACACCATCCCGACCGTGAAGCAGGAGGGTGGCAGGATCATGTTGTGGGGACAATTATGTGGATATATTGAAGCAACATCTCAAGACATCAGTAAGGAAGTTCATGCTAGGTCGCAAATGGGTCTTCCAAATGGACAATGACAACAAGTATAATTCCAAATTTGTGGCAAAATGGCTTAAGGACAACAAAGTCAAGGTATTGGAGTGGCCATCACAAAGCCCTGACCCTCAATCCCATTAAAAATGTGTGGGTAGAACTGAAAAAGCAGGTGCGAGCAAGGAGGCTTACAAACCTGACTCAGTTACACCAGCTCTGTCAGGAGGAATGGGCCAAAATTCACCCAACTTATTGTGGGAAGCTTCTGGAAGGTTACCCGAAATGTTTGACCCAAGTAAAACATTTGAAGGCAATGCTACCAAATACTATTTGAGTGTATGTAAACTTCTGACCCACTGGGAATGTGATGAAAGAAATAAAAGCTGAAATAAATAATTCTCTGACATTTCACTTTCTTAAAATAAAGTGGTGATCCTATCTGACATAAAACAGGGAATTTTTACTATAATTAAATGTCAGGAATTGTGAAAAACTGAGTTTAAATGTATTTGGCTAAGGTGTATGTAAACTTCAGACTTCAACTATATGTAGCTATAGTATATAAGCAAGATATACAGAGTGGAAGTCTAGGTAGGTCTGTGAGCAGGTCACACTGCTGGAGTTATATATTGTAAATTAATGTGCCCTCTGCAGTGCTTCTCCTTGCTTCTCCACTGACACGACCCAAGTGGGAGTAGAGGGCACAGAGATAAATCACACATGTATCTATCCCTATGGTAGAGGACTATGTCTAGTCAGTCTGCTGCAGTCCTCCACTCTCTGGCTTGACAGAGAAACAAAAGAGAGAGAGGCCCAAACAGCAGGGCCAGGCCAGTATCTGGAGAAGTGTGGCTGCCCATAGAGCAGTGGTAAGATAGAGAGTACTGTATTGTACATGCACAAAGCGAAGCACACCAGAGCAGACCAGACCTTGACTGTCAAGCAAGGGAATGACTAGTTCACAATCAAGGCTAACTTCAGGGTTGAATGCAAAAAGCAAACTGTTGGTACGGTGTCAGTAAAAAAATATATGACATTACAGTGTCACACTGAAAAGCTGAAAACAAAGCGCACATGTTTTTCAATCACTATCCAGATGGGAGCACTAATTATTGTTCCACTGTGATCTAAACTAGAGAATGGTTAGGTAGCTACAGTGATAACGCTTGTCCCAGATAGGCTTACCACACTGTTTTGTTCTAACAGTGTTCAATCTTGTCATAATAATGACTATATCCCCCCCCACTACCTTGTCTGGGATGACCATGACGATATAATTGATAGTCATATGTTTCAGTGCCATACATGCTCAGATTCCTAAACTAAGACAACATTATTAGCCAGCTTATTTGCTTGGCATGCCATATTTGTGTTTACAATTATAGATATTTCTCTGTCGGTAGAAGTTGAGAGAAAGACTGAGGGCAAGGTGTTTTCTCTTATTTGTGAGACAGAAGTAACTGGTTCAGGTAGTGTAGTGTACGTATGTAGTGAATACTGAATTGCAAAATTGTACTCATCATTTTTTAAGCAAAATTAGAATTATTAATATGTCATGTGGTAGCCAACAGATGTGATTATGTGCCATGTTTTACAATTACACTTAATTCTATGGGGATACATTCGAGTTCTTTTGCAAAAATGTAAACATCCCCACTTCATCTGCCTGTCCTGACAGTATTGACAATTACCAACATAGAGATTCAATATTATGTGACGCCATAGATCTTTATACACATCAGTGATCTGCTTCACAGCATATTGGATCATCATTAAAGGCAATGTCTTTTCTCTTACTGTTTACCTTCGCTTAAACCTCATAGCAGTAATGCCAGCACGTTTCGTGTATACTGTACGTAAATGATTGTAAATACAAAACATGAAATGTGTACAAATGTTTAATACACTGTTTAGATAGAGGCTTCTAGCTGTAGCAAACCAATAGGAATAGCCAGACTTGACAGATGAATTGTTCTAGTGCTATTTGTTCTTTTCTAAATGGTATATTATTATTAGATTATATTTACACCGTAACTTCTGCTCCGCTTTGAGTTGATACACTGTAAACTTGTAAAGTGATAATTTTCTTTATGTCTACAGTACCATTCAAAAATTTGGACACACCTACTAATTCCAATTTAAATTGTATTTTTTACTATTTTCTACATTGTGAAATAATAGTGAAGACATCAAAACTATGAAATAACACATGGAATCATGTTGTAACCAAAAAAGTTCCCACATATGCTGAGCACTTGTTGGCTGCATTTCCTTCACTCTGTGGTCCAACACATCCCAAACCATCTCAATTGGTTTGAGGTCGGGTGATTGTGGAGGCCAGGTCATCTGATGCAGCACTCTATCACTCTCCTTCTTGGTAAAATAGCTCTTACACAGCCTGGAGGTGTGTTGGGTCATTGTCTTGTTGAAAACAAATGGTAGTCCCACGAAGCGCAAACCAGATGGGATGGCGTATCGCAGCAGAATGCTGTTGTAGCCATGCTGGTTAAGTGTGCCTTGAATTCTAAATAAATCACTGACAGTGTCACCAGCAAAGCACCCCCACACCATCACACCTCCTCCTCCATGCTTCTCGGTGGGAAACACAAATGCGGGGATCATCCATTCACCTACTCTGCGTCTCACAAAGACACATCTGGCCGTGATTGGGAGTCCCATAGGGCGGCGCACAATTGACCCAGCATCGCCAGGGTTTGGCCGGGGTAGGCCGTCATTGTAAATAGGAATTTGGTCTTAACTGACTTGCCTAATTACATATTTATTTATTTTTTACATCTGGGTCGTCCTTTCCTGTGGTGGTCCTCTTTAGAGCCAGTTTCACCATAGCGCTTGATGGTTTTTTTGCGACTGCACTTGAAGAAATGTTCAAAGTTCTTCAAATTTTGCGGCTTGACTGACCTTCGTGTCTTAAAGTAATGATGGACAATTTTTTTCTCTTTGCTTATTTGAGCTGTTCTTGCTATAATATGGTATTTTACCAAGTAGGGCCATCTTCTGAATACCACCACTAACCTGTCACAACATAACTGATTGGGTCAAACACATTAAGATGGAAAGAAATTCCACAAATGAACTTTGAACAAGGCACACCTGTTAGTTGAAATGACTACCTCGTGAAGCTGTTTGAGAGAATACCAAAGCTGTCATCAACATAAAGGGTGGCTAGTTTGAAGAATCTCAAATATAAAATAGATTTTTAATTTGTTTAACACTTTTTTGGTTACTACATGATTCCATATGTGTTATTTCATAGTTTTGATGTCTTCACAATTATTCTACAATGTAGAAAATAGTAAAAATAAAGAAAAACCCTTGATTGAGTAGGTGTGTCCAAACTTTTGACTGGTACTGTATATCAAGGATTGAGAGTGATCTGTTCACTGCTCATCTTTTCAACTCACCAACAGCACAGGCATTTGTATGGTCCCTTCCCTCACAAGATGACAGTCTCATAAGTCTTTAATGACTCAAAATGACAAAAGCACAGACTTTAGACCATCCAAATAAGCACATAAATAGGTGTTTCGTATTATTTGTAATAGACAAAGAAATGATATACTTAAT
Source organism: Oncorhynchus mykiss (assembly GCF_057628025.1). NCBI lineage: Eukaryota > Metazoa > Chordata > Actinopteri > Salmoniformes > Salmonidae > Oncorhynchus > Oncorhynchus mykiss. The sequence continues at coordinate 65,784,816 of NC_143024.1, forward strand.
AGATTGTGCTCTGATAATGTATACTACTAGTATCATTCCTGGTCTTACATTGTTACATTTTGTCCTTGTTTACTGCTTAGAAGTGTAGTATAACACTCACAATAACACTGACAAACTGTCTCAGCAGCTGAATTTATAGATGGTGAAAAGGATTGGAAAATCAAAACGGTACGTATACTCTCATGCCAGTCAGTGTATTAATTCCAGTGTATGATGTCATACAACTGAGTTGTGCTGTGTATATTGTAAGGTGAACATACTGTAGATGTGATAGATTGACTGATGCTATAGGAGCAATATTGATTTTGTATTGACGTCACTGTATGGATGTGTTTTCTCCTAAATGTTGCCAGATGATGTCTCGTAAAGCTGAATTCTTGCTAATCATCTCTGTTACAGTAAGTCCCGATTCAAAGCTGTGAAATCATTTCTAGATATGTGTTTAAGGATGTAAATGGCAGCAATTCTCTTTGAATGAATTGTCCCATGCGTTTGACTTCATAATAAGACAGACACAGGTATACAAATAAACACACTGGTAAGGTAGGGAAGCAGACACAAACACAAAAGCACAGTCTCACAGACAGTGTGCCATCATAGTGATGCCTTCTACTAATAATTTAATGAAGTTATATTATACTATAGCAATACAAGCCACTGCTTAGCTTTGCTTGGACTGACACAAACCTAATCTTTAAAAGTAACATGCTTTTCAGCTTTTCTAAGACACACACTAAGACACCCCCCCCCCCCCCCCCCCCACACTAAGACACCCCCCCCCCCACACACACACACACACACACACACTCTCTCTCTTCTTGACACATCTTAATGCAAAATACGCCTGTGAAGAGTTTGAGAGTAGAATTATGTGTCTGATTGTAAATATTTCAATGGTATTACATATGATGTAAACACTATGTATATTTATGTAGGACACATACATTATATATATGACAATGTGGACCTCTGTCACAGAGGAAACGTTTTATTGAAAAATAAAGTTTTATCCTGCTCATTCATTAAAAATGTTGAGTCACTCCTTTCTTCCTACTTTTGCATACTTTACATTTTAATTAAATAATACAATAAAACAAATGAAATGATAAATACATATACAAATAATTAAATAATACAAAACAAATATGGACATTCTCTCCGGTGTTAGAAAAAGCTAAAGCATTACCTGGGGTATAATAATAATAATAATAATAATAATACAAATTCTTCTCCCCATGGACAAGTGAGAAGACTCTGGGCAATGAGGTCATGCAGATGAGTTTGTGCTGCCTGTACTTCCATTGTAAACCACACAGGGGGCAGCAGAGACAAGCTGATACAATTATTGGGCTGCAAGTCTTCCAAAAGCAGCTTTTGTAGATTAGCTTTTTTTCTTGAAGTTAGGGTTGGGGTTATGGATAAAATTAGAGTTATGGCTAGAGTTAGGGTTTAGCCTGGGTGTGGACATGAAGCTAGGGTTAGGGTTGAGGCTTGGGTTACGGTTGAACCAAGGTGTGAACAGGAAGCTAGGGTTATGGTCAGAGTTGTGGTTGAGTCTAGAGTTAGGGTTGAACCAGGGTGTGGACATGAAGTTTGGTCTAGGGCTGTGGTTGAGAGTTAGGGTTGAACCGGGTTGTGGACATGTAGCAGAGGAGGCTGGTGGGAGGAGGTATATCAGGAAAGGCTTATTGTAATGGCTGGAATGGAATAAATGGAACAGAGTCAAACGTTTGGTTTCCATATGTCTGATGTGTTTGATACCATTATATTTATTCCATTCCAGTCTTTACAATGAGCCCCTGCTACAGCTCCTCCCACCAGCCTCCTCTGACACAAAGCTAGGTTCATGTTAGGGTTATGGCTAGGCTTAGGGTAGATTATATACAAAATAGATATAGTGAACATAGAGCAGTAAGAGAATGAGCAAATGTACAGCTCAGGCCACTCAAGTATACTGAGCTCTCTCTTCCATGTTCCAGGCAATGTTTTTACACTCCTCAATTGTCCATTGGTGGTGACTGCGTGCCCACTAATCACGTCTTCTTGCTTGATCTATTGCAATAGCCCATCCGTGACAAGGATCGACAAATTGTCCGTTCCGAGATGCCATTCTGCCCACTACTGTTGTACTGTGGTGTTATTTGTCTGTTTGTGGCCCGCCTGTTCACAGTTGTGCTAAGTCTGCTGGATGCCTTTGGTTGGCGGACCATTCTTGATACACACAGGAAAATGTTGATCGTGAAAAACCCAGCAGCGTTGCAGTTCTTGACACAAACCGGTGCGACTGGCTCCTACAAGCATACCCCGTTCAAAGGCATTTCAATATGTTGTCTTGTCCATTCACCCTCTGAAAGGCACACATACTGTACACAATGTATGTCTCAATTGTCTCAAGGCTTAAAAATCCTTCATTAACCTCTCCTCCCCTTTATCTACTCTATTTGAAGTGGATTTAACCAGTGACATCAGTAAGGGATCGTAGTTTTGACCTGGATCCACCTGGTCAGTCTACGTCATGGAAAGAGCAGGTGCTCTTAATGTTGTGTATATCAGTGTGTGTACAGTTCAAAGATGGCTTCAATCAATGTGCAGCATAGACTGCATAGTCTCTTAATGTCTCTGGTCCAGATGGCTGGTTGGTGATGCTCACAGCACGGGGGAAAGAAACTGTTCTAGTGGCAGGTGATTTTGGTCTTCATTGACCTGAATCGTTTGCCAGAGGAGAGTTTTAGGGAGAGGGGGTATTTTCCCTGCACACTTCCTTGCCCTGGAATCATACAGGTCCTTGATGGAGGGCAGGTGACAGCCGATGACCCTCTCCGCACACCAGACAATGCGTGTCAAATTTCCCTTGGAGCCGGCAGACGCATTTCGAACCAGACGGTAATGGAAGAGGTGAGGATGGACTCTATGATTGAGGATGGACTCTATGATTGATGCGTAAATGGATCATGATTGACTGGGAGAAGGTTGATAAAAACTAAAGGAGGACCGAGTTAGGGTGGTTAATGCAAATGTGTTTTGTGTCTCCAACTTCTAACCACTAGGTGGGAGCATAGGCCAGCACACGTTAGCTTGAAGCAGGTTGGCCACTGCCTAAGACACACAGTTCATTGGAAAGGGAAAGGGAAAGGGGATATCTAATCAGCTGTCCAACTGAATGTATTCAACTGAAATGTGTCTTCCGCATTTAACCCAACCCCGCTGAATCAGAGATTGTATTTATGTAATCGAGTTGTATGCAAAAAAAAGCTGGACAGTCAGAAGTCACAGAATAAATACCTTGAATCCTAATTTCTTTGGAATATCAGAAAGGATAGTATAACTACTACAGTGAGGTTTTAGCTGTTAGCTTTGGATATACTGATGAGAACTGCACCCACGAAGGCACAAAATCTTCACCAAATTTCGCTCGGCATATAGTTCCCATATCGGCCTTCTTTATTTGATTATAAAACCATTAATATGACGCGTAATAAAGTGACAATATTGAAATGTTAAAATATTGTGGTATTAACTTACTTAGCATTACAAAGATAGTTGTCTCATTACCGAAATGTTTGCTGTTAGGACAACCTTTATTGCACACAGAGTTAATCCATGCAATTTATTATGTGATTTGTTAATAAGTAAACATTTACTCCTGAACTTGCCATAACAAAGGGGTCAATACTTATGCAACCAATATATTTTAGTTACTTATTTGTTATTAATTTGTAAAAAGAATGTTTACATTATTTTTTACGTTGACATTATATGGAGTATTTTGTGTAGATCAGTGACACACACAAAAAAAAAAAGACAATTAAATCCATTTCACTACCACTTTGTAACACAACAAAATGTGAAAGAATCAAATGGCGGGTGAATACTTATATGATGGGCAGTGTATCTCCCCAGACCCAATTATTCACACAAAGCCAGAATACATTCATATTGTGAACAGCCTCATTGCTCTACCTTAATTGCTGTTCTGTATTACATTGAAATCCAAACCCGCAGATACGATGGTGTGACTCGGCTTCACAACCAACACATCCTCACACAATGTTGACACAGTGTTCTCATGGAAACCAATGATTCTTGCCATACAGTTCAAAACCAGTAAAGCAAACACCCATTAAAACTTTGTTCAAAGTTTAGCATATACCACTTAATGATTAAAGTTGGATACAGTGCACAGCACTTTAAGAGTGAGTGTGTCACTTTTGACGACGCAAATCTGGCCATTCCATATCCTTTTTTTTTATGTCGAAGTCTATGGTCTAACTTACCTTCCTAAACGCTTGAATAAATCACCTGGAATCCCAAAGGAAAACCCAAAGGAAAACATTTTGATATTGAATAACAATCATTTAAAACATACTGTGTGCAAATCACTTAATTACCGAAACTGGTTGTCTGCCGTACCTACTGTATACTTGACAAAGCCACAAAATGTCAATTGGTTAAAAAAATGTCCTCAAAAGGTTGATGATTCACATTCAGATTCACTTAAATGAAACATTTACTGCCGGATATGTACAGTGGCTCCTTTGTTTTCTCACACAATCACCTTGTTGTCCCTGTGATTTTTGTATCTGCTCACCCCCCTTTAATCCCCATCAACATCCTTTCAGCCCTAATTGATGGTAGAGTATGTTAGTGTAATCACTGGTATGCTATGTGATTAGGCCATGAGGGGGGGGACAAGAGTTGGAACCAAGAGAGATGTACAGTGCCTTCATAAAGTACTCACACCCCTTGAGTTTTTTTCACATTTTGATGTTACAATATGGAATTTTAAATGATTTAATGCGAGGCACTGGAAAATCTCCCTGGTCTTTGTGATTGAATCTGTGTTTGAAATGCACTTCTCGACTGAGCAACCTTACAGATCATTGTGTGGGGTACAGAGATGAGGTAGTCATTCAAAAATCATGTGAAACACGATTGTTGCACACATAGTGAGTCCATGCAATTTATGTCACTGTGTTATGCAATTTAAGAGCAAGATGGGGAGAGAGAGAGAGAGAGAGAGAACACTGTGGAACACAAAGCTTTTACTATCTCATCCTGGAATATACAAGATCTGAGGTCATTTGACTTTGGCCTATAGAGCAGGAACCCAGATTTCATCAAAGAAATTGGAAATACAGACATTGTCATTCTACAAGAACATGATATAAAGGAGACGGACCCACTGGTTGCCCTCTAGGTTACAGAGGGCTGGTAGTCCCATCCACCAAACTACCAGGTGTGAAACATGGAAGAGACTCAGGGGGGTATGCCAAAACAGGAACATTTTACATCTGGCTAGCAATTAATAAGGAAATTATCTCAACAGAGAAAAATGTCCTCATGTGTGCTACCTATATCCCCCCAATAGAATTCCCATACTTTAATGATGACAGCTTCTCCATCCTAGAGGGGGAGATCAACAATTTCCAGGCTCAGGGACATGTACTAGTTTGTGGCGACCTAAATGCCAGAACTGGACAAGAACCCTACCTCGAGGTGACAGCATACCCTCCCACATACGCCCCACCAGACACAATTACGTCAGCATAACCAACAAAAACAGGTCACAACTCCAGCAGCTCTGTTGGACACTGGTTATGTACATAGTCAATGGTAGGCTTCGAGGGGACTCTTATGGTAGGCACACCTATAGCTCACTGACCTCAACCCAGAGTATCTTAAAAGCATTCACAGTCAGCCCACTGACACCCCTATCAGATCACAGCAAAATCACACTCTACTTGAACAGAGCTATGCTCAATTATGAGGCATCAAAGCCAAAGGAACTGAATAATATTAACAAATGCTATAGCTCAAAGAAAAGTAGGGTGGAAATCTACCAAAAAAACAATTCGGCAACAACAAATTCAGTTCCTTCTAGACAATTTCCTGTACAAAAGGTTTCACTGTAATAGTGAAGGTGGAAACGTGGCAGTAGAAAACCTAAACAGTATATCTAAAAATGTCAAGCAGACAACCTAAGAAAATTAACAACAATGACAAATGGTTTGATGAAGAATGCAAAAACCTAAGAAAGAAATTGAGAAACATGTCCAACCAAACATATAGAACCAGAAAACCTGAGCCTACACTTTCACTATAGTGAATCACTAAAACAATACAGAAACACACTCCGGAAAAAGAAGAAATCAGCTCAATGTAATTGAAGAATCCATAGAATCTAACCCCTTCCGGGAAAACTGGAAAACAAACAACAACGAGTTATCGATCCAAAACGGAGATGTATGGATAAACAACTTCTCCAATATTTTTGGCTCTATAACAAAGAACAAAGAATGAACAGCAAAAACATATACATGATCAAATACAAATCTTAGAATAAACTGTTAAAGACTACCAGAACCCACTGGGTTCTCCAATTACATTGTCATGTCCTGACCATAGAAAGCCTGTATTTTCTATGGTAGAGTAGGTTAGGGTGTGACTAGGGGTTTTAGTCTAGTTTATTATTTATATGTGGGGTTCTAGGTTTATTTTCTATGTTGGGGTTTGTGTATGATTCCCAATTAGAGGCAGCTGGTAATCGTTGTCTCTAATTGAGGATCATACTTAAGTTGCATTTTTCCACCTGTGGGTTATGGGATATTATTTATGTTTAGTTGCCTGTTAGCACTGCATTGTTAGTCACGTTTTGTTTATTCTTTGTTTAGTTTTTTTCGAAGTTTTACTGTCTAATAAATATGTAGAACTGTACGTACGCTGCACCTTGGTCCGTTTATGCAAACGATCGTGACATACATTGAATAAACTACAAGACAAAATACAAACCCTCCAACCCAAAAAGGCCAGTGGGGTTGATGGTATCCTAAATGAAATGATAAAATATACAGACCACAAACTCCAATTGGCTATACTTAAACTCTTTAACATCATCTTCAGTTCTGGCATCTTCCCCAATATTTGGAACCAAGGACTGAAAAGTGGAGACAAATTTGACCCCAATAACTACCGGGGGATATAGAAACCTTGGGAAAATCTTCTGCATTATCATTAACAGCAGACTTAACAGCCAAAACAACGTACTGAGCAAATATCTAATTGGATTTTTACCAAACTACAGTACGACTTACACTTCACCCTGCACACCCTAATTTACAAACAAACAAACCAAAACAAGGGCAAAGATTACCACAGGTAGCCTAGTGTTGGTTGCAAGATTGAAAAAAAGGTTGCAAGATTGAATCCCCGAGCTGACAAAGTAAAAATAAATCATTTGTTCTGCCCCTGAACAAGGCAGTTAATCCACTGTTCCTAGGCCGTCATTGAAAATAAGAACATAACTCTTAACTGACTTGCCTAGTTAAATAAAGGTAAAATAAGATAAAAAGAAAACAAACATACCAATAGGTGCACTTCTTTGCGAGGCACTGAAAAACCTCCCTGGTCTTTGTGGTTGAATCTGTGTATAGAATTCACTGCTAGACTGAGGGACCTTACAAATAATTATGTGGTGTACAGGGATGGGGTAGTCATTCAAAAATCATGTTTAAAACCATTATTGTACACAGAGTGAGTCCATGCAACTTATGTGACTTGTTAGGATTTCTTTTTTTTTTTTTTACTCCTGATCATATTTAGGCTTGCCATAATAAAGGGGTTGAATGCTTATTGACTCAAGACATATAAGCTTTTCATTTTTTATACATTTGCAAAACAACTTTCAATAAACATAATTCCCTTTTGACATCATGGAGTAATATGTGTAAGCCAATGGCTAAAAAAATGTCAAGCTGTAGTACAACAAAATGTGGATAAAGTCAAGGGGTGTGAATAATTTTTGAAGACACTAAGAGAGAGAGAGAGAGGGAGAGAGAGCACATACTATAAAACAATAGAAGATAATAAAACACCTGATAGAATGTGGAAGCAAATACTCACAAAAGTTATGATTACAGCTGTTCCGTGCACAGGACGTACCAGACTATTAAATCTGGTCTCAGAGTATTTCGTATTATTTGGTAAGTAAATCTAAGACACTCCATATGTTACGTTTCCTATGGTACAGCATGTATTAATTTGTGGATGTCCAACAACCATTCTGTATAATATTTTACAAATAAAAATGAGTATGATATGTTACAAATTTGCTAAAATGTATGATATGTTACAAATTCCAATGCTAATGTTAGCTAGGTGGCTAATGCTAGGAGTTTTGGTTAGGGGTGAAGGTTAGGTTTAAGGTTAGGAGTTAGGTTAAAGGTTTAGGGGAATGGTTCGCTTCCATGCTTTGTAGTTGCAGCAAAGTAGCTAAAAGGTAGTAAGTAGTTGCAAAGTTGCAAATGAGATAAAATGCTAAAGTTGTCCGTGATGAGATTCAAACACACAACCTCTGGGTTGCTAGACGTTCACGTTATAGACCTCCCCAGCCACCCCGATCAACCACCCATATTTCGTTTTAGCCTTAATTAAGTAACCTTCTGTCTTATGTAAGCATACCAAACATAACACAACAGAGCTGATTTGTGAGTCCTGGACTTACATTTACTATGTTATGTCTAGTCTATGAGACCAGGCTGGACTATTGTAAACTGTAGGCTGTTTCATATGAAAACAAACAAATGAAAGTGTGATATAATATCTTATTACATTGGGTAAAATGGATGCCCGATACTTCATTCAGATGCAAAACCACAAAAAAACATGACTTTACAGCTGTGTTCAACAGAGTACATTTACAGGCTACACATCTATGGTAATCATTATACAGAATTCTATAGAGAGCGCGTATGCAGCGTCATAACAAGGATCACTTTGCTATTTCATTTTGAATTTGAAGACCCCTTGATGTATCAAAAACATTACATTTTTTTAAATGAATTAAACATTTTATTTGGCCTTACTGCTATTAGCCTACATAAATTTAGAATAACATTCCCCAACATTTTGTAATGGAAGTTTGTTCTGAAGTGTCTGCAATATATTTGCGAGATATAAGATAGATCAGGAAACATTGTTTTTCTTATTTTTTTAACCCCTTATTTTTGGTACTAAACTGTCTAAGCCCTGTCTAAGCCTGGATAGGAAATTGTTTTACTAAGGATCATTTAGCTATTTCATTTTGAATTTTAAGACACCTTGAAGTGTAAAAAACTAATATAAAAATGATTGAATGAAACATTTAATTTGGCCTTACTGCTATCAGCTCTTACAAACACATTGAATAACAGATTCATTACACGGAACAAAGACCAGCCACCAATAATGAATCCGTGGTATTATCTTTAAAATGTTATCACTTGAGAAAATGAGTGATATATTTAGGAACAAGGAAGGAGATGTCCATACATTATGTGACCCCTTTTTGTTATCTCTTCCCCCAAATCTTGCACATAAGTGTCAATATACAGTGCCTTGCGAAAGTATTCGGCCCCCTTGAACTTTGCGACCTTTTGCCACATTTCAGGCTTCAAACAAAGATATAAAACTGTATTTTTTTGTGAAGAATCAACAACAAGTGAGACACAATCATGAAGTGGAACGACATTTATTGGATATTTCTAACTTCTTTAACAAATCAAAAACTGAAAAATTGGCCGTGCAAAATTATTCAGCCCCTTTACTTTCAGTGCAGCAAACTCTCTCCAGAAGTTCAGTGAGGATCTCTGAATGATCCAATGTTGACCTAAATGACTAATGATGATAAATACAATCCACCTGTGTGTAATCAAGTCTCCGTATAAATGCACCTGCACTGTGATAGTCTCAGAGGTCCGTTAAAAGCGCAGAGAGCATCATGAAGAACAAGGAACACACCAGGCAGGTCCGAGATACTGTTGTGAACAAGTTTAAAGCCGGATTTGGATACAAAAATATTTCCCAAGCTTTAAACATCCCAAGGAGCACTGTGCAAGCGATAATATGGAAATGGAAGGATTATCAGACCACTGCAAATCTACCAAGACCTGGCCGTCCCTCTAAACTTTCAGCTCATACAAGGAGAAGACTGATCAGAGATGCAGCCAAGAGGCACATGATCACTCTGGATGAACTGCAGAGATCTACAGCTGAGGTGGGAGACTCTGTCCATAGGACAACAATCAGTCGTATATTGCACAAATCTGGCCTTTATGGAAGAGTGGCAAGAAGAAAGCCATTTCTTAAAGATATCCATAAAAAGTGTCGTTTAAAGTTTGCCACAAGCCACCTGGGAGACACACCAAACATGTGGAAGAAGGTGCTCTGGTCAGATGAAACCAAAATTGAACTTTTTGGCAACAATGCAAAACGTTATGTTTGGCGTAAAAGCAACACAGCTTAACACACCATCCCCACTGTCAAACATGGTGGTGGCAGCATCATGGTTTGGGCCTGCTTTTCTTCAGCAGGGACAGGGAAGATGGTTAAAATTGATGGGAAGATGGATGGAGCCAAATACAGGACCATTCTGGAAGAAAACCTGATGGAGTCTGCAAAAGACCTGAGACTGGGACGGAGATTTGTCTTCCAACAAGACAATGATCCAAATCATAAAGCAAAATCTACAATGAAATGGTTCAAAAATAAACATATCCAGGTGTTAGAATGGCCAAGTCAAAGTCCAGACCTGAATCCAATCGAGAATCTGTGGAAAGAACTGAAAACTGCTGTTCACAAATGCTCTCCATCCAACCTCACTGAGCTCGAGCTGTTTTGCAAGGAGGAATGGGAAAAAATGTCAGTCTCTCGATGTGCAAAACTGATAGAGACATACCCCAAGCGACTTACAGCTGTAATCGCAGCAAAAGGTGGCGCTACAAAGTATTAACTTAAGGGGGCTGAATAATTTTGCACACCCAATTTTTCAGTTTTTGAACTGTTAAAAAAGTTTGAAATATCCAATAAATGTCGTTCCACTTCATGATTGTGTCCCACTTGTTGTTGATTCTTCACAAAAATACAGTTTTATATCTTTATGTTTGAAGCCTGAAATATGGCAAAAGGTCGCAAAGTTCAAGGGGGCCGAATACTTTCGCAAGGCACTGTATAAATGTAATTAATTTATGGGTCAACTTGAACCCGGTCGCTTGCTTGTAGAAAATACATATATTGTTGTGTAGGCCTCGATACTCTGTTATGTGTATTTAACACACTACAGCCATGCATTTTGTGACAGTCAAATGATTAAAGGTATGTAAGGAAAATAAATAATAACAATGTTAGTGAAATTCATGAAGAAAAAAAAAATTAAGTAATTAAAAATGAAGAGCAGAACGCTGAAAGGGAATGTATAACTTCTACAGTGCCTTGCAAAAGTATTCATCCCCCTTGGCATTTTTCCTATTTTGTTGCATTGCAACTTGTAATTTAAATGTATTTTTATTTGGATTTCATGTAATGGACATACACAAAATAGTCCAAATTGGTGAAGTGAAATGAAAAAATTAAAAAAATAAAATAAAATGGAAAAGTGGTGTGCATATGTATTCACCCCCTTTGCTATTAAGCCCCCAAATAAGATCCAGTGCAATCAATTACCTTCAGAAGTCACATAATTAGTTAAATAAAGTCCACCTGTGTGCAATCTAAGTGTCTAATTGTCTCAGTATATATACACCTGTTCCAAAAGAGTCCCAGAGTCTGCAACACCACTAAGCAAGGGGCACCACCAAGCAAGCAGCACCATGAAGACCAAGGAGCTCTCCAAACAGGTCAGGGACAAATTTGTGGAGAAGTACAGATCAGGGTTGGGTTATAAAAATATCCAAAACTTTGAACATCCCACGGAGTAGAGGTCGACCGATTAATCGGAATGAATGATTAATTAGGGCCGTTTTCATAACAATCGGAAATCGATATTTTTGGACGCAAATTTTGCCAATTTTGTTATTTATTTAAGTTAAGAACACATTCTTATTTTCAATGACGGCCTAGGAACAGTGGGTTAACTGCCTTGTTCATCAGGGGCAGAACGACAGACGACCTTGTCAGCACTGGGATTCAATCTTGCAACCTTACGGTTAACTAGTCCAACGCTCTAACCACTTGCCTCTCATTGCACTCCACGATGAGCCTGCCTGTTACGCGAATGCAGTTGAAGCCAAGGTAAGTTGCTAGCTAGCATTAAACGTATCTTATAAAAAACTATCAATCATAATCACTGGTTGATGATATTACTAGTTTATCTAGAATGTCCTGCGTTGCATATAATCGATGCAACGCTGGGGGAT